>NC_091447.1:41949830-42259772 GCF_964237555.1 Oryctolagus cuniculus | reverse complement strand
ATCTCTAGTCTTCTAATGTCTACCAGGGCAGGCATTTCATGCAGGTATTAGGAAGCAGCATGGGACATCCGCATCCCAAGTCAGAGCGCCTGGGTTTGATTCCTGGCTGTACTCCTGATTCCAGGGTCCTGGCAATGTGCACCCTGGGGGCGGCAGGTAAAGGCTGAGCCACTTGAGTCCCTAAGACTCAAACGAGAGACCTGCTTCGAGTTCCTGGCTCTCGGCTTTCATGTGGCCCAGTTCAGCTGTTGCAGGCATCTGGGGAGTGAAGATGGGAGATCTTTGTCTGTGTTTTTCTCCACCTTTCAAATGAATTAATTAAATACATTTTTAAAAGACTTTAAAATAAAACAGTCTCTATAGTCTGTGACGGGGCACTAGAAGAGTTTCTGGTTTTGCTCTTTACCAAGCATTATCAATCATGAGGTGCTCATTATATAAAAATTGGAAAATTAGCAAAAATGTCATGGAGTAAAAGTCCCATAACTGATAAATAAGTGACAACCACTATTGCCATTTTGATATGGCTACCTCTTGGTCTTTCTCCCTATGGCTACAAACCATAGAAGCCCACTCGGGTACAGCTTTTGCACAGTGGGGATCATACTCTAGATTTTTTGGCCCAGTTCTTCTTAAACTGTGAGGCTTTTTTACATGCCAAATTTTTAAGTAGAAATTTTAATAACCACATTAAGTCAATTAAATTGTTAAAGCTACTGCATTTAATATTTTAGTTGTTTATTTTTTCTCCCATTAATGGTCTCTTTATAATTATTATAATTAGTGCTTAGAGTACATTTACATGTGGTAATTGCTTTAAGAATTCTGACCCTGGATAAAAGGGGAAGATGGTGGAATAGGGAGAGAGCTTACTGCTCTAGTCTAGGGGAAGATAGTTAAATAAAACATGGACAGAGTCCAATCTCAGGGAAGAGTTAGGGAGAAAATGGCAGAAGAAAGTCTACGCAAGTTATAGGGACACTGTGGATCTACGTGGAGGGTGTGGATGCATTCAATTCAGGACCCAGTAGCTGAGAGCCTCAGCATCAGCTTTGGAGTGAGGTGAGACCAGGCTGCAGCAGCCCAAGCCACTGGTGATAAAGCTGTGGGAAGAGCCTGGCGTGAGTAGGGCTTGGAGCCCTGGTGGGGACAGCGTACCTGCCACCTAGAGGGAAAGAGAGGGGGGAGCACACTTCTCCCTGGGACCTCCACCTGGGACCAGGCATCCTGTAACTAGCAGAGAGAGGGCAGGTGCATTTTGGACACAGGTAACAGCTGAACCAGCTAGTGTCTGTGCACCCAGCAACAAGCCCAGCAGAGATGCCCCAGTCTGGCTGGGAGAACTGACAGGCAGCTGGGTGTGGCTGGGTCTTTGGGTAGTCACTGTGGGTGTCTCCACACACACCAGGCTCCCTGACTCCCTGGTTAGAGTCACTGCTGTGGAATCTGTGCTCACACTGAGAACTGCACGGATCCTTTGTGTGGTTCTTGTGGCAGTGTGAATGAATATTATACCCACTAGGGCTAGTGACCAGGCATTGGTCTCCTTGGAGGACAGGAGGTGAACATGAGACTACACCAACAGACCAGATTAATCCTCCCCTCTGATAAAAAAAAAAAAAGTGCCCAATTTGGGTGTCACCTGGACACTCCCTTCACCCTGGAGCACTGAGCAGAGCTCCCTGGCCACACATAGTACACGCCTCAGGGTACCCACTGAAAGAGCAGACACTCCACTAATCCACAGAGGCACAGTCCGAAGATAAAAGCCATCGTAGGAGAGAAAAAAAACAACCAAGGTGTATTTCCACAAATGCCCAAAATTAAATGCAGCAACTCAGGAAACAATAAGGAAGACAACATGATGCCTCCAAAGGAACACAACATTTCAATACTAAAATGTGAAAATGAAGAGATAGAAGAAATGCTGGAAACAGAATTCAAAAACTGTATCATAGGAAGCAAATACACAAATTAAAGAAATCATACGTGACATAAATTAAAATTTTTCCCATGAAATTGAGATTTTAAAGAGAAATCAAGATGAAATATTGGGGATGAAGAATTCAATATATCAAACAAAAAGCATGGAGCCGGCGCCGTGGCTCAATAGGCTAATCCTCCACCTTGCGGCGCCGGCACACCGGGTTCTAGTCCCGGTTGGGGCGCCGGATTCTGTCCCGGTTGCCCCTCTTCCAGGCCAGCTCTCTGCTATGGCCAGGGAGTGCAGTGGAGGATGGCCCAGGTGCTTGGGCCCTGCACCCCATGGGAGACCAGGAAAAGCACCTGGCTCCTGGCTCCTGCCAGGATCAGCGCGGTGCGCCGGCTGCAGCGGCGGCCATTGGAGGGTGAACCAACGGCAAAGGAAGACCTTTCTCTCTCTGTCTCTCTCGCACTGTCCACTCTGCCTGTCAAAAAAAAAAAAAAAAAAAAAAAAACAAAACAAAAAGCATGGCAGAAAACCTTAAAATAGACTCAGCAAGGCAAAAGAAAGAATATCTGAGTTAGAAGACAAAGCTATGGAAATTTTACAGTCAGGCCAAAAAAAAAAAAAAGGAAGAAGAAATTATAAAACTAAAAAACAGTGTTGGAGATTTATGGGCTACTATCAAACGATCCAGCATATGAGTCTTAGGAGTTTTAGAAGGTGTGGAAAGAGAGAAGGGGTTAGAAGGTCTTTTTAGTGAAATAATTACAAACAACCTCCTTAATTTGGAGAAAGAAAGGGACATCTAAGTACAGGAAGCACCCAGAACTCCTAATAGACATAACCAGAAAAGATCCTTGCCATGACACATTGTAGTCAAACTCTGCACAGTAAAACATAAATAAAAGACTCTAAAATGTACATGAAAGAAATGCCAGATTACTTTCAGAGGATCTCCAATTACACTCACACTGACTTCTCATCAGAAACCCTACAGGCTAGGAGAGAACGGTAGGATATATTCCAACTCTTAAGAGAGAAAAAAACTTTCAACCTAGAATACTGTACCCTGCAAAGCCCTCATTTATGCATAAAGGTAAAATAAAAACCTTCCATACAAACAGAAATTTAAAGAACTTGTCACCACTCATCCAGCCTTACAACAGATGCTTAAGGATGTGCCACACACAGAAACATTGTCATCATTATGCAAGAAGGTGAAGGCAAAAAATCTCCTAGTAAAAGTCCAAAGGAAATCCAAAGAAAACAATAGGAATACTTATGGAAAAAAAACATTTATAGAAAAAAAAAAACTTCCTCTGGTTTTTCTTCTGTAGTTCCTTAGATTTCAGAATATCCTGTTACTGGGAATCTGGCCACATATTAAGGAAATTTGTTTATGAATCTTGTTAAAAAGAAAACATTGATTATAATGGACCACTTTTTTTTCCTTCTCTTACAACAAACCATTTGTGTGATTGCAGTGTTGTCTTAGTTCTTATGTCTTTGGGCAGAAGAGTGCATCAGTTATTTTAAATGAATTTTTCCCGGTCTTTTTTTTTTTTTCCTTCATGGTAGCATTTTTTTTAAAACTTTTATTTAATGAATATAAATTTCCAAAGTACGATTTATGGATTACAATGGCTTCCCCCCATACCGTCCCTCCCACCCACAACCCTCCCCTTTCCCACTCCCTCTCCCCTTCCATTCACATCAAGATTCATTTTCGATTATCTTAATATACAGAAGATCAGCTTAGTATACATTAAGTAAGGATTTCAACAGTTTGCTCTCACACAGAAACATAAAGTGAAAAATAATAGATGATTTTTTTAAATGATGATGAAATCAGATCAGACCTATTGTCATGTTTAATCCCAGTGAGAGTCAAGTTGGGAGTTGATAATTTCTTTTTTTTTTTTTTTTTACAGAGGATCAGTTTAGTATGCATTAAGTAAAGCTTTCAACAGTTTGCACCCCTATAGAAACACAAAGTGAAATATATTGTTTGAGTACTCGTTATAGCATTAAATCTCAATACACAGCACATTAAGGACAGAGATCCTACATGAGGAGTAAGTGCACAGTGACTCCTGTTGTTGACTTTACCAATTGACACTCCTGTCTATGGCATCAGTAATCTCCCTATGCTCCAGTCATGAGTTTCCAAGGCTATGGAAGCCCTCTGAGTTCTCCGATTCTTTTCTTGTTTAGACAAGGTCATAGTCAAAGTGGAGGTTCTCTCCTCCCTTCAGAGAAAGGTACCTCCTTCTTTGAAGACCTGTTCTTTCCACTGAGATCTCACTCACAGAGATCTTTTGCCAGAGTGTCTTGGCTTTCCATGCCTGAAATACTCTCATGGGCTTTTCAGCCAGATCCAAATGCCTTTAGGGCTGATTCTGAGGCCAGAGTGCTATTTAGGACAACTGCCATTCTATGAGTCTGCTGAGTATCTCACTTCCCATGTTGGATCACTCTCCCCTTTATTTATTCTATCGGTTAGTGTTAGCAGGTACTAGACTTGTTTATGTGCTCCCTTTGACTCTTAGTCCTTTCATTATGATCAATTGTGAACTGAAATTGATCACTTGGAATAGTGAGATGGCATTGGTACATGCCACCTTGATGGGATTGAATTGGAATCCCCTGGTATGTTTCTAACTCTACCATTTGGGGCAAGTCAGCTTGAGCATGTCCCAAATTATACATCTCTTCCCTCTCTTATTCCCACTCTTATGTTTAACAGGGATCACATTTCAGTTAATTTTCAACACTTAAGAATAACTGTGTATTAATAACAGAATTAAACCAGTCATATTAAGTAGAACAGACAAAAAAAAATTTTATTTTAAATGAATTTTTCCCGGTCTTTGAAGCTCAGTCTGTAGTGTGTTGTTGCCACAAAAGGAAATACCTGGGTTTGCATCACTTGAATACTTGAAAATTGAAATTGATAAGATACATTATGGAATGAATTATGTTTTATTTCTGGATAAAATTAGAAATGAAGAGTTGAACTACTTAAAAGATGAAAATGATAGTGCATATAAGCACCGTGAACCCTTTTGTGTTTGAGCATCCAAAATTTAAGTGTTTATCAGATCTCTCTCGTGGAATCCTGCTCTTCTTTTCTGTGCTTCATGCATTTGCTTTTATTATTGCTGTTGTAGAACAGCAGGGTTAAAGTGTCATTATGTCTGTGTTCCTTATGAATCCCAAGGCTTTTCTAGTTAGGAAAAAAATAGTCTCAAAAATACTTAGTGTCATTTTTTTGGTTAATATTTTTTGGTTAAATTTTTTGGTTAATATTTATTTGGTAAATTTTTGGTTAATAATGGTATCTTAGATACCTTTAGTCATTTTAATAAGGTATCTATAAAAATTTAAAACATTACATATTGTATTTGAACTAGTTAGTAAAGAGTAAGGAAAAAAAACTAGCTTATTTAGACTATAGATGTTCCCTTAGCTAAATTTCAAAAAAAATTTTTTTGACAGATAGAGTTAGACAGTGAGAGAGACAGAGAAAGGTCTTCCTTCCGTTGGCTCACCCTCCAGATGGCCGTTACGGCTGGAGTTATGCCAGTCTGAAGCCAGGAGCCAGGTGCTTCCTCCTGGTCTCCCACGTGGGTGCAGGTGCCCAAGCAGTTGGGTCATCCTCCACTGCCCTCCCGGGCCACAGCAGAAAGATGGACTGGAAGAGGAGCAACCAGGACTAGAACCGGTGCTCATATGGGATGCTGGCACTGTAGGCGGAGGATTAACCAAGTGAGCCATGGTGCCGGCTCCCCAAACTTCAAAATTTTTAATAAAGGAACTTTCAGAGACAGGTTGAGACCTGACAGCATCCATTAAACCAGCTCCTGTGATGTGGAAAGGAACCCCAGAAGCAGAGGATGACGTGGGAGGGCATTTACTTGCCGTGGTTGTGGTTGTGGTTGTGGTGTGCTCATACTCAAATACAGGTAGTGACACACGGACATTCTTGTTGCCCAGTAATCTGAAGTAGTGTTTGCACTTATCTGTGCTAAAATAACTCCAAGTTAATGGGTCTACAAAGAAGAAACTTGAAGACTGTACTGTATTTGGGAGCTTTTGCACAGCTAGGTAAAGTTTCCATGATACAAAGTATTTGGATTTTAAAATTTGCTATTATAAGGAAGAAGACATGGCATTATTCCATGTGCTTCAATGATAACTTGTTTACTGAGTTTCAGAAGAACATATGAATAATTGTCACTGTATTAGCTATAATGTCAAATTGGCAAGTTGTAGCATAAAACTTGAATCTGTGTTTCTCAAATGTGAACCATATTAGTCCAATGCTGCTTTGTATATACTATAAGTGCTACAAATGGTCTCATCACTGAACATGTATTGATACCTCTCAAATGAATGCTACCTTTGATGTAGGCATTTTGATATACCTCAGAAAGTATCAGAATGTCTGCAAATTTGTTAATCTGTTTGGTAATGAAGATACTCCCTGTTTTTTTGTTGTTGTTCCATATTTTCCTGTTTACATTGAATTCTTACATTTTTATTGTTAATTTAAGTACAATTTGTTCAATGTTTAAAATGGAGTTGTCAATGAAGAAACTTAAAAATAGCCTCATTCATATAACTGTTTAAGTAAAAACTACATTTTGTGTTCTATGTTCATACACCTTTAATGATCTGTATTTCTGCTTAATTATAAGGGATGATGTTTAGGCTTTGTTTAATGTCTTTTTACCATTGATTAAATGAAGGAATGTATCTTTTTGAAGAGATTTATATTCTGTAAATAAAAATTGGTTGAAACAATAATTAAAAAATAATTCTGACCCTTACATTTCAGTAGAAATTAAAAATAAACAAAACAGACTGCATAGCAGACAACAAGAATGAAAAGTAGAAAATGTACAAACTGAAGACCAATCATCTCAGTTGTGATAGTAAACATAGTTTGAATATTCAAATACTCTCCCATTAAAAAAGTCACTTTTAGTTTTGTTAAAACCTTTAACTGTGTCCTACTTACAGTGTAATGAAACTAAATGATGTAGAAATAAGTAAAATAAAAAAGAAAAATGTATCTGATACCAAATAATATAGAAGAAAGGTTACAAAGTTCAAATCAAGTGACATAGTTTCCGCACCTTAGCTAAGGCTGGGTGTTACAACTGAAATAAAAGACATCCAGTTTAAGACACAAAATTATTGGTTTCCATATATACCATTGTTAGTAAATCTGAACATTTTTCCTGTATATTTTTTCAGATTTTCCTTTTTGGTAATTCCATTTCTATTTTCTTTGCATATTTTCATATTAAGCCATTTTTAAGAGAATTTTAAAACATCATGCATAGTTGTGTACTAATTTGTTGTCTGGATTACTATTTTGCTCTTTGTAACTTTTATATATGGAGGTGTTTTAAACACACAGGCTCTCAGAGCTGCAGGTAACACAAACCAGTTTTGCACTATATGATTTTTTCTTTTTTGCTTCCTCAATAGAGTTGCCTGAGATAAGTATTCATTTACCTCTTTAATTCTTCTAATGGGCCTTTAAAAATAATTAATTTGAAAGGAGGCAGGAAGAAGGGAGAGCCGGGAGGGACAACGTAGGAAGAGGAAAGTTCCCATCCACTGATTCACTCTCCCAATTCCCGCCATGGCCAGGACTGGGCTGGGGTTGAAGCCAGGAGCTGGGAACTCAATCCAGGTCCTCCATGTGGGTGGCAGAAGTCTGATTACGTCAGCCATGACAGGTGCCTATTCTGGCAAGAAGCTAGGATCAGGAGCAGGAGCCCAGAATGGAAGCCAGGTATGCGGATGTGCAGCAAGGTCGTCCTCAATGGCATCCCAATGGCTTGGGCTCAACGCCCTCCCCTGTACGTCTTTTAATTGGAAGTTGGGCTGAGGCTCCCCCAGGTCCTTGGCGAGAGGGGCCTACATGACCATTTATTCATAAAGGCAGACTTGGCTAGAAAGGAGCTCGTGGCCAGTCTTCCCACAGCCTTCCTCCAACTGCTAACCAGCAAGGATATTTATGTCACTGCAAGTCCCCACACCTGTGGCCGTGATTTCACGCCGCTCAAGGCTCATTTCATGCCGAGCTGAAGGGAAGGCTGCTGTGCAGCTTTCCCAGGCTGAACATGAACTCATCTCTTCCTTAGCAGCCCCACACTTCCCCCGGGCTTCAGGGAAGGGAGAGAATGCCTAGGTTTTTCTTTAGGCTGCTGCACGCGCAAAGCCAGGCCTGCAGAGTGTTCAACTGGTGTCACGAGAGAATACAATACTCATGAGATAATGTATCTCAATCTGCTTTCTAAACTGGGAGGCCCTGTTCAAATGCCATTCCTGTTGGTATAATCAGGAACAAAGGGACCTATCTGGCTCTTCATTAAAATTCAATTTTCATGTATACAGCTGCTTTTTATGCCACATAGACTAAAAATACTGTCCTCTGGCTAAGTCTAGTGTGCTGGTGTTTTCAAAATACAGATTAGAAGAACAAGAAGATTTTTGATGGTAATTATCAAAGCAATTCCAACTATACAATGTACATTCTGCTCTAAAGGCACAGATTCAACCAAAGCAAAATTTTGGTTACGGAGTTGCCTTCAACGGACATTTAATGTGGCATCATCTAGCACTGGGATTCCACTGACCTGAGCAATCCATGTCAAAAGACCTTGCCTGCTGGACTGTGAGGATGTTTTGCCAAAGAAGTGATGGAAGCCCCATCTTGGGGCAGCTGATGCTCCACTGGCCAGGATCCTGAGAACGTTTTAAAAAGCCCCTCTGCTGGCAGGCGGCATAGAGATGACTTCATGGGACTTGTGACTCTGGAATTTCTTTGCTTCTCTTACCAATTATTTTGGCTGGATTTTTGACAGTTTTTTTTTTTTTTAAGACTTTAACAAATCTAAACTAAAGTAACGGTCAACTTCCTGAAGTTAAATTGTAGTCCTGCTGCTACCCCAGGTCCGACCTCACATCCCCCCTTGTCCATCAGCTGATGGCGTGTGGACTGGAGCAAAACCAAGGAGCCTCCCCACTCCGCTCCTTGCTTGGGCCTCTCCTGGACAACAAAGGCCTGGTCAGGGATTAGAGGCTAAACCGTGCAGCATGCTAAGGGACCCTCTGAACACACGAGGATGTATTGGAACTCACTCTTTCTTCCCTTATCCAAAAACATTTTTTAAAAAAATTGCTGCATATTAACGAACTCAGAAAAAGCTAATATGAAAAGAACAAAGCTCAAAGCTCTCTTCACTATAATTCCTCGGGCAATATTAATATATTAATGGGATATTAACTGCTCATTAACTCTAACAAGGTCTAGGGCAACCCCACACAGCTGGGGTTTTTCAGCAAAGTCCTGGCTCACTCCCCTTGCCCTGATACAACTGTCAACAGCATCCCTGTTCACTCACACAGTTGTGCTGGCTTGAATGGTAAGTTACATGATGGTACTACTCATGTGACTTACCCTTTATCCTAATAAGAACTGCGAGAAAGATATGATTTTTAGGGGCCAGCGCTGAGGTATAGTAGATTAAGCCTCTTCCTGCAGTGCCAGCATCCTACATAGGCACCAGTTTGAGTCTCAGCTACTTTACTTCTGATCCAGCTCCCTGCTAATGGCCTGGAAAAGCAGTGGAAGATGGCCAAATGCTTGGGCCCTGCACCCACGTGGGAGACCCACAAGAAGCTCCTGGTTCCTGACTTCGGTTGGATCCAGCTCCATCTGCTGCAGCCACTTGGGTAATGAACCAGTGGGTAGAAGACCTCTCTCTCTGTCTCTCCCTCTCAAATTAAATAAATATTTAAAAAAAAATACTATTATCTGAGGGCTGAGGAACAAGGAATTGATTTACACAACAGATACATGATGTATGTAAAGCCACACAGTCTGTAGGTGGTAGAGACTGGAAATCCAACCCAGGTAGTCTGACCTCAGAGCCTGATTGGGAGCAGGGTCCCCAAGATTTGTCCTGAAACAGGACCCATGAGTGATTGGTAATGAACAGCATGTTCTTTATTAGAAAGGAATCTGGACTCAGACTTGGGTTCCCCTCATCAGAAACCACCTGCTCTGTGTGTTTTTATCCTCGTCTTTCTCTTCCCACTGAGTGGAAGGGTGCACATGAACGCGCAAAAGGTTAAACTTGCTGCAAATCTGGCTGTGAGCCCCCTGAGAAGAAAGCATACGACAGGGTGGGTATTCTTCAACTTGACCCTTGCAACGTCTGACAGCAAGGAAAAAGACTCCTGAGACCAGGATTTTCTTTAGGCTGCTGTGTGCACAAGGCCTGGCCTGCAGAGTTCCGAACTCAGCCATCCTGAACCTACTTGGCCTCTATTTGTTGGGTGCTCTTAGAACACTGCCTAGGAGGAAGTTTGCCCCTAAGAAAAGGTGTTTGTGGAACTGCCTTGATTGGCAGACATCAGAACAGTGGCTTCAAGGGTGAGTGATCCTGTGCCTGGCTGGGAGACTGCCTGCCTAGCCCATGCACACCCCATGGCACACCATGCACCCCTGGAAAAACCCTGGTCGAGAGCTCAGCACACTGAGACCCCCACATATGACCTGACTGCTGGCAGGAGCCCAGGCACATTTCCCCCACCCCCACTTCCTGTTGAGGGGCCTTGTGATTGTCAACTAGGTGAATAGCTCCTGAGTGTGGCCTAGACTCATAAGACGGTCTGGAAGGCTTCGTAGGCTACATGATTGTCAAGCTGATTGGAGAAGCATAGAGGAGCCAATATCAGCTTTATCCTATAGAATTAGTGTTGCTGCCCTGAACTAGTACTCCCCTTTGCCTGCCCTATAAAAGCTTGTGCCCAGCTGTTAATAAACAGACATGTTCACCAGAACTCTCTCCCGTGCTTCTTGTTGAAGAACGCCAACACCCCACCATCCCGACAGTGTGGGCCTCACAGGATGAGCCCACACAAAGGCACAGCCCTTGAGCCTTAGACCACCTCACTGTTTTCCCTGACTCTTCCCAATCCAGCAGGTTTCAAACAGGCACACACATGACCCTGATGGTGCAAACTTCTCTAAAGTGGGGGCCATCCAAGGGACTCTGAATGGCAGTTTCCTGGTTGCAGGCCTCAGTCTCTGTGTGTGCTCTTTTCAAAGACTGATCTGCTTTGGAGTTTGTCTGATGTCTTCCAGGTTCTTACCCCAAGGCCTCTCATCTATACCTTCTCCTGCTTTGCCAAGATCAAAGGAAACATGAAGGCCTCCTATCACCCACCACCAGTCTTAGCCAATGCATCCCTTGCAGTTCAAACCATCAGTGTGTTGTTGGCATAGCAAATGACTCTAATGACTAGATAACAAGTCTCATTGTAAGTCAGGAACTTTCCAACTTTTTGCTTTCAAGAAACCTGTTGAAGGATCTATTTTTTTTTTTTTTTTTTTGACAGGCAGAGTGGACAGTGAGAGAGAGAGACAGAGAGAAAGGTCTTCCTTTACCGTTGGTTCACCCTCCAATGGCTGCCGCGGCTGGCACACCGTGCTGATCCAAAGCCAGGAGCCAGGTACTTATCCTGGTCTCCCATGCGGGTGCAGGGCCCAAGGACTTGGGCCATCCTCCACTGCACTCCCGGGCCATAGCAGAGAGCTGGCCTGGAAGAGGGGCAGCCAGGACAGAATCCGACATCCCCCCGACCGGGACTAGAACCCCGTGTGCCAGCGCTGCAGGCGGGGGATTAGCCTAGTGAGCCGCGGTGCCAGCCTGGAGGATCTAATGTTAAGCTGAAAAATGGTAATATGTAATTTTTAATTCATTTTCAATCACTTGAGTTTTGACCTATAACTAGGGAGGAATTCTGAGGTCTGAGGGACATAAACATTATAAACCTTCTTTTATTCCATCTTTATTTTTGTATAGACACTGCTGTCAGAAAAAAACAAAAATATAATTGGTGAACTCTGTATATTTCTAGCAATATATAATCACTGTCCCTGGACACATTAACTAATTAGAATAAGAAAAAACAAATAAAAAGCTCACAAATGTTTCATCTATCTCATCACAAAAAATTGTTTAAAAGCTGCGCTTTGGATACTCAGTAGTTATTAAAACTGACAATGTGGCCGGCGCCGTGGCTCACTAGGCTAATCCTCTGCCTACGGCACCGGCACACGGGGTTCTAGTCCCGGTCGGGGGGATGTCGGATTCTGTCCCGGCTGCCCCTCTTCCAGGCCAGCTCTCTGTTGTGGCCAGGGAAGGCAGTGGAGGATGGCCCAAGTGCTTGGGCCCTGCACCCCATGGGAGACCAGGAGAAGTACCTGGCTCCTGCCATCGGATCAGCGCGGTGCGCCGGCCGCAGCACGCCGGCCGCGGCAGCCATTGGAGGGTGAACCAACGGCAAAAGGAAGACCTTTCTCTCTGTCTGTCTCTCTCTCACTGTCCACTCTGCCTGTAAAAAAAAAAAAAAAACAAAAAACAAAAAACAACCAACCAAACAAACAAAAAAAACTGACAATGTATTTTTTGTTTTGGAGAATTTTCAGTTGAAAATAACTGTAATGATAATTCAATCTAGAAGACATTATTTGCTGGTATGTGCATGTGGAGAGAGAGAAAATAAATCTTTTTTCCTGGGACTCATTAAAACTTAAATTTGGGGCTGGCGTTGTGGTAAAGTGGGTTGGGTCACCGCCTGTAACACCAGCATCTCCAATGGGCTCTCATTTCCAGCTGCTCCACTTCCAATCCAGCTCCTTGCTGATGTGCCTGGGAAAGTAGTAGGTGACAGCCCAGGCCCAAGTATGTGGGTCCCTGCCACCCACTTGGGAGACCCAGAGGAAGCTCCTGGCTCCTGGCTTCAGCCTGGCCCAGCTCTGGCAGTTGCTGCCATTTCAGGGAGTGAACCACTGGCTGGAAGGTACCTACCCCTCTCTGTCTCCTTTCTCTCTCCCCTTCCCTCTGTAAATCTGCATTTCAAATAAAATGAATACATTTTTTTTAAAAAAATTTGAATTTGTCTACTCTTTTTTAAATGTTGTCATAAAAATTCTCAAGGAAATTATTTTCAAGAAAAAAGTATTCCATTGGGTTTTTATTTCCTTATTTTTGAAAGAATTACGGAAATAGGAGTTAAAGCCTATGACCAAAGTAAGTGATGCAGACGTTCCAATTGTTAAATTCTGTCAATTATTTGAGGAAGGAAGTCCGGCTGTCACTTTAACTCTCTGGTGTCTTCATTTGTTCATGCTTACAATAAAGTGACTGGGTAAAAGAGTTTTTTTTGGTAACTGTGTATTTATTTTCTCTTAGAATGTTCATGATTATTTTTGGTTTTATTACTTTAGCTTTTGAACTCTTCATTCAAATGGAATCTTAGAGACTAAATGATGGAAGTATTCTGAGATCCGTTTTATTTTTTTCAATTAAGGGCAATAATGTATTTTTCAGACTATTTTCATACCTTTCATATTTTCAGACTATTAATTCTATATGCCCTTCTCAGCCTAATTCTATATGCCCTTCTCAGCCTACAAAGGTGGAGACAGAGAAAGGGAAATATAACAGAAAAGAGAATGAGATCCTCTCATTTGTTTCTTCAGCATCTTTAACTATGGACCGTATAAACTACCCAATTAATGAAGTGAACATTAGACCACAATTTTTCTGAAAGCTAAGTTCTTGCTAGCTATAAGGGTACTTCAAAAATTTTGTGGAGAAACAGAATTAAAAGTAAGGTTATTTTAAAGCAACACAGTTTGAAATCCATGCACAGCTTTTTTCATAATATACATTTTCCATAAACTTTTGAAGGCCCTTTATATGCATGGATTTCAATTTTTTGAACCAAAATAAATTCATCTTATAATTCCATTTTCCATGAACTTTTTAAATCCTCTCATAGAGTTAACACAAAATATCAGGGAATTTCTGTATATTTCTAACTCAACTGAGAGTATTGAAATATTATTATGGTGAGTCAATTCAAGAGGGACTATCCAGGAGCTAACCCATTCATAAGGACCATATGCCATTGACACAGCAGTGCTTTCAACAATGCAAAGGGGCAATTCAGTTTCAATCACTCAAAATTTTATCTTCTGGTGAGATCACACTGGCAAGATAATTAGATGCAATGATTTGCCTCACAACACAATGACAGAGTTCATCATTGGTTGCATTTCAGCTAAATGTAAACATATATCAAAATGTGTGGTATAATCTTTATTTTTCCCCAGCACAGATCATTTGATCAGCTTTGTTTCTCAAAATAATGACTTTGTTATACAGTGTTTACTCCACATGTCTACAACATGGCTTTAATTTCACTTTAGAGACAAATTAATGGAGATCATTTGTGAATTTGATTAGTGTTGATAGGTTTCAATATTTTTACAATTCACAATTATTGTAACCAAGAATTTTTATTTGGATTTTACACACATACACACACACGACAGAATGAGATGTAGGAACTGTGATCATTAGAAAAGGGTGCCAGGCAATATACATAGATGAATAAGAGAGCGAAACACCTTCTTGATATATTCAAATAGGTTGAAAGCATCAGTGCTTTTGTATGAATTTTCAGCATAATTTATAGCTGTGACCTTCCTGCTATAGGCTCGGCTACTACTATAGTCCAGTGGCAAAGTACACAAAAGTAGCAACTTCCAGCAACCCAATACCAGTAATCTTGATTCTGCAAATTTCCACTTCCAAGAAGTTTGATAAAAAGTATATGTGACATTTAAAAATCTATCTTCAATATATATCTGTTTCTGCTTATTTCTGAGGAAGAAAAAATAATAGGAAGTATATCATATAAATCTATGAAGGAAGAAGTCATAAGTCTGAAATTAAACCCTAAGATATAAAAGCTCTTTTTTTTATCTCAAAATGCATATCCAAAAGTGAAATAAATATACTGAGTATATATTTAAACACTTTACATATAAAGCAAGTCCATCCTGAGATTTTTTTTAACCAAGTTTAATGCAAAAAGCCTTATATATAGTGTTAACACTATGCCACCTACTGGACAACTTGTCAACTCCAAAGAAATGCGTTCAGGAACTTGAAATGTATATTTCATCTAAATCAACTGAGAGGGCCTTTGGCAAGAATGAAGCTCTGGATATATGCAATCAAATTTTCCTAACTCATTTGTCAACAACCTGCGCCTCTAACTACTACTGAAAGCCTTTTGCTGACATGATTCACACTCTCAGAATCAGTCCTTCAATGTTCACACCTATAGCAACCTTCCTCTCTGTTTTTTTTTAGTGTCAGCTGTTTTAGAGTCTATTCCCACAGATACAGTAACAAGTCTATTTGTATACACCAGGCCAAAAATGACAGCAAAAGCCACAAGTATTTAGGCAAAAGATTAGGGAGCTTGCTATCTACTACTCCCTGACTCTGTGAAAACAAACGTGAGGTGCATCCTTGGGGGCCAGCCTCTCCTGGATGGAGGGGTAGAAGGTAGAAGCACCTCTACCATCAGCAAAAAGTACCTGTAGCCTTGGACTGCAGAAGACAGGTGTCACAAGTGTAAAATTGCATCATGATGGTGTGGCATGCCAAGCCCGCCCAGGCAGAGACTGCATAATTTGGTAAATGTAACCGAAATAAATGTTCAATTACATGAACACAAACTAAGAAAAAGGTTTTCCAGCAGCAAAATGATAAAAGAACAGGATATTACACCTGAATGTTTCTATTGAAATCAAAGACCATTGAAGTTAAAAAGAACAGAGAATGCACATGCACCTTATTTCTACAACTAGGCAAACTGAAACAGAAAGCTAAGTGACAGATCCAGTCTACTGCAGAGCAAAGTTTAGGTCAATTCTATATTGCCACTTACCAGCCAAGGGGTCTTAACCACTGTTATTTAGCCTCTCAAGAGTTTTAATTTCCTCATCTCTATAAGGTTCACATATTATCTAACTTACAAAGTGGCTAATAAGATCAAATAAGACAAAATATCAGGTCAGGTTCTCAAAGCCTACCAGGTACCCAATAAATATTATGAGCTTACCAAAGTCACAAAACCTGTTGGCAGAGCTGGAACTGGAACCCAGGAGTCTCTGACTGTTGTTGTGATGACCTTCCCAAGGCCACACTGTTTCAGGTCTGGCATTTTAATCATTTAAAACTAAATTCAGCTCCATTAGTATGCACATTAATGGGCATATGCATACGGCTTCCAGTACACCAAGGTCAAGGACTGACCTTTGTGAACCAACTGATTGGCTGTGTTCCATTCAGCCCCCTCTCTGGAAAGCTACTCCCATGGCCTGGAGGATGGGGGAATCAAGTTGGATACAAACCTTTATATAAAGCCACGTCTCTGTAATTATTTCTCATTGGCCCTTTTCTATCCTCTCTGGAGGTCACAAGTAGAAGCATAATTTCTTTGATAATGAGCATCATCTCCATTTATGAACTATAGCACATTAATGGATTGTTACATCAAAGAGATCTCGTGCATCTCAAATAATAGTTAATTGAAGAAGAGGACAAGAAGAAATGCTCAAATGGAGCTCCCACATTCCCTACGTGGGGCTCCACTTCCAATGAAAAAGGGGTTTCTTTTGCCCAATTGGACATGGTCGACCATATTATCAGTGTAGTATTTGACACATCTATTGGGGAAAAACAAAATAGTTCTTCCCCACTGCATGAGATAGACAGAGCATCTGTTCCTATGGCAATGGCAATGGCAAAGCAATAGAAGAACTCATTTCTCTGAACCTTAATCACTTTCTTTTGAAATGTATAATGTTGCTGTAGAGGGAGAAGATTTTAAAATACAATATGCTTTCATTCAATCATGGGCTATTTTTAAAATCTGCTGCTTCTGTTTCTTTTCTCATCAAATTTCACTCACATTGGGGATTAAATGCTGTTCACTGCATCCCCAGGGAAGAGGGTTTAGATTGGTTGCTCCACAGAAGACACAAGGACCAGAGGTGGGAATGGCAGTGCAGTGGATTCTGGCTCAGTGTATCAAAGAACTTGGAGAACTACTCAGGGAGGGAAGAACTGGAGATACTGTGGGGGGACTGGGCCCTTCAACAGGTGCATGCTTGGTCCAGAATTTTACTACTGATTTCTGCACAAGAACTTTACAGACAGATCGGTACAGTGCTGTAAAGACATAGACTGCAGTCAGACTCCATGACAGCTGTTAGGGAGCTCTGCTCACCATCAGTTGTATAACTTTGGGGGCAAGTATTTGATGTTTCCTGTGTTTCAATGTCCCCATTGACAAAATGAGGCTAATAACAGCACGTGCTTCCTAGTGTTGGGATGATCAATGAGTGCATGTGAATTCCTCGGAGAGTGTTTGTGCAGATGAATCCTCTGTGTGCCCCTTCCTGCTCCCACCCAACGTCCACACACTCTCCTCTCTACAAAATGCACATCACGTGTGACTATGCAGGGGCTGTGGCTGTGTGTCAGTCAAAATTGAGCAGGGGTGGTCCCAGGCGGCACAGGGCCTGTGCTAAGTGAGGAGAAAGCTGTTTGCTTTCTCTGAATTTGTCGACTTGTTTACAAAATCTGGATTTAAACTTTAACTGTGATACTTACTGTTATCAAAAGATAAATGTTGCATTGATACACCTATTCTACTTTTTTTAGTGTGACATGTTCATGTGAATTTGACAAATTAATAAGACTGTTTTATGTGTTTCTTTTTCATAGAAGTTGACCATTTTAAAATAAACAGTCACAAACACTGATAACAAAAATGAGCTTTCTTGGAAACACCACTTGTTTTACAAGTCATTTATACAATAACATTTATTTCACATGAAATTCTATCTTCTGGAGATGTCAATGAAGGTTTGCAACACTTGCCAAAGAGATCTTTTCCTATTCCTTGTAGATTAGGAAACAACTAACATAGGCAAATTTTCCTTAAAGAAGGAAAATCCATTTGGAAATAGACCACAGGAGATAGAAGTTGGATGGCACGATATTTAACCATTTAGGTCACAATTCACTTCCATAGGGAACAGCTACTGTTCATCTTCCATTTCCGGTTGCTAGAACAAGGTAGCTAAACCTAACCTGGTAGGGGGAGGGAAGTAACAGGACTACAGGGCAACAGCAATATCTCCTTGGGAAGAGTGGAAAGTTTAGGACCGATTAGCAGTTTATTTATAACTTAAGCTAAATACTGCCCCAAAGAGAAACCCCATCTACATGGATAGGACAAATGCAAAATTCTGAAGGCAGAGATGGTAGATGTTCCGTTTTCCAGGCTATATATGTAGTACGGTATTTGCTCATGCCATTTTATAAAGTATAAACTATCACTAATATCTGAGCGCTTACTGTGCACTAGCCACTGTGCTGAGAGCATCACCCATTCACGCTTTAGTGACACAACAACTCTGAGGGACAGGAACCAACCCTAGTAGACAGATGAGAGGAATGAGGCATTGGGGGGTTAAAACATTTGCCTGCGGCCATGTTGCCAGCAATCAGCAAGACCTGGACTTGACGTTGGCCTCAGAGTCCCCGCATTTAACTTCTCCACTTAGGGGTCTTACGCTGCTGATTATGGAAAACATCCTCCCTAGGGCGTGAGGCCCAAGGGGAACTTTGGTACAGATAGGGTCCCCACTGCACAACAGGGGATGTCAAAAGAATGAACACTCATGCTTTCTTCTACCTAATTTTAACCTTAATTAAAACATCCCGGCCGGCGCCGCGGCTCACTAGGCTAATCCTCCGCCTTGCGGCGCCGGCACACCGGGTTCTAGTCCCGGTCGGGGCGCCGGATTCTGTCCCGGTTGCCCCTCTTCCAGGCCAGCCCTCTGCTGTGGCCAGGGAGTGCAGTGGAGGATGGCCCAAGTGCTTGGGCCCTGCACCCCATGGGAGATCAGGAAAAGCACCTGGCTCCTGGCTCCTGCCATCGGATCAGCGCGGTGCGCCGGCCGCAGCGCGCCGGCTGCGGCGGCCATTGGAGGGTGAACCAACGGCAAAGGAAGACCTTTCTCTCTGTCTCTCTCTCTCACTGTCCACTCTGCCTGTCAAAAAAAAAAAAAATTTAAAAAAAGGAAAAAAAAATCCCATGTCCACTGAGATCTTTCTCAACAACTTTGAAAAGAACGCGAATAATGAACGTGGGCATGGGATTCTTCATGACTCCGTCCATATCAGCTTTAAGTCACCAAGATACTTGAGGATGCCTAAGTGTGCTTCTCCAGAGTAAGTTTTTGTTTAAAAGTGGCTGAGCAGGGAAGGAAGAAGAGAGAAATGGGGTTTGGACGGATCTCATTTGGGTAGATGGCTTCATTATCAGGATGGTGGCACTCAAGGGCCTGGATACCCTCAAGCCAGATAGAAACAAGAGGCCTTTTCTTTGCACTCAGAGTCTGTTCAAGGAGAAATTGTCTATGCTGTTTCACTTGGAATGTTGTTTCTACATCCTTTATTTTTAATTAAGGTTTGTTTCAACATATTTTCCACTATATTTCTTTCTTATTTTCCTTATCAAAATAAATATTGTAAATCGTGACCTTGACACTGGAAAGAACTTTTGTTTTCAACTTTATTTTATCAAAGTTCAAGTCCTATCTTATGCCCATCTCCCTTTTCCAGTGTAATTCCCCAGAAATTGAATCTGTTAACAGTGTGAGGTCTGTGCACACAGATGTGTGTAGAATGCATTATTTTACAAAACAAGTCTATTGATCCATCTAGATACATTTTCCTGGCTTCTTTTTTTCCCATGTCAATCCATAGAGATCTACCTTCTCCTTTTTGAATGGCCATGCATTAATGCAGAATAATGGTGTGCCAGAGCACATTGAACTACTGCTCCCCTCCTGATCTGCAAGTAGGACAGAACCTGTATCTATATCTATATCTATATCTATCTATCTATATTTTAATATGGAACATAGCACAAATTTGTGTGTTTTCCTCACACAGGGGCCATGCTAATCTTCTCTGTAAGGTTCCAGTTTTAGTATATTTTAGTATATGTAAAATATATGTGTATATTTTAGTATATGTACTGCTGAAGTGAGCACAGTACCCATCTTTGAAGTTTTTGGAAGTGTTAAGAGTAATATTGTAAGGAATCCTGATGAACCTGAAGATATGTACAGAAATACTTGCATTTCTATAGGAAGATACTGAGTAGAAATGCTAGGCCAACACATGTGAGATCTAAAATTTGCACAAGTAATACTAAATTCCCTGCTTCTAGAATACAAATGAAGTTGAATGCCTTATCATAATAATCTTTACAATTTGGCTCATCATCCTTGATTTTTTGCTTAATAACATTTTCCCACTTTTTTTCTTTTTTTTATTTTAAGCTTTTATTTAATAAATATAAATTTCCAAAGTACAGCTTTTGGATTATAATGGCTTTTTCCCCCCATAACCTCCCTCCCAGACACAACCATCCCATCTCCCACTCCCTCTCCCATCCCATTCTTCATCAAGATTCATTTTCAATTATCTTTATACACAGAAGATCAATTTAGTATATACTAAGTAAAGATTTCAACAGTTTTCACCCACACAGAAACACAAAGTATAAAGTACTGTTTGAGTATTAGTTATACCGTTAATTCACATAGTACAACACATTAAGGACAGAGATCCTACATGGGGAGCAAGTACACAGTGACTCCTGTTGTTGACTTAACAATTGACACTCTAATTTATGGCATCAGTAATCACCCGAGGCTCTTGTCGTGAGCTGCCAAGGCTATGGAAGCCTTTTGAGTTCACCAACTCCGATCTTATTTAGACAAGGTCATTGTCAAAGTGGAAGTTGTCTCCTCTCTTCAGAGAAAGGTACCTCCTTCTTTGATGGCCTGTTCTTTCCACTGGGATCTCACTCACAGAGATCTTTCACTTGCTTCGGCCTGGGAGGGCAGTGGATGATGGCCCAAGTGTTTGGGCCCCTGCACTCGTATGGGAGACCAGAAAGAAGCTCCTGGCTCCTGGCTTTGGATTGGCATAGCTCTAGCCATAGCAGCCATTTGGGGGGTGAACCAATGGAAGGAAGACCTTTCTCTCTCTCCCCTTCACTGTCTAACTCTATCTGTCAAATAAAATAATAATAATAAAAAAAGAATCCATTGCTGAGCTTGATAGCACAACCAGCAGCATCAAGATCATCTGGGAACTTACTGATTACGAGAAACGCAAATTCTTGGGTCCTACCCTAAAATAAATTGGAAGCCCTGGGATCAGGCCAGCAATCTGCGTTTTGAGAAGCCCTCAAGGTGACTCTGTTGCTCACTGAACTTCGATTATCACCATTTTAGAGCAGCAAGTAGAGGGGCATGTTCGGAAGAGATGGGAGTTTAAAAAATCTGACAAGTAATAAAATCCTTGTCTTTATCATCACCTCTAATGTCAGGAGGATAAAAAAAAGTTGAGAAAATTATTTAACAAAATATGATGCTAAGACTGGTAGCAAACCGTAGTTGTAAAAGTTGCTAGGCAGTCAGGTAAGTCTCTATAGCAACCCTCCTCACCAGCGTCTGCACACACAAACTAGACTTTCCAACAATGGGTATGCTTACTTGGATGCTGATGAGCCAAAACTGTTCTACCTCTTCCCTCCAGACCCAAGACAAACAATTCAGCTCCCGTGACGACTGTAGAGCACAAAGGGGCTGATCTTCTTCAGTGAAGAAGTACCTCTTGTGGCTTAGCAAAATTATTTATTTAGAAGCCTGGTCTATTATTCCCTCCAAAATATTTCCATTACCTGTAATAAATCTGCAAGCCCAAAGATAAATGCTATGTCTCTCCTCTTCTCACTTTTAGCCATGGGGTGAGTTGCCAGCAAGATACTTAGGTATTTGAAAAAATATTTGTAATATTTCTACTCATCACTTTTAATGGAGCAAAGTTACTCTTGGCAGAAATATTTTGGTCTTTGAATATAAATATTTTAAAGCTAGTTTCATAAATTGGTGCAGCAAATGAGAGTCTCATAATTATTCCCTACTTTTTCTCTCCTACTTCTCACCAGCGTCCCTGTCTTTTGTATACTTCTCTTAACTTCCCTCTGGGGATCCAGCCTCTTTATGTTCCGTATGTGGTGGCTGACACACCATGTGACAATTTCTTTGCTGCAAAGTTGCACCCTACATCACAGGAAGATAGGAAACTTCCTGTTAATTCCTTTAAGTTTAGGATACTCATTCCCATAATACAGTGTATTTATTCAGCATATATTTATCTCTGAATATATTAGCAACAGCTATTTATGATCCAGATCGCTGATGAGCTCAAAACAATGATGAGAACTCTACAGACTGTGCTACAGTAAGAGGCAAACCCCTCACAAAGAAAGGAAAAGGAATTGGTTTTCCTTACTCCTTCGCTCTTTCTGAGGATTGAACTATGACACACTTCTGCTTTCTCTTTAAAAAGACAGAAACTTTTCATTCTTTGGGGTCACGATTAAAACGAAGCTTTCCACTAAAGACTCAGTGAGGTGGCCACTTCTCATCTTTCCCTGGCAATCAAAACCACACTCCACCCCGCAGAGGTGAAGTCACTTTCCAGATAATCTCAGCCCAAAAGAAAGGAAACAGAACCACCAAACTGATCACCAGCATCCACAATGTAGGAAAACATATCTGCTTGGATGCACCTGTCATACAATGAGGACTTTAAAAAATATTTAAACTACAGGCCCACCTCCAAATTTTATCTTACCATTCAACTGAGGGACTTCAACTTCTCTTTCCTTTATGCATCGCAAAATCTTACTTTTCAAATCATCTGTGATATTATACGATTTCCACTTCTACTTGTGCTTGCTTTATATAATTTTATTGGCTTGAAAAGTATAATAAATCACTTAAAATTTCTATGATTTTCCCACTGAGCAGGTTCTGCGCTGTGCCCTGGTGGACAAGGACGTCTGAGACACACTCCTACAGAACAATGGAGGGACGCTGGCACCTACGGGCTCTCTGAGGTTCTTACCATCACTGGAAGTGGGACGTGGGGGAGCGAAGGGCTGAGATCCACATGGAATTGTGGGTGAATTCAGCGAGGATACAATTAGGCTCAAGCCCTAACTCCATCAACCAACTAGACAACCAATTCTAGCTTATGTCTTAATCTGAATTGTAGTTTTCTTAACTGTAAAGTGAGAATTCTAAGAGTTACAATAATAGCAGTTACTGTCTTCTGTATACCTCTGTACCATACTTAGCTTCCTTTTAAAATTATATAAAACCCATGAAATCATCCTTTAAGACAAGACATAATTATTTCCTTAAAGAAAATAAGGCTAAGAGAGGCAAAGTGACACTAATAAATAGTACAGGCTGTTCTACTCTACAGAAAATACTCTTTTGGTTGTATAGTAGTACTGCCTCCCCAAAGTCTTGGGAGAAGATAAAATGAGATACTGAATGTGAAAGCACTTTATAGGCTGTGTGAGCATTACTCAATCAAGGAGTGCTGTAAAAATGTATTATTGGGGACTGCACTGTGGGGTAGAAGGTTAAGCAGCTGCCTGCAGTGCCACATCCCATATGGAGTTAGTTTGAGTCCTGGCTGCTCCAATTCTGATCCAGCTCCCTGTTAATGCACCTGGGAAAGCAGTGGAAGATGGCCCAAGTCCTTGGGCCCCTGCCACCCATGTGAGAGACCCAGAAGAAGCTCCTGGCTTTGGCCTGCCCAGCCCTGGCAGGAGCCAATGGACAGAAGCACTCTCATGTGTTCGCTTGCTCACTCTCTCTCTTGCTAGTTCTCTTTCTCTGCTTTCAGATAAATAAATCTTTAACAAAAGTATATTATTATACTGATAATATTTCAAGTATAACCTGCTTTCTTAACACTATTAGTGGTACCTACTAGCATTCGACTGACTCTTGGCAAACCTGGGGGTGTTTGTTCTGGGGACTGCCCTTCATTCCCTAACAGCATTGTTACGTTTTTAGAAGAGCTTTTTTTTTTTTTTTTTTTTTTTTTGATAGGCAAAGTGGACAGTGAGAGAGAGAGAGACAGAGAGAAAGGTCTTCCTTTTCTGTTGGTTCACCCCCCAATGGCTTTCCAGGAGGGTGAATAGGAAACTTCACCAGCGTACTGCGCTGATCAGAAGCCAGGAGCCAGGTGCTTCTCCTGGTCTCCCATGGGGTGCAGGGCCCAAGCCCTTGGACCATCCTCCACTGCACTCCCGGGCCACAGCAGAGAGCTGGCCTGGAAGAGGAGCAACCGGGACAGAATCTGGTGCCCTGACCAGGACTAGAACCCAGGGTGCTGGCGCCGCAGGAGGAGAATTAGCCTATTGAGCCACGGCGCCAGCCAAAAGAGCTGACTTTTAATTTTACAAATAAGTCCAATTCCTCACCCACTGTTGTCCATGGGAGGGCAGGGACATTTGTAATTTTTAAATAAGGAAGGCTTAAAAATATTGTTAACTGTTAACATCATTAGATTAAAAAAAAAAAAAAGAGGCATATTTTTGTCCCAGAAGAAGAAAATCTCAGAACTGCGATCTTTTAAATTGGACAAACTTAGTGGCAAGACAAACCCTTGATGCTGGTTTTGATTTTTCAAAATTTTACAGCCAGACGGTGAAACCCTGTCCCAGATCAGCCTGGGTCATCAGAACACTCTTGAGCCCACGGATGAAAAGCCACGTGCGGGCCTGAAACTCACAGGCAGAACAGCAAACAGACCCGAGCAAGGATGCAGGCGGTGCCTGTAGGAGGAGGACAGGGCAGCCATCCAGGCGCTGCAGCGAGGCTGTTCAGAGTGAAACCCTGCCTCGGCTTCGCACCACCTCCTTACCTCTCTGAGACTCACCATTGCTTGGAGGTAAAACAGGCATCATAATAACCCTCTGATTATTACGAGAATGCCACAGGTAATTCCAGAACCTATAGCAAGCACTCCATAGGTGTTAGTCTTAAAATTAACTACTTATTGACATATTGTTATTACTTATTGTTACATTAATTAGTTTTAATATTTATTTCCATTCTTAACCTATTTAGCTCCTTTGGTCTATAAAACAGAGACAAATATACCTAGCTTTCAGGGTTGTTGTGGAATTTCAGTGAGAGAATACCTGTTTGTTGAGAAACCTGATTGTAACATATTATGTACTAGGGAACATGGTTTCAAGGCATCATGAAGTGAAAAGAGAAAAACAATGATGATTACAAAAACAAGCACACAAACATCTACAGCACAGTTAAGGCCAGGGGAGCGAGCTTTCTGTTTGGCCGATGTTTGTGTTGTCAGGTGTCTGGCAGCCTAGACAGCCCAGGGCCCATCCACGGTGCAGGTACCTCCTGCACCTGCCATCCACTGGTCACCACCACTGGTCACCATGTGCTCACGGCTGCAGTCCGGCTCTTCGTTGTATTTAACATGGGGAGGGGGTCTGGCCAGCTGGAAGATTCTGGACAGTGATGGAGTAAAGTGGATAAAGTCAGCTGTATCACTATAATCTCACAGTGATCTATATCTATCTATATCTATCACTATAATCCTCACAGTGTTCTAGTTCATGAGGAAATCAGGTAATCTTCCACCCAAGTTAGGCTCCTGGTTAACTTCTATTCCTTGGTTCCTTCCTTCCTCAAATGGACTGCCGCAGTAGAGGGACTAAAGCTTTAGACTAAAATATGTTACACTATGGACTATGTGATAACCTTAAAAACAATACAGGTACTTAAATTAGTACTAAGAAAATATCCCCAGCTATGGTAAATAAATACAAAAATACAGATGGTCAATAAAAAGCACTTACAAAGGCTGCATAGCCCGAACCTGAAGTACACCCAGAGCTCCCTCTGGGCATCAGGAGAGAGCTCTCCACTGCACAGCACACAGAGTGCAGCACAGTCACCCCGTGGGGCAATGAGACCAACGGGACCCACGGAAAAGAGTTACCATGCTCTAAAATAGGTCTTGGAAAGTGTGTCTTTCCAGGAGGGTGAATAGGAAACTTCACCATTTTTAGACTAAGTAAAATTCAATGTATTTTTACTTGCTGCCTTGCGACTTTTTTTTTTTTTCTCCACATCAGTAAAACCACACACATCATGGGTTTCTGACTCATTTTCATATAAGTAATTAAAGATTTAAAAAAAAGATTTGAATTATATTTAAAAGTCACCTTTTGCATTTGTAGTAGAAACTGCATATTTAAATACTGTATTTATTGGAAAGATAGACACATATACAGAGAGACAGAGAGAACCCGACCGACAAAGAGAAAGCAGTGGCTATGAGATGCAGATGGGAGTATGATCTAGGTCTCCCACAGGGCAGCAGCCACCTGACTAGTTGAGCCTTCACCACTACCTCTTCCAGGGTGCACATTACCAGAAAGCTAGAAACAAGGCCGGAGCTGGGACTCTAACCCTGCCATTCCAATACAGGGTGTGGGCATTCTAAGTGCTGTCATAACCACCAGGCCAAATGCCTGCCCCAAATTGCACCTTTAAAATAATAAAACAGGTTTTTGCATTTGATCCTGATTTTTATGAATGAGTTATCAGCCTGGCAAAGCCCAATTTCCCCTTTTTGTAAAAACCACAGTGCACAGTGGAATACTATAAGCACGAGTATATCCCATGACAGCTGCAGAGATTAGCATTCAGAATAAACAAGGAAAATCACTGTGTACTTTCCTTAATAGTCTAAGAAAAAAAGAAAGAAAACCATGGATCTTCTGTTCAAAGATACACAAATGCCTAACTGAAAGACATTTTACCTAAAAAGACTTTACCTGTCAACAACTTATTACGAGTGCATCCCCCTTTTTGGATTCACTTATGTTCTGGAGCCAGCCCTCCATGGTTTCATTCCCAAATCTGCTGTAGTAGCTGTGTTTGCTCAGGTGGGCTACCTACGTCTCTGAGCTTCTGTGTCCTCTTGTGCCAAATGAAGGAATGCTAGTACCTACCTCAAACGGCTGCTGTGAGGATGAAATACGTTAAAATCTACAGAAGGCATAGAACATGGCTGGCTCATAGTAAGGGCTATGTAGATGTTATCTATTTTCATTATCACCGTTATCATTGTTGAATTATTTCAATAAATCTCTTTTATATCCAAGTTTTCTTGAAAATTTTACAAGCTTAAAAAAAATGAATTCTACTTTGCTGGAATTGGGTATGATCAACATTTCATGTCCAGTCAGTTCCAGAATTATCACTTAATTTCTGAGACTCCACCATGCACCAGTTAACACTAATGCCCTTCTTCTTGCAGCTAGTCTTGCATAGCACACGTTAAAACACTATCTTAGAGACAGTAGATATTAAGATATTAAGCTTGTGATTATGTGTGGTGTAAGGCTTTAAGAATAAATATCCAAACTCATTTGATCAAACAACATATCATCATCAGCGATGACACACTTATTTTCTTATTCCGTGGTGACACTGTCTGCATAAAGTAGGATTTGTGGAAATAGGGTAAAAGAAGATTAATTGGTTTAGGAGGGGGCTAAAGGGAGTTGAAGGGGAGATTGTGGAAAGAACCAAGTAATGAGGTTTTCCCTTAGGAAAGCCAGCTTCTAGAGTCAATGCGAATACTATATGAGTAGAAGAAGTAGAAAACCTAGGAGGAGGAGAGAGGGGACAAGGGACATTAGAGACGAGTTCTGCCCCTTATATAATGTTTGCAAACTTCAGTCTGATAAATCAATTTCTTGCTCATGTGAGGATGTATTACACAAAATGGACATTGAGATGGGGTCTCAATGACTGTGCGAGGACACACAGTCACCCCTTTAACTCTTCTTAAATTCACCTGTGAGTGCACTGATGCAGACATTATTCTGCTAATGCCTGTGGCTCACTGTAACTTTTCAGGATCCTCTAGGAGAGCAATGTACACAGAGTCAGAAGGGTTTCATTATCACAGCAAAACCACGACCTACCTGCTGGGAGGGAGATGCACCATCTCTGCCTCAGTCTTCTCCTTAATCAAAGTGTTGGGTTCCTGATCAATAAGTAAAGGAATATGTTAGTTACAGGAAATGTATGACATCGCTTCAAACGTTAGAAATGCCTCTTACACTAAAATGCCCTCCAGTGAGGCCACGACTTCCAATTTTGATATTCGTTGACTTCAACTTGGAACTCTTCAAATATACTGATGGTCATATTTTAGTAGCTAAGAAGAATGATTTTCTCATTGACCTTCTATTCATTCCAACCATACATCTAATCTACAAACATATATTTTCCACATGGGGTGCATGAAGATATCTTCATTTGGAATGGGAAAAGGAGCAACCAGAATTGGTCCCCAAGCAACAGGAATCACCAGTTTGCTGGGGGTTTTTGCTTTAATGCCATCTTTGCAATCTACGGCATCTTAGGAAGGAAGAAGTGTTCTGATATTCTCCTGAACTTGTTGTCCTGTAGTATGTCCATCGGAGGAGGTGCTAAAGCCATCTGCATTATGGTGTGCTCTGTGCCAAGCACGTCATCGGATTTCAGCCTAAAGAGATTCCCTGTCACAACAGTCACAAACAGCCACATTTTCTACAACCCATCCTCATACTTGCTAAGCTTCCATCTGTCAGACTTAAGATTAGAAACTAGTTATGCTTAAAGTTGGGTAAATTAATGTATGAGACAAGCCAATTTCAAAGTTAAACTTGGCAGCAGTACAGTTTGCCTTTCCTTTTCCCCTTGTTGCCCAGCGTGACTTAACATCCAACCGGAGAAGAAATCTTTTCAATGGTTAAAGCTTCTCTTTACAAATCATTCCCACTGAGAGATTTTGTTATTGTTGTTGTTGTAATTGTGGGACAAATGCTATCACTTTGGGACTCCAAGCAATGACAAATATCATTTACATTTTTGATTGACATCAAACTCACATAAATTTATTTGAAACCTAATAGACTAATAGATTTGGCTCAGTAGAAGTATAAATCCTAGAACTTTATCATATTTCACATTTTTTACTGCCGTGCAGGAATGTTATGCTTACATACTCTGCTATGTGGAGTGTCCACTTGCATGGGGTATGAGTTTAGACTATTCCAGGTTAATCCATAAGACTGGGATTTGGTTTTAGATAGAGTTTCACTTCCTGAAGACAACTAGGTTGGCGAGCAGAGCTTAAGGCCTCCAAGAGACCAGCTGAGATGCCTGTCCATGGGAAGGGCCTTCTAATCCCATCAGTTACATAAAGGCTCTGATCATCTAAGATAACATTCTAATTATAATAGAGAGAGACCTCTAAGTCATAATCACAACGTCACTTGACTACAGTCCTAGAGTGAGCATAGTCTTAGCATTAGGCAAATTTAGGTTTGAGTTCTCACTCTGCCTCATCAAAGACGCCTGAACCTATGAGGCCCATATTTTCTGAGCCTGTTTCCAATGCCACTGCATCCAGCAGACAGTATGGGCTCAACAAAGTGTAGCTGCTTTTGCTATCAGGTTTAGTCAATCTAGGGGGTGTTCACTTGTGGAAAATCAGTTACTCAAACAGGACTCCAGACTGTAATGGGAAGATGAGACAGAAAAGTCCTGATTTTATTCCTGTTTGCAGAGTATAAACCCTACCAAAGTAGCTTTGGCCAAGTACAACAGGCAGGGGAATTAGAGGTGCAGTTGTCCCTTAGCATCCATGGGGAATCACAATATTCCGGGTCTCCCGGGGATACCAACAGCTCTGGAGGCTCACGTCCCTTATCTAAAAGCATAGACTTCACAGACAACCTGTGCAATACTTTAAATCATCTCCGTATCACCATACTTAATACAATGTAAATGCTAAATAAGAGCTGTTGCACTGTATTTATAAAAGAAAAACAAGAAATTAAGTTCACACATGTTCCATACACATGCAATTAAAAAAAAATTTTCATTCCTGAGTTAGTTGAATCCACAGGTACACAGGACCTACCGAAGGCACCATGGTTAAAAAGGGTAACAGAGCCACGGGGACGTGATTTTCATGCTTATACACCGCATGCTACCTTCTGAATTTGTCGGCTGTGTTCTAAAGGCTCACTAAAGAAAACAGAATCAGCTTCTTAAACCAACGTTCACTGAAATGTAAACTAGGAGAAGGGGTGTAACAAGGTTAAAAATATGATTACTGATTTGAAGGAATATCAGAGAAATATCTGAAAGCTCTGGGGCCATAGCTAGCTGATGCCTTGAAAGAAAAATGTAAACCTTGGTGTAGCAGAATCATTTCAGTGACAGAAAGTGCACCATTTTTATGGTTATATTTAGCTAAGTTTCAACTCATTAGCAGAAAAGACGGTCCCCAAGCAGATTGGAAGGTGGGATATGCGGATGGCTTTCACCTCGCTAACCTAAAAGAGGTAAGCTGGAAAAATTCACACAAAAGGGAGAATAAAGCTCTACGCAACAGTTCCACTTCCAATACTGTGTTTTTGGCCTGAAAATTTCCTTGTGTAACTTTTAAGGACACAAACATTCTGGGAAATATTTTATATGTGCTAAAATACTGGGATTTCTAGTTCATTATCACTGAGGGCAGGGGTTTATAAAACCTTTATTTTTTTCCTATTATGTTATTGAGAATAAGACTTATTTCAACAAAAGATGGCAAAAAGGAAGAATACATATTATTACAAACATGTACTCTTTATATATTTAGTGTAAATGTATATCACACACAAACACACACACACACATTTACACATGCTCACACACACAGGATCTCCAGAAATTCTAAGGCAAGAACCTCAAGGGGTCATTGGCTGTGCAGAAAATAAGGAAGTAGCATTTAAGTAAAGCTTACAAGATTTCCAAGAAACCAAAATCGTTGTGTACAATTAGTGTCTTCATTTTCTTGTTTCTAATTCATTTCTCAGCCCCCCTCCGACCCACTCCCATGATCAAAGTCCAGTTGTGATCTCTCAACCCTTTCCCCAGCTTGATCTCCCTGACACTACACAAGCACACACTTATCCTCTCTGCTTTCCAGAAAGCTACCTCCTCCGTGATGCTTCCTTTCATTCAGCCCCTTACAACTCTTTTTTTTTTTTGCAAGCATCTTTTCCATTTGTCCCTTAAAAAATTAGTTTCCCACAGGATTCTTAGAATTTTTTCTTCTCTTGTTAGTTTTCTGCCTTTTATTTCTCTATTTTTAAGTTCTCCATAGCTGGTGTGCTCCACTCCTAACCCGTCAGCTAGAAACAGATTCAGGTCTCCCAGATGTATTGAAATCTCTCCTGGGGCATGAATTTCTGAATCTACTTCTATACAGCATTATATAGATAAACCAAATACATCATTTTTCTCCCACAATTCAACTCTTCCTCTTCATTTTTCCAAAAATTCCTGTCCAGACTTTGCAAATGGCATTTTTTTTTCAGAATTTGTATTCAGAATACAATTAGCCATTTCCTTCACCCCACCTCCAATTTCTATCATCCACCAAATCCTACACAAGCTACATTTAAATTGTTCCCTTTCCTTTGCTATCACCAATAAAGGTGGCCCTGTCTCTCCCCTCTGTTCCTGCAATAAGGCTCCGGGCCTCCAGTTAATTTGTATCCATCTCACTTTCCATCTAATATTTCTCTGATTTTTCCACCAGGACGGTCTACCAGAATGACAAATCTGATTATGTGAGTCCTCCGTGTTAACTCCTTTAGGGATCCCCACTGATCATGATAAAATGTAAACTGTTTAGGACAGCAGGCAAGCAGACCTTCACCTGTACCATCCGTGCCCAGCAAATCCCATCGGGACAATCAAAATGGCCCCAGTTTCCCCAAATCTCTATGCTGTTTCAAGCCTTCAGGGCTTCATACAGTCTGGAGTCCTGCACATAACAAACTTCAGCTCTTCCACCTTAATGGGGTTTATTCCATCTTGTCATTTCTCTGCTAACTCACGGCTCCCTTGGGGTTACTGCCTTAGAGATCGTTCCGGATGTGGGGCTAAGTGCTTTTCCTCTCCGCATCCAGAGCTCTCACTGCCTTTCTGTATTGTGGTGCACACCACCTGGGAGTGTAGCTGTCCGTTGGTCTGTCTCCCTCTTACCATCCCCATGATGCCAGGAACTGTAATTCCTCATAATATCCCCTGAGTAGGACATAGTAGGCACTTAGTAAATATTTATTAGGTTTTTAAATAGGAGAAGAGCTATTAGGGTGGAGATGATTAAATATGCTACAGGGAAATGATTTGTATATTTTGCAGGATGGAGAAGGTAAGGTTTGAAAGGTTGCATTCCAAACCACGGTACAAATGAAGACAGGGAGTGGAACTACGGCTGTGGGGAGAAATAAAAAATAAAGAAACATGGCTCAGAAACCAAACCATTGACAAAAAGGGTGTGTGTGCGTGTGTGTGTCTGTCGCTTTCTCTCTCATACATACACCCCAAAATTTGGAGGCCACTGGATATAAATTGAGTTTGACAGGGTTTGAAACGAAGGATGGATTCCGAATGTGGAGTCAGTTTTCCTGTTGTAATTATAGCTTTAGAACTGAAATTCAGGAGCCACTGAGGTTTTCTACCTGGCTCGGAGAAGAAAGATAAAAGGAGATTATGTCCTGAAACATCTGAAATATCAGACTGCAGAGGGGCTCCAAGTCCCTGGATAATCCCTGAAAAATACGAATGGAGAGGGACGGAATGGTGAGAGCAAGCTGCCTGTGTCCTGTAACCCTGAATCCAGCACACAGTGACTGAATCATTGAATTGAGAACTCTTAAGGATTTTTTAATGGCAAGAAAAGCTTAAACGAGAGTAGTGGTTGTGAAACTGGGAGGAAGCAAAATGTAGCAACCATGAGAAAATTTGGATGTGGTCTTGAGTCTTGATAATGGTGAAGAAAGACACACGTCTGCAAACAGACATGTTAGTGAAATGGGATGGCTAAATACTGATTTCAAAAAGAGAAAATATTTCACTGAACTAGATACTTTGAAAAATAACACCTTAGTTTTGGATTATTCTTGCTAGGTTTTTTTTTTTTGCATACAAAATTCAAATTCATATGCTGTTTTTAAGAAAAAGAGACTTTCAGGTGCACCAAGATGGAACTGGAGGGTTGGCTATGTACGGGTCCCTGGAGGTCCCAGGCAGTTTCCTGGGGCTGCAGGCACAGTCCACACAGCCCGGCAGCTCTGATGAGGTATATCTTGATGAGCCAGCCCTGGCTTTGGGAAATTCACCTGAATTCCTTGATCCAGTCTTCCTTTTTAAAAATGTATTCTGTCTTTAAAAACAAAATAAAACTACATCCTGGTCATAAAACAGTTTTTGGAAAAACAAATCAAGAAAATTTCACTTAGAAGTGATGAGGAATCAAGTCCGACAATTTTTGCCAATTCTCCCTCAAGGTTTCATCGCCATGATTCGCTCTTAAAACAAAAAATTTAAAGATCTGAAATCTCCCCCAAGTTACTTGTTTTTTGACCTCATAAAGTCAGAAATATATGTTAATATGATTTTTCCATGTTTTGAAAGTGAAACTGAAAACAAGTTATTACTACTGTGGCAACAAAATTTTATCATTTAGCTTTTAGAATCTTCATTATAAAGAGGATCATATTAACACTGAAAGGCACACAGTTGACAAATAGAATTGTGCTTCTGATTCTAACTCCAAGGGAAGAAAATCCAGTCCCCAGAGTGAAATCATTACTTCTGTAATGGTCATTCTTTACTGGACACAAAATCCTTAAAGACAGAGATATGATGTATTTGTCTATGTTCTTCAGACTTAGAGATGTTTGGCATATAAGAAATAATCAAAATGATTTTTGAATAAATGACATTTAAAAAAGAAAACACATGATACTTACCTAGAACCTACCCAAATGCTTAACAAAGATGAACTCATTCAATGAAACCCTCATTTTACAAAGGGAATGAAGGCAGGCAAGGTTAAATTGCTTGCCCAAATCACACAGCTAGAAAAGGATGGAGCCGGGAATCAAACCCAAGCAGAGTCGTGCAAGAATCTGCACTCTTATGCAGCTTTTACAACAAATGCTGTCTTTAAATTTTAAACAATATGAATGTGCACATCAAAATATTTTACGAGGAAATTGAACTTGGAATAAGAAAACCTGGGTTCAAAGACAGCCTTAATTTCTTTGGCTTGTAGCTTTGAGCAAATTCATTCACCTAATGAGTCCCCAATTTCTTCATATAGAAAATCAGAATGATTGCTTCTGCCTCACAATTGCATTGTGAGTTAAACTGTGTGTGTGTGTGTGTGTGTGTGAAAAGCTAGGACATAATCAGGATATGGAAGTTAGTTTCTCAAGGAGAATGATACTATTTTCCCCCTTCTTCCTTTTCCAAAGGGGATGTTTCCACATTGCTACATCTAGGTCTTAAGCAAAAGGAAATCAAATTCCACTTCATAAAGCATTATTTTTTAGCCTCTTTTAAAGCTAGAGTTCATTTATTAAGGCATTTTCTGGATGACCAGATAATTTTCAAACTCAATAGCTTGTTTGCTGGAAAAAACAACAACAAAATGTTTTTCATGGAATCTGTTACGGATTAAACATCTAACATCAATAAAAGAAGTAAAATCTCTTTCTTCTAATTGCACATCAAGATACACACATATATATTTTTTAAGAATGAAAGATTAAACCAGCAATGTAACAACCGGCATTTGTTTTCACCGAGACCCCCTAACATTGACAGGCGGTGTCAAATCTCATGGAAACCATCTCAGTCAGTGGTTCTCAACCTAGGTTACATACTTTCATCACCTAAAGAAATACGTGAAACTGCAGGCCCTGTCCGTGGATATTCTGATTTAACTAGTTTGGGGGTACAGTTATGAATTTTCTACGGATGGAATTTCTTTCATTGACTCTAATTTGCAGCCCAAGTTGTGATCACAGGTTTAGGTTATCGGTGGTGATAACCTAAGCATCATTGGACTCCTAATTTCATGTTCCTTTTACACAGATAAAAGCCAACATTAGATAATATTTTCATTCACCAACAACAGAGTTGCCACAGCACAACTACAATAATATTGAGTCCTCCTTTTCAACTGTTTAAAGCAATTCCTATCTTTATCCATCCACCGTTATTTTATCTGCAGTCCCCAAACACAGGAAGTAGGTAACAGAAGCCATATTTATATCAGTGAATTTGAGCATCGCAAGACAACTCTGAGGTAATTTATGTGCTCTTGCGCATCAGTTATAATGAAGATCTCATGTTTACTACACTCAGTCATTGGTGTGGTCAATAAATAATCTTAGGACATTTTATAACATGACTGAATATTTTTCTTGGTGGTTTTAATCCCTAAAATTAACTGTAGGTTAGAGGCATTGAAACAAAACAAATCCTGGCTGATGGATGTTTTGAACTCTTTTAAAACACTGAGTAGAAATGAGTGCCCACCAAGAATACTGACTTCAACTGTAACGGTTTTGCAAATGTAGTCATGTTAGTTCTTACAATACCAGTGTAGAAAGCCAGTGATTTCAATGTTTTAAAGCTGAATTCTTTACTGAACACACAGTGGGCTAGCAACAGGCTCTTACAGAGTTTGCTTCATAAATCCTACAACACTAGTTGCATTCCTACTATGTCCTTAATAGCAAGCCAAACAGTCCACATGGATAAAACATTTGCTTTCTTTCATCACATAAGACAAACTTAAACTTGGGCACTCTGCTATTGAAAGGTGAGATTCAGGAGAAGCATGGTCAAACTTGGCTTGATTTTGAACATGCTACTTTCAGTCACCCAACAATGTCAACAAAAAGCCATGGCTTGGTTCAGGGTAACCACAGCCGGGTAGCAGTCAGGTCTCCCCAAGATTAGCAAGTGGAACCATGCTGTCTAATTTAGCTTACGCCGTTTAACATTGGGTAAAAGCTTACAGATAGAATATTTTTTAGGCAGATTTGCTAAATAAAGCTGGTAGGATAGGTTACAAATCTCATCTGATTGTTGATTTTTGTCAATCATTGGGATTTCCTTGGACGTCAAGGAAAATGAATGTTGGGGACAGAGGGATTAATTTGTAGAGCTTGTCTTTCACCCGGCGTGGAAAGAGCATCATGAAAAGGAGCACTCTTTGGAAACTATGCACGCAACATATTTTTCTTAATAGGTGTGAAGAATGGCTGCTATGCATAAATGATTGTTGGAAAGTAATTCTCAGTAAAAGATGACCTAACAAGCAACCCGTTCGCTACTGTACTCCTTTCCAATACCCAGGACCGCCACGGCACATGTTACGGATGCCAGGATTCCGTGTGCTAGTGAACACACAGCTTTTCTGGGAGAAAATTTACAACTTGAAGTCTTGTCATTTTCACACCCAGTAAGTTGGAAAATAACAACTTTCGAGGGAGAACTGGTGACAGCAACGTGGTAAAAGTCCCAAGAAACTGAGAGGACCCCTCAATCCCAAACCGCTAAATCATAACACCCTCCCAGGACACCTGTTTTTCCTTTAATCAAGGCAAACTGAGACCAAGCTGACCCCTCCACGCTCACCTCCAGCCCCACAATCAAACTGCAGCTTTGCAATAAAAAAGCAAGGTGCCTCGCACCTCCACGGCCGCCCACCGCTAGGACACCCCAAAGCTCCAAGTCGCGCTCCCCTCCAGACCCTCCTTACCTGGAATTCTCTCAGTGCGCGGCGGGGCACAACCCAGGGGACGCGAAGGGCGTTCTCAGGTGGTGGTAGCAAGTCAGGCACGGGCGCCCATCTCCTGGGCAGGCGGCGGCAGCGCCAGGGCGAGGCGAGGCACTGCTGCGCGCTTCTCTGCTCCCCACGGAGGTCCGCAAGCCAGCGAGCGAGGGGCTGACTTTCCTAGTTTGACGTGAGAGCAAACTGCGTTAGTCCGAGTTCGCCCTCTCCTGCCCCCGCTCTGAGTCCCCGACCCTTTAACGCCGCCCGCAGGGATGGTGCGGAGCCTGCCCAGGCTGCGATCCAGGCTGCCAGGCGGTTTCCCCCGCGCTTGCAGACTCCGGTCCCAAGTCAGCGGGCTCACCTTGCGGGCGCCTGCAGCACGCGCCGGGCTCTGAAGCTGCGCGCAAACTTCTCCCGACTTCAGCGCAGCCCGCCCCGCCCGCCTCCCCACGCAGCCCAGGCGGCGGCGGCTGCAGCGAGGCGCGCCAGCCCCTCCCGGCCCTCCAGCCCCTCCCGGCCCTCCCCTCCGCGCCTCTCCCCTCCCCTCAGTCCCTCCCGGCCCGGGAGAGGGAGGGGCGAGCTGCCGAGCTCTGCGCGCCTCCTCGCCAGCCCCTGCCCCTGCCCCGGCCCCGGCCCGCGATGGGGCTGAGCTCCGCCGCTGCCCGGCCGGGGGCCAGGCGGGGCTCACCCTCGCGTCCTGGGGCCGATAGCGGGGCGCGCACCCACTCTTAGCAGGCGAGGGACCCCCGTGGAGGCCCGAAAGGGGACTGCGGTCCGGGCTGGGAGATTTCCAACTTGTCCCTGGAGACAGCTTTGTGGGCGCCCCGTCCGCTCCCCGGAGGATGCAAATTTCGGAGGGTGGTGAGTTGGCCAAGCAACCCCCGCCGGGAGATAGTGCCACCCCGGCTCCGTCTGCGGCCACCCAGGGGACAGCCCCGGGGCGCTGGAGAAAGTGGGGTGGGGGCGCGGGAGGATGGCCGGCCGAGAGCTGGGGGCAGGAGAGGTCAGAGTTGCGGCTGCAGCGGTCCGACAAACCCGGGAGAGCGTCCGGACTTGGGCGCTGAGGGCTGGGGTGCAGGTTGTTTGGCCAACAGTGCCCTGCGCTTGGGGCGCTACTGGGGGGCACCGTATCTTGGGGTGGGTGAGCGCAGTGGGGACGGCGCTGGAAGCTGGGGGTCTAGGGTGCGGGACTTGGTGTCGGGGGCTGCGACTCCTCCCCCTCTCCCCCCTTTAAGTCCTGGATGCCAGCTGGAGCCCGGGACAATCGGATTCCAGGCAGGGCGCAGCCGGGCAAGTTGGCTCCAAGGACCGGCCGCCCGCCACCTCCTGTAGCCCACGGCGGGGCGCGGCGAGGCAGCAGCCGGCACTTCGTCCCTAACTCTTTTCTAGGGGTGCTGGGGGCTATGGAAGCCGCATCCTCTTTGTCCCGCGAGGTGGCTGCGCACCGTCGAGGTTGCTAATACTGTCCCTCCGCAAAAGGAATCCTAACAGCAACATAACAGGAGCGGGAGAAAGCCGGACGGCAGAGCGGCACGCTTCCCCCAGCGGTCCCAAGATTCCCTTAAGCAGAAAGGGCGGTTGGCAGGCGAGATGGAGGCGTCCCCTGCACCGGGCTGCAGCCTGCACCCGTCCAGCCCAGGGGCCCCTCCCTGGAAAGGCGGTGGCTGAAGGTGACAGTGCTGCCTGCCCGTTTCTACTGTGACCCCACACTCTCCACCCCAGAGGGACCACAAGAATCTCTTTGTGTCTTCCGGGGACCCAGTGGGAGTCGGAGTCCGCAGGCAGATCAGCTCTCCCAGCAGACATTCCGGGAGTTTGTCCTCCTTCCCTGTCCCCTCCAGCCTGGTGACCCAGAGGGATTCGTGTGACTCAGCGAGGATTCAAACCTGAGGCACTGCCACACTGTAGGGAAAGATTGTACAGTCCCTGCCTGCCTGGCTTTCAGTGGCAATGATGTTAACAGGAAGAAATGTGGGAGAGAGGCAGGCTGGCGAAGACACACACACACAGCGCCACATAAACAACATCTGAAGAAACCCTCCACATTCAGGATTTAGAAACACATCTCTGTGCTTTGACATCTGTCCTGGGTTCACTTGTTCTCTGCTTCCCAGCTGCTGCCTACCAGCCAACACCTGATCATGCCTTCCTTTAAACATTCTCTTTGGGAACATTAATTACCTTCTTTTGGTGCAAAGAGCAGAGAATGATTAACATTGTTTGGTCAACAGCTGGGGGCCAAACATGGAGAATTTCTCCCTGTCCTAGCCCAAGTCACTGAAATAGCATCAAAGTAGGAAGATTACTTCCAAGTGGACGGTGCTGCTGCCCTCAGCGCTGCGTGGCAGGGCAGGCACAGTGGAATTTTTCTGCAAGAGCCTTATCCTCGGGCATCCTAGCTACCTGACATTGACAGCCAGGGTTGTGAGAGCAGGGCTCTAAGCTGCTACTGAAGATCTGAGGGTCTCGGTGCTTAACCACAACTCAGCCCCACAGCCTACAAAGGGCATGCGTGTATCATAAAGCCCAAAACTGTGTGTGACCTAAACATATGCAACCTGCACCGATGAAAATGCTAGTTATGTCAAGACAGTTTTGGAGGGAGCACGGAGAGTTCTCCGTAGGCAGGAAATTCCAGAAAAGGTGACACAGCAGTGGGAACAGGGATGAGGCTCTTTGGCCCCACAAGAGGGCTGAACTGACCTTGTCAGCAAGACAAGTTTGAGTACCAAAGGCTGTGCAGCTGGCACTGCAGAATTTTAACTCTACCGGTCTTTACACTACTGGAGAAGATTCTCTATGCGGACCCTGTAGGTCCATGGAGGATGAAGTACATGGGGATGACCTGGTAAGAGGAATTGACGATGTTTTTTGAAATGTTGCAGGACCCATTACTGGGTCCTGAAATCAATCTAGGGGCGCACATGTAGCCTTTTGCACATGAACGGAAAATGGCAGAGTTCATCAGATTTGATGTGTGAGCAGAGTTTCCTGAAGTTTGTGTCTCACTTCTACCATGTTTGTGGACTGACTTGCAAAGTTAAGTGTATTTATTTCTTGGGGGCGGGGGTCACAATTATCTTCAGGTTCTTGGTTAGAATAAGGTGATCTTCAGAATACTTTCTAGTTGCAAATTAGCCTTCAGATGAAACCAGTTTATCAGGAGGTTCGTTCGGGAAATAAACATCCTCAGCTGTGGTAAGCACATATCTCTGCTCTTGTTACTGATCAGTTATGAGTTTAAGATTCTGTTTTAATGAGACTCTGCCCTCTTCCTTCAGTCCTTCCTCTAAAACGTTTCCCTTTTGGGCAACTACTACTTTACGAAGAAGGATTCTGTTGTTGATCTTGTCTTCCAGGTGTGGATATGGAAGAGCAGCTTTTGTGTGCAAACTCCACTTCTGTCCCCAAACCGTCCATTCTCCTCGCTGAGGACATGAAGTCCTGCCCTGTAGAAAGGGCTTGTGAGGGGTGGGCATCCGGTCTACAGGTTTGAATCCCAGCTCTGCAACAGATTGTAGCTTCCTGCTAATGCACACCCCACCAGGAGGCAGCAGGTGACATCTGCATGGGAGACCTGAGTCCAGTTCCCATGGAGGGCACCAGCATATGAGATCTCTCTTTGCCGCTCTAAATACATAAATAAATAAAATTTAAAAAGGTTTTGTGAGTTCTTGACTCTGTCCTTCCAGAACGAGGTTTATTTATCTACAAGACCAGGGTTCGGACCATGTCACTTTATTACCATTTACAACTCTAGAATCCAGTGCCTTTCCCAGAACAATCCCTCAAGTTGTTCAATGGCAGTGAGTAGAAGGAAAGTTGCTCTAGAGTAAAGACTAAAATTACTGAAATCTGTTCTTGTTAACTACCGTAATGTACACAAAGGCTGGATTGTAGAGACTGGAAAAAGTCATTTCGTTCTATGCGAGGAAAAAAATGTTGGTGTGGTTAAATGCATTAGTGTTTGTTCTGTTTTTAAAAGAAATTTACTAAAGAGATCTGGCCTCTCTCAAAAACTCAGTTCCTAGCTTTTGTAACTCCCCATCCCCATCATCAGCAAAGCTTTTCTTACATTGAAATATATCCCAATTGCTCGTGCTAATGTGTTATTCAATACTGCCTATGTCCGAACACTCTGGGCCAGACACCCACGGGGGACCCACAGCTCCTACCCTCGAGAAGCCCACAGTCTCCTCGGGGACATTTGCTGCTGCTTTGCATAGCCTCCTTCCCAATAGACAGTAGTGGTGATGAGCCTTCCTCTAATCACTTTCCCAGTTTTGCTGACATGACAGGGAGCATAGGAGCTGGTGCTTTAGTAAAGTCTCTCTGCATCTTTCAAAGTGGGTAACCTGGGAGCGTTTCTCTAAGGACCGAGTCTCCAGCCAGGGAAAAACAAATCCCATGTGAACTAGGAAGTGTCTTTCCAGATTGCCCTTACATAAACTTGAGTTAACTGTTAACTTCATGAATGAATAACTCAGAGTCAGAGGGGATGGCGGGGCATATACCATTAAGTAGCAATGGAAATGAATTGTTCTTCATCGCCCATGAAGTTGGGGATTATCTAGGTATTTCCTATCTTCTGAAGAAAATTCTAGAAGGAAGCTCAAGACCCTGAAGAAAAACTTTGGAAGTGAATGTGTACATGCACTTACTCATCCCATAAATGATGAATAATTGAGCTCCGAAATCTTAGGAGGGAGGTAGACAATGACAAAATAGGAAATAGCCCATTTCTGATACTGACTATGCTATCATGTTCCTGCACCGGAAACTGACTGATGGGGTGGGGTGGGGTCCTGCTGCCCTGGCAGGGTTGGGGAAGGCACTCCTTGAGTTAAGCCTGTGAATGGGAATGAGGCAGCCATTCTGAACTCCCTGGTAGGAGTCTCACAAAGTATACTGTGACTCCTGTGAGCTAGAAATAAACACCCTAATGGCCCAGCATTTACTTTTCTTGTGATTGTGTGTGTATGTATATGTGTGTTCTTTGTAAAAGATTCTCTATAATTTAATAGTACTTAGTCTGGCTCAGAAATCTGGGACATGGGAAGTATGGGATAGGTACTGCTAATTTTCTGTACTTCTGGGGCTGGTTCCCATGAAGTTCCATTCGTAGAGAAAAGTCTTACATGGCACCATTTCACTTGGATCGTGTCAGGATGCGCTGGCAGAGTGCTAAGACGCAGGAGAACACCCAATGTCCCCTGGAACTAACACAAAACTTGATTTTACTATCTATGATTCTTAGCTTTTCATTTCTGATTAAAATCAATAGCTTAATTGGTCTTTACTGAACACCTACTCTATGCTAAGCATTTTATTAAGTATGTTAAAGCATTATCATATTACTTCTACAAGGTAAGCACATTATTATTATCCCCATTGTACAGATCCAGAGACAGACGCAATTGGCCCACACCATGCAACAGTGTTCTCAGCACATCATATTGTTGTGTGATGTCACAGCTATGGAAGGACAGTTTCGATGGTGTTCACACAAGGACACAATTGCCTTGCGATGCATTTGTCAGAATTTGCCCTGCCATCAGCGACACATGACTGAGTATTCATCTGTATTCCACTAGCTCTTGGTCACTAATTACTCAGCGTGGATATAAGCCCACTTATCCACACACAATACTAAAGCATAAGATTACATTAATGGGCACTTCTGAACATATTCACACATTTTAAAGTGACAACCAAGCAAAAATCTTTCAAAAAATCACCTCTGCTTTGACCATCCACAAACTCAACACCGAGCCCCCTGAATAACTGAGGGGTGTTGGCATCCCAGCGAGCAGGTTAATGGAGGAGGCAAACCATTTTAAACAATTAGCCATAATAATCCTAACGTCTGTAGCAGACGCGTGTTCCTGTGCCCTGGGCGCTTGGAAGTGAGGGGTTAATCACGCCTGGGAGAGGTCTGTACTTCTCAGTTGTCATCTCAGATCTAATGCCCAGCACCAACAGACCCTCGTGTGGCCGGGCGAGTGTTACAAACAAAGCCATGCATGCCTCAGAGACAGGATTTCCCCTTCTCGGTATGAAAAGTGGCGTGGTAAACAGACATGAATGAAATGTGTAACAGCGAACACAGCGTCCATACAACTTTTCTCTGGATACTGTCTTTAAACATTTATGATTCTTTCTGGTCCATAGTTTAAACGGAAATGTGATTTTGGTGAAAATTTGCAAGGCTGAGCACTTAAAGGGTAGAAAATAAAATGAGACACGGAAGAACAATATTTTAAAGACAAAATAAAAACATGGAGGGAAGCAGGCTAGCAGGGAGGCCAATGTTGTTGCACGTTGCAAATCTGCTGCCCCATCAGCACCAGCACTGGCTGGTGGGACGAGAACCCAGGAGAGAACAGAGACACACTTCTGAGTATGTGAGAGGCTGAGAATCCGGCGGGCTGCTTTGTTTGTTGTCAGCCTCTCAGATTTTCTAAAAACCCGACGATTCTAAATGACAGGGTGACAGGCCCAGGGGGAGCACTGATAACTACTTCAGAAGTCGATTTTAACGGCGTGTGTGACTCAGAGAGGAGGAAGATGAGGGTGCATAAGGCTTTCCAAAGTGGAGACTGAAAAGGGAAAGGCACCTTGCAGTACAGGGGCTGGTCGGGAAGGAGGGAAGAAAGAAGAGGGAGAAAGGGACCAGGAGACACCAGGTATTTGTTCCTGTGGTGCTGCTGCAGCCGCCCTCGCCCCGAAAGTGATTACTGAGGACGAAACGGACCCCAGACCTCTGTATGTGTGCCGGGCGGGAGCGAAGCCACATCTTCAGAACCTCGTTAACAGCCTCTGCCACTGGAGCACCGGCACTCGCCGGCGTTCCCTTCTCAACTTCAAAGGGGGGCAGCATGTTCCCGCGTCCGCTTTATTCCTGTTCTATTTAAAGAATGTTTCCCTCTGCTATTGGTTCATTCAAAGATGTCTTCATATTTTACCTTTTTTGTTTAACCCTTTGCTGGCCCTCTTTTCCCGTCGACATAAATTTCTCCTCCTCCATGCTACAGCCGGCCTGCCCCTCGCCGAAGACTCTTGTTTTCATTTTCATCACCCAGCGAAGGGCAGCCAGGTTCTCAGCTGTGTGAAAAATAAAAAATAAAAAAAATAGGCTACATACTAAAATGCTATGAAAAGGAGATGGCTTCATGTACTTGGAGTCTAAGTTGACGTCCTCTTAAAAATGACTAGACAAGAATCACCCACTGGTATACGCAGAATGATGGACTCGGTTAAGGAATTTAGGGTAGTGCTTCTCAAATGTTAATATGCTACACATCACCTGAGGACCTTGTCAACATGCACTCTCTGATTTATGAGGTCGGGGGTGGGGCCCGCAATTCTGCCTTCCTAAGGAGTAGTCATGCGAATGATGCTGGCTCCTGAGTCACCTTTCAAGTAGCCAGGCTTTAGCACCGTTCTTGACTATGCCCACCGTCTTAGAAACCATGTTCGTTTTAAAATCTGAAAAATGCATTGCTGCATGACTGTGGAAATGGGACTAGCTCTGGTTTTCTTCAAAAATATCTTAGCAATTAAAAACAGTGGAAATTTCGGCAGTTCCGTAAGCTGGGAGGGAGGGACCGACATCCCTGTACACAAATGTGGGTATTGTCCCACACATGTTTCCATGGATCTTCCCACAACACCCCCTTCACCCTGCCCACCAGATGAGAGCTTAGGAAATTCAAATATTGGCAGTTGTTACCAATTTCCTCCTTGAAGTCTCCTTGTTACACCATAAAAATCCAAACTACCTGGCCAGACATTCAAGATCTTCCTAACTTGTATCCTAACTACAGTGACAGACAATAATTGCCCCATTTCATCTGATCCTGAATTATGATTTGGACAAAGCAGGTTCTCCACTGTTTGGCAGTAATAGCTCCATGTGCCAGCCGCTGTGTGTAGCGTTGTACACGTGTTGTCTTATTTGATCTTCAGTTCAATCCTGCAAGGAACATGTCATTATTCTTACTTTATAGATAATTAAAGCTTACGGTACTTAGTGGTTTGTCACTGTCACAAAATGACTAAGGATCCCAACTCATGCATTTAAAGTTTAGTCTTCCCAGTTTCCTGCCTTGCCTCCCAATAGCTCTCTTGTTTGCCCACTTCTGGCCCTCCACTCATGGTGAGCTTCCACTCTGAAAAGTACGCCTCACATCACAGTTTTTTGTAAAATCCTAGACACCTTTCAACTCTTCAATCAAGTGTACTCACTGCCTGGCTTTGAATCCTAGTCATGTGACTTAAGGAACTTATCTTTGTCTCTTGGGGCCTCAACTTCTCACTTGAAAAAAAACAGGAACGTTAATAATTGTATTTGTGTGATAAGGTTGATATGATGATTTAATATGTGCATTCTCTTACATTCTATGTCATACATATATGCCTTACACATGCACCCTACATGCAATCTTCATATCTGTAGCTATGAAGGTTAGATCAGTTCTTGTACAAAGTATTATATCAGTGTTTGTCATACAAGCAGAAGTTATTTTGGCATATGGAAAAATTCTCCTGGTTGGAAAAATGATGAATCTGAGACTCAGAGAAGGCTTGGAACCCTGTCTTGGGTCACATAGGTAATGAGGCAGCCAACTCTGGAATTTAGGGTTTTCATGCCCTTTCACAGAATCTTTACCCTGGGGTACTCTGCCCTGCAGAGCTTTCTGAATTGGCCTCTGTGCCCATTGTACTTGATGCCAGGGTAGCTATTTGAGTATGCCTTATCATTCCAGCCCAGTGGTGATGCCCATAAACACCACGTGGCTCTCTCACTCATGTTGTTTCCCACACAACATTGACCCTCATGGTGTACACTCACACAGCGCTCCAGGAATTGATTGAACATCTGCTCTGACCATGATATGAACTCATTATTCATCTGCTGCAAATTGAAATCCAGGTGCTTTCACATCAATTTTCAGGCTTCTCGGAAGCTGTAACTTCACAGAGTAGGAGACTGGAGTCCGAAGGCTTCGGAAGGAAGTTACTGGAAGGTTAATCGCACAGGTGTTCCAGAACCTGCCCAAATGAAATGGACCATGGTGTTGTCTGCTCTTTGGGATAGCTATGATATGATATTGTCTAAGACAGGTCTTTGTTGCCTTCCTTCAATATAGGTAAGAATTGTTTGTCTATCGTTTGCAACTGACTTCCATGTTGTGTTGCTTTTCCTAATACTTTTCATTTTCATATGTGTTTCTTTATATAATCAAGTATTTCAGGAACTTGAGTTATAAATTTTTTCCTGTTTCCAAGTCATGGTCCTTGTTGTAGAACATTTAGAGAACAAAAGGGAAGAAGTGAATCACCTACAGTTCACCAAAGACAAGCACCATTACTATTCTGATTCTTTACTCCTTAGCAGTTTTTCCATGTTAAAAATAGTAATTGCATGTGCTTCTGTTTCTCTTATTTTACATTACACTCATCAATACTGTATTCTCCTTTACAATTTATCTTTTTCAGTTATCAATTTGGATATGATGAATTAAAGAGCTTCACATAAAAACAGATATGAAATGAATTACTCCAAATCTAGGATATTAGACCTAAGGATGTCCTTGATAAGAAGTTTGGAAAAGTCTAGAATGCATGGTTTCTTTCAAGCAGAGTGACTCTTTCCAGATTTTTTTCCCAGTCTGGAATCTTTTTTCTTCCAGCTGCAACTGTAGTAGCACAATGACAACGGCGACCACTACCACAGCAGCCCCTGTGCTGAGACATTTGGCAATGCAGCCAAAGAGAGACCATTCTCCAGGATAATGGGTATCAGCATTTAGAATAGAGCACAGAAAACACTTCCGCCTCTGCATGAATCTGTTGTAGGACTTAGTATCAATCAGAATTAGGGAAATAGTATTGTAAAATCTCTGTATGTCATTTTTGGTCTACACTTTGAATAGCTGCAAACAGAAGACTACTACCTTTTTACATTTCATGTAAACTTCCTAATTTAAGCAATTAATGACTACTTTTCCATAAGTTTCTACAATGGAGAGAAAGTAGCAATGTAGATGAGGAGGGAAGAGTCCAGAATATTGCTGGACCAGAATATTGATGTCAGGTAGGTCTGAAGGCTTTGGCTATTGCCTCTGATTGAGTCCTTAAGGATGCATTAAGAATAATTGGTGGAGGGGGGCTGGCACTGTGGCGCAGCAGGTTAATGCCCTGGTCTGAAGCACTGGCATCCCATATGGGCACCGGTTCGAGTCCTGGCTGCTCCACTTCCAATCCAGCTCTCTGATATGGCCTGGGAAAGCAGTAGAAGATGGCCCAAGTGCTTGGGCTCCTGCACCCACGTGGGAGACCCAGAAGAAGCTCCTGGCTCCTGGCTTCAGATCAGTGCAGCTTCAGCCATTGCAGGCACTGAGGAGTGAACCAGCGGGTGGAAGATCTCGAGCTCTCTCTCGCTCTCTGGCTCTCTGAAACTCTGCCTTTCAAATAAATAAATAAATCTTCCAAAAAAAAAAAAAAAAAGAAATTAGGTATGACTGCAAGGAACAGAACTTCAATAACTAGGTATTAATAAGTCATAATAACAGAGTTTATTTGTCTCCTGTATTAGAGAAGCAATATTGCCAGGTATTTAAGTAAGCAGAGAAATATGGAAACCTCAACTTCTGTATCCAGCCTTTAACAATATACACACGCATACAAGCTGCTTATCTGCCACAACTGGATACTTTTATCAAATGCAAGTTTAATTAACTGGAAAAAGTTAAACTTTAATAACTAATTATGGTGATTAGTAAGCACTATGGTGCAGATGAAATGTGCTATGTAAATGCAATAATAATATCTCCCAGGTTTGATTCCCTAACTCATTTCAAGTCATTACCTTTTCTGAATAAAACTAAAGTGATTGATTTTTTTCCATATAGGACAAAAACCAATCTTTATGTGAGTAACATAAAGTACATTTTATAGCACTTCTGACAATCAAGAAGCTACTATGTGCAGGCAGATCATTAGGTACTGAAGACACAAAAACTGATCAAATATGGCCTCTCAAAGAGCCCACAGACAAGTGCTGTTATGAGAAGGAAAAATTAGAGAACATCCAAAGATAAAAGCTTTAATTTAAAATATTTATTTATATTATTTTAAAGGGAGACACATACACACACACACACAGAGAGAGAGAGAGAGAGAGAGAGAGAGAGAGAGAATCTTCCATCCACCAGTCCATTCCTCAAAAGAACTTGAGTCCCAACAGCCAGAGATCAGTCAGGCCAAAGTCAGGAGCTAGGATCTCCACCTGGGTCCCGCAGGTAGGCGGCAGAAACTTAAGTACAGGAGCCATCTTCTGGGGCTTCCCAGGCCCATTATCAGGGAGCTGAGTCAGACGTGGAGTAGAAGGTACTTAAACCAACACTCCATTGTCGGTTGCAGCTTATCCCACTGTGCCACAAGGCTCACCCCAGTGTTTTCATAAAGGTGTGCGCCAAATGCTTTTAGAGCACGAAGGAGACAGAGAAGCCTTCATTCAGACTGATAAGGACGTAGAAGGGGCCACGAAGGCACACAGACGGGGCAGTGGAGAGGCAGAGAAGGGAGTAGAGACAGTTGCTCATGCAGAGGACAGAGCACAGGACCTGAGGTGGTGTCTTATCTTGTGTGAATGAGTAAGAATTGCCTCCTGTTCCTGGAGTGTAAGGTCGTGGGGAATAAACGATGGGAGGTGAAGCTAGAAAGGTCATTAGGAGAAGATCATTACTGACGGCTTTTAAGGCATGGTCCAGTATTGTCCAGGCTGGGTTTTGGACAATGAATCATCGTCAGTTGGAATTTTGCAAGTATATTCATAAGCCTTCTGCAATCTGTTCTTTCATTATTTATTTCAAAGGTGATGGTTTATCAGAATGTATACTTGAGAATCGCATTAATTTTAGAAATCACATTTTCTTTAGTGATATAATTCAATCAATAATACAATTTAAAAGCTTGTGGAAAATGGAATTAAGAGATATATTTATTTTGTTGTAAGGAATTTATCAAAATAGACACAATTTTTCCATAACATACATTCTCCATGAACTTTTTTTTTTTTTTGACAGGCAGACTTAGACAGTGAGAGAGAGACAGAGAGAAAGGTCTTCCTTTCCATTAGTTCACCTCCCAAATGGCAGTATGGCTGGTGCGCTGTGGCCAGCATGCCGTGCCGATCCGAAGCCAGGAGCCAGGGGCTTCCTCCTGGTCTCCCATGCGGGTACAGGGCCCAAGGACTTGGGCCATCCTCCACTGCCCTTCCGGGCCACAGCAGAGAGCTGGACTGGAAGAGGAGCAACCGGGACAGAACTGGCGCCCCAACCGGGACTAGAACCCGGGGTGCCAACGCTGCAGGCAGAGGATTAGCTAAGTGAGCCGTGGCGCCAGCCTCCTTGAACTTTTTGAAGACCCCTCCCACTTCTGTGAAAATTAGAGCTTAAAATAACTTCTGTGTTCCTACATTTTCATCACAGCACATTAATTACGTAGAGAAATGGCCTACCAACTTTGCTGGTGTCTCTGCGCTTATGTTCTGTGCTTGATATACTGGAAATGTAAAGGGAATTTTGAGCTATAGGCACTGACCTGTGATTCATTCCTCTTAGATTAGCTTTCAAATAATTATTATATTTGCTATTCATGAGCTAAATTTAGCCACAAGCTCCACACACATATAAAATGTAGATTATCTGAATTGTTTATTTATCATTATTTACTTTAATTTTAATTTTAAAATTATCATTTAACAACATTGTAAGGTAATGATAATTTAACCAAATTAAACTTGCATTGGTTTGAATCATATTTGGCCCTATAAAATGGGAAAGCCTAAAGTAATAGGTTACGGGGCTGGCGCTGTGGCGCAGCAGGTTAACACCCTGGCCTGAAGTGCTAGCATCCCATGTGGGTGCCGGTTCTAGTCCTGGCTGCTCCTCTTCTGATCCAGCTCTCTGCTATGGCCTGGGAAAGCAGTAGAATATGGCCCAAGTCCTAGGGCCCCTGAACCCACATGGGAGACCTGGAAGAAGCTCCTGGCTCCTGGCTTCGGATTGGCGCAGCTCCAGCCATTGCAGCCATCTGGGGAGTGAACCATCGGATGGATGACTTCTCTCTCTCTCTCTGCCTCTCCTCTCTCTGTGTAACTCTGACTTTCAAATAAATAAATAAATCTTTTTTAAAAAAGTAATAGGTTACCATTAAAGGAAAGTCTTAACTCATTCAAAGAAAAGTCCAGACGTAAGCAGCTGTTGCGTTGCTATGACTCCAGGATTACCAGGGATCCGGTCTCCCTCCATCTTGCTGCTCGGCCATCACTGAGTGCCCATCTTCTACTTATGTCTCATTGACTGTAATTCCACTTTTCCCAAGAAAAATATGTAAACATGTAATCATCTGATTTATATCCTTCACCCCCCTACTACTGGGTTCTGTTACTAATGGGGAAGAAAGAAAATGCATGGGAAAGACAGCAATCCTGCTCTGGTCAGTACACCCTTGCACTGTTATTTCAATATAAGATATTTTGAAACTTTTACTGTATTGATTTCTAAGCCACTGATGGGAATTTACAATATCCTCTTCTTCTACTTTCATGTTTTTGATTTAAAGCTATAAAACTAGATACCTTCTGGTTTCCCAATAACAGAAACTCATTGTAGTATAATCTATAATGCCATTCAATTTCTAAAGTGGTCTTGATTAAATGAAATATTCCAAAAAAAACCCTAATTCTTTAGGAAGTTTTTATGACTTCAAGAAAAATAATTATAGGGGCCAGCGCTATGGCACAGTGGGTTAAAGCTCTAGCCTGAAGCGCTGGCATCCCATATGGGTGCCGGTTCTAGGTCCTGGCTGCTCCTCTTCCAATCCAGCTGTCTGCTATGGCCTGGGAAAGCAGTAAAAGATGGCCCAAGTCCTTGGGCCCCTGCACCCATGTGGGAGACCAAGAGGAGGCTCCTGGCTCCTGGCTCCTGGCTCCTGGCTTTGGATCGGTGCAGCTCTGGCCATTGTAGCCATCTGGAGAATGAACCAGCAGATGGAAGACCTCTCTGTCTCTACCTCTCTCTGTAACTCTTTTTCAAATAAATAAAATAAAACTTAAAAAAAGAAAAATAATTATTCTCCAAATCCCACTATCTACTTAAGGTGCCCTCTCCAAGCCTGAATGCATTTACTGCCTTTTCCTGATTGCATAAACCACCCTGTCTCATACAAACCTACTCCTGTGTTGTCAGTGCCTGAGCCAATTCAGCTTCATTCCATGACAACAGTTCCCAGTATTCTATGGACATTCACCATCGGCCTCTATCTCCTACGTATCAGTTACTGGTCTCTTCAGTTCCAGAGATCTCAGTCTTCACTTCCCAACGGTTTCTATTCATCTGACTGCATCTTCAGAATTTGTGATCTCCTGGAAATAACACATCTCTAAGATCAAACTTGAGAAAATGTGAGATTTAAAATAATGCTGATCTTACTCCTCTGACTATGGAAAAGTAGGTTAATTTCTCTTTACCTAGTTTTCCTCATCTGGAAAATTATGATGAATATTTCTACTTTATTGAGTTGCTGAGATAATTAAGCAAGATGCTGTACAAAGTGTAGAGGTTCAATATCCCTCCCATTCCGACTACCACTGTGGCTGTCGTCAGAGCAGGTAAAATGCCTAACGTAGTTGACCCTCTAGGAGACTTCCTGGCAACAGACTGGGGTTTTCACAAATGGCTTGGATGTGAAAGGAACTCCTGACTTCACATCTCATTGCATACGAGCATGCGTAGACGCAGGAGGATGGCAGGGTTAGTGGATCAAGACGTAACACTGGTGTCAAGAGATCATGGTTCAAACCATAAAGTTCACTTCTGCCAGAGGACCTTAGAGAGGACAGCTCATTCTGTCCTGCCACGTTTCCTCAGGTTATAACAGGGCAGGTGTTTACTTTCAAATTGTTTTCCAAAGTATTTGAATTCTTATGCTTATCATCCATTTTTCTTATAGAAGAGCTTGGCACACAATGCATGTCAGGAAAAATTAACCTGGACTGATTGACAAAAGGTGATTTTTATATCTTACCCACACAACTTATTCTGCAAAGATATGCCTAATTATTGCCTTAATTTGCATAACAATGTGTTTTCTTTCTGAAACAAGATCTTCTAAAAATTTTATTTATTTTCATTTTTATCTGAAAAGCAGAGATACACACAATGAGGGAGAGGATTTGGAAGGGAGGAAGGAGGGAGAGAGAGAGAGAGAGAGAGAGAGAGAGATATCTTCTACATGCTAATTCACTTTCCACATGCCAGCAACAGCCAGGACTGGGCCAGGATGAGGTTCTCCCACATGAGCGGCAGTGACACAAGCACTCAACCTTGCTGCCTTCTGCTCCCCTGCTCCATCTCATGGTAAAACATACAGGTTGACAGTTATAATAACTAGTTTATCCTAAGGCTAACCGATTATGGGTTTCTGGCACATGTCCAGAATGTTAGTATCTTGCAGACTTAGATTCATCCCGCATGTTCCAAGGGTTGGCTGGTGGACCCGCCAGGGGCTGTGTGCATGAGGAGACGTGGGCATGGTCAGGAGCAGACAAGGTCTTTTGTGGGTGCTGCCATCCAGCTCCGCTCATCTCTCCCTGGGGGAAGAAAGTCTTTGTGACGTTTCATTCCTGATATGAATAGCACACACTTTGTGTTCATCATGGTGAAGCGACACTCAGGTTGTGTAGCAGAACTCTCTCAGTCTCTAAGCCAGGGCTCTATGGTGAGAGGGAAGCAGAGAGTCAAGCAGCAGATGTCACTGATCCTCCTGCACAAAGCTGAGGACTTGGAGCACTGCTCTCTTTGTGGATTCAGCACCAGGACACTCGGAAGTGAAGGAGAAACCCATCTGCTCAGTGATGCAGAAGAGCATTTCCCCACAGCTTCATTGGGCAACAGTGATGGGCAGAGCACAGAGATTTTTTCCAGGATGCTGGAAACTACTGGTCAGCGGCAATGACCTGGGACTGAGTAGGTTGTGTTTTGAATGTGAAAGAAGCTGGCAGTCTTGAGCTACTCAAAGAATATATCCTATGCCCCCAGATTTGAACCAGAGAGAGAGGATTGGGAGTTCTTATGATATTAGAATGAAAGCAACACACACACACACACACAGAGAGAGAGAGAGAGAGAGAGAGAGGAGAGAGAGTGAGAGCGAGCGCCTGGAGAAGACAAGCAAATGAGCATTCTTCTCTTTGCAATCATCCGAGTTTATGCATTCCCATGAGTGGAACCTCATAAGCCACCAGCAGAGCTGGACAGTGGAATTTCTAGGACTTTCTTATTTCCAGGGTTCTTTCCTGTTGGGGGGCATCATGGGGAACAGTCACAGAGGAGCAGCCTGGCAGCAGCCTCCCTGAATCTGCTTCCTGACCCTGTGAGATCATGACTGACACATTTAAGTTCTTTAATCCTCAGTTTCCTTATCTGTAAAATAAGGATGACAATAGCAGTGGCCTCACAGGCATCTTAATGAAAGTTAAATGAGATAATCAGAGTATGTATTTGGCATACACCAGACACTCAGTGCACAGTTTTAATATATAATATTCACTTCTTTAGATTGACTAGAGTTTTGCTTTTTAAGGTCGTTTTCATACCAGACAGAAGACTATGTTAAGCTGTCATGAAAATGATCGCTCCAGAGGGTTTTTTTTTTTTCGTTCTTTCTCCTCCAAGTGGTTAAATTATTTCACAGCTTATCAGCTGTGATCCAATTCCACAGTTCATACTCAGGCAAAACTGCCTTCTTAAATAATGGAAGTTGGGCACAGAAACTACAGAATCAGGACCAAGGATGTTAAACTGTTATTTCCAGTGTGCCTTACTTTGAAACTGACAATACAGAATTTTGCCTGCTACTACAGTGCCCAGTTCTTGCTTGGAATAATTCTACAATTCCTCACATTTTACAGAGCATTATCTTGGCTGATGACAATCAAATAGTGTAGGCTGATGGCACTGCATTAATTTCTTTTTTTTTTTTTTTTGACAGGCAGAGTGGACAGTGAGAGAGAAAGAGACAGAGAGAAAGGTCTTCCTTTGCCGTTGGTTCACCCTCCAATGGCCACCGCGGCCGGTGCGCTGCAGCGGGCATACCACGCTGATCCGAAGGCAGGAGCCAGGTGCTTCTTCTGGTCTCCCATGGGGTGCGGGGCCCAAGGACTTGGGCCATCCTCCACTGCACTCATGGGCCACAGCAGAGAGCTGGCCTGGAAGAGGGGCAACCGGGACAGAATCCGGCGCCCCGACCGGGACTAGAACCCGGTGTGCTGGCACCGCAGGCAGAAGATTAGCCTATTGAGCCACGGCGCCGGCCTGCACTAATTTCTTAACTTGATCCCCATTTTAAAGCAATCAAACAATTTCATCCATCATCTAATACTTTCATATTAAGAAAAAAAAAAGAACGGAACAGTGCACAATTTGGGTAAAGTAACATCTGAACCCTGAGTTACTCAGTCACCCTCTTTTCCTGAAAGTTCTGAACACACAATATATATGGCAGGCCCTCTGTGTCTGTGGGCTCTACATTCATGGATCCCACCAACCTGGTATCAAAACTATTTGAAAAAAAAATTTGTGCCTGTCAGCAACATGTAGACATTTTTCCTTGGAATTATTTCCCAAGGAAATACAATTCTGTAAACAATACAGAATAACAATAACTTACATGGCATTATAGTGCAGTAGGTGATTATAGGTAATCTGTATGCAAAAACTATGGAATTTTTATAAGGAACTTGTGTATCTGTAGTTGTTGGTATCCATGGGGTATGAGAGGTGCTCATGTACCCAGAGATGACCATACCTACCAGACACTATTATACACAGAAATGGATGGCACTACAGACCAGTTAACACACTCAAATGCTTTTTAATTACTGAAAAAAATGCCTATTTCCATAGAAGACAGCAAATTAACTTTCTCTTTTTCTAATAAGTAGAATTTATTTTCTTGCAAACTAATCACATCTTTTTCTTTATAGTAGCATTATAATTCAAAGGTTTACTCTTAAACATTTTTTTTTTCTTATTGGATGTGGCCCTAGCTAAAAATGTCTCTGGTGAATACTGTGTGTGTGTGTGTGTTTAACTTACCTCTTTTTGCAAAGAACTAACATAGACTCTTATTACTAAAGAGGAGTTATTCTCACCCGACTGTGTCATATTGTTACATTAGTGGCCCCCATGAGCATGACTCCAACCACCCATGCTCTCACATGCCTTTTTCCCTGCTGACTCTGGAGTTGTCCTTGTGATGTATGTTGTCCCACGGAGCATCAGCCTCTGTGATGCAGGCAGAGGCTTGAAGAACCCTTGTGCACTGGGCTGTGCCGCCTTGCAATGCAGCCTTCGGGTGGGGAAGTCTGAATTAGCTGCACAAAGAGGTGTGGAGAAAGACTGAGGCAACTCTGCTAACTGCTCTAGTCTCCTAGACTATCCAGGGCCAGGCACACCCTGGCCTATCTCCCAACTGATCACAAGACATGAATCAACCACCTGCCAACACATGGACTAGAAACAAGCTGTTCCAGCTAGCCCTGTCTAAATTGCCAAAGTGCGGAGTCACAAGCAAATACATGCTGTCCGGGGTTGATTTACCATGTAGCAATGGTTCATAATCCTAATTTTTTGAGGTTCTGGGATTTCAGCACAATATAGGACTATAATACTGGAATAATACCTGTGTGATTTACCTATAAATAATCCCAGAATGAAAGACCCCTAAATCTACAAGCAACAACTTACACTATAAATGCTAATTCTCTGATATAATAATTGCTCCCAAACAAAGAAATTTCCCCTCTTCAGTACCTATTGAAATTTAGATCAAGGCCAAAGTAGACGGCTAAGGAGCTGTAGTTATTATTTAAGGGAATGTCCACAAGTTAGATGAGAGAAACCAAGTGTGCTGCCCTTACCTTTTCTAGGTTGTTGCCCAGTCTTCCAGATGAGAAGAGACACCTAAGAGCAACCTCACAAAATGTTAATTTTACTTTGGTCTGACTTTGCCAATAATCTTTTGGAAGCCTGAAGGGGCTTGTCAAGTCTCTGCTGTCAAAAGCTGCCTTCAAAGCTTCCTTATGAGGAGTGGACCCTCAACACAACATCAGAAGCAGTGTATCTTCTGCCTTGGTCCCATGCTGTAGGTCTATTCCTCACATCTCCAAAATTCTCCCACGTTATGAAGGAACTTCACTTCTGCGGCATTTATTAGGTGCTCGACAAACATCTGTTGAATGAATAGGAAAAAACTTTTCTATTAAAACACAATATTCTTTTTATACTACATTTCCCACTGTAACTGGAACACAGCGTGTGATGACTTCACATGCAGAAACTTGAAATTTGTCAGTAATGATTTTTTAAAAAATCAATAAATAGAAGAAAACAAAGCAAAATAAGTCAGGTTAGCAAAGTCCTGACACCAACCAATGCCCAAGTTCCTGGTTTGCATTGAGGCTCCCTTAACCCTAGGAAAAAAAGATACCAGCTGCGGGCATTCACTGACCATGTAACACCGAAGAACTTTGTTGGTTCTGTGTGGAATTTGGGTGGAAAGAACAGTAGCTTCCTCTAGTTTAAGGCTGAAGAATAGGTTTCCAGCATTACCTTGAATGTGTCTTTATTCTCACCATGGCCAGATTCCTGCCTTCCAAGTGACTTTCATTCAGCAGGTTTTAAAATGATATTATAACATAAAATCCCAAAATTCTCTGGATCTAATTCTACTAACATCAGATAACTGTGCTTTTACTTTGAAATTGAAAAACAAGAAGCCACTCCCCGGCCGGTGCCGTGGCTCACTAGGCTAATCCTCCGCCTGCGGTGCTGGCATACCGAGTTCTTGTCCCGGTTGCTCCTCTTCCAGGCCAGCTCTCTGCTGTGGCCCGAGAGGGCAGTGGAGGATGGCCCAAGTTCTTGGGTCCTGTACTTGCATGGGAAACCAGCAGAGGCACCTAGCTCCTGGCTTCGGATCAGCGCAGTGTGCCCGCTGCAGCGGCCATTGGAGGGTGAACCAATGGCAAAGGAAGACCTTTCTCTCTGTCTCTCTCTCTCACTGTTCACTCTGCCTGTCAAAAAAAAAAAAAAAAAAAAAAAAAAAGAAGAAGCCACTTCCCATATAGGATTCTGTCCATGCTGTAACTTGTCCTCCAATGTCTGTTCCTTGGTGTGCATGTGCTATCTCTTTCTGAGATACCACTGGATATATGTTTGGGACGAAGGCCATAATTGTATTTAGTGCAAACACTCCTAATCCCCACTTGGCTCTCAAGAGTATTTTATATAGGAATGAGAAGAAGTAGGCAATGCAACATTACATTTTAATGGTTTTTTTGGTCTCTAAAGCTGGGCATTCAAGGCGGATCTGAGTGGAAGGAGTCCTTTTTCCTAAAGGTGAGCATCCCAACAGCTGCAATTCAAGGCAGATTGTGAGTCCTGTTTTGGTCATTCCCTCTTCCCACCCTCCCCTCCCCCCATCTTCCGGGAATTTGCCTCTTCAGTGTGCAGAAAGGCCACTCACACTGCCCAGAATAAAGACAAACCTGAAAAAAATGGAACGCTCTATTTTGCTCTAACGATTGTTGCCTTAGATTGCTTCAATACCTCTTGTCTTAAGACCTCAACGAGGCTTCTGAGAGGCTTCATACAAGTGAATGAGTGTATAACAGAGCTCCCCACCTGAGGCTTGCTTATGGCAAATGGTGTATGTATTTTACCGCTTCCAATTCATTCAATGGAAGCATTTTTAAGACACAAATATAGTATGGTTTACACAGTCTAAGAAAATGAATGCAATCTGTAATTAAATTAAAAACCGTTTTAACAACAAAGCACAAAGTCGTATTTTTCGATCAAGCTTATATCATTACAATGCACTGATGATTAAAGAAAAAGGTTTGCAGCTGGAATGTTTTAAATCGAATATTGGTCTGGCATTCAAAGATTAATAATATAGACCTACACTATTTGGAACTGAGTCACACATGACTTGAAGTGTCTTTGTGAGAAATTATGTAGAGTCTCTTCTAAGACTAAAGTAATTAAGTTTTTTTTTTTTTCATATCCAGCTAACTCAGAGATCCTCAATATTACCTGTGAGGAGATTCAACTTAAGCAATTATCACAAATGCTAATACGGTCTTTAACTAAAGATTAATTATTTTGTGCTAAAAAGAAAAACAGTAGTGGCACAGAACACATCCACATTAGAATAAAATACATATTTAAAGTTCAATTCACATCAAAAACATTTCTAGATTAATTTTACTCAGCTCTTTATTGCTAGAAGCAGAACCTACCCACCTAAACAAACCCAATATTATTGTAATGTCAGTAGTTTTCATCCAAATGCATTATAAAACTTAGATGTGGGAAGATGTAAGTCAAATATCATGTTACATACTGCAGAAGTAACTATTTAAAATGTGCCGTGTGCAGATTTGTCCAAATTGCATCCCATTAAACATTTTCATCACCAGTAAAGTGCTACTGCTAGCTGTGATAGTTTAGCAGATATTTAAGGGGCTGATGCGATATACCAGGTAAAGCCATTGCTTGGGACACCAGTTCCCATATGGGCACCAGTTCAAGTCCTAGCTGCTCCACTTCCAATACAGTTCCCTGATAATGCACCTAGGAAAGCAGCAGAAGATGGCCCAAGAACGTGGGCTCCTGGCATCCAAGTGGGACATCCAGAAGAAGCTCCTGGCTCCTGGCTTTGGACTTTCCCAGCCCTGTTGTAGGAGTAAACCCAGCAGATGGAAGATCTCTCTTTCTCTCCCTCTCTCTGTAACTTTGCCTCTAAATAAATAAAATCCTTAAAAAAGACCTAAAAACATGGCAAAATGATCTGTTTTTGCATCTTATCTGGAGATGATGGTATAGTACATTCATATCCTATCTCTGTGTCTTCTTTTTTACACTTTCCTATTTTACGCCAGAGAATATAAAACTTGGTGCAATAATATGATTGTAGTGTTTGCACAAATGTATTCAGTTGATTATGAATTTAAAGTGTATCAAAATGTACTTCTTTGGAATGACTAGACATATTATGTATTAAATTCAGTTCAGCTTATATTATTGAATTTTTCTTTTTCTTGTCTTTTGCTCTTTCTTCTCTCCACATTAAGTCTACTTGGAAAAAGAGGCCATCTTCTTTATTTAATACAGGTGCATTAAACCTTTGGGGATCCTATGCTCTTTCTTTAAAATGCATGAACACTTCAAAAGCCTGACTAAGATATTGTGATTCTAAAAAGTGATTCTCTTACTTCCTTTTTGCTGGAATATAATCCGTGATCAGATAATGCATAATGCCAGATAATGGATCATACTGAGTAAGATATGCCACTAAATCTTTATCGTGACCCTATACATAATATTTTTCCCAGAAGAAATATTTAAAACAAAGAAAAATGTTCTTCTTTTGTTGCTTTTTTATCTTTTTCATAAGAGAAAAACATTTTTCTTTCTGATGGGCTTCAGGGCCCATAAAAACTTTAATTTGTAATTAAAACCAATGTAACATATGTATATGATTGAAACAGAGAAAGTGTGCCTGGAAACTTATGGTATAAGAAGACTACAGAACAAAAAAGAAAGCAAACACAAATGGAAATGAAATCAATGCTAACAAATTTTAGGCACTTGGAAAATGTTTCGCCTGGTCCTCTGTTGGGAAGATGCTCTGTGTCCTGTGAAGATGCTGTGTTTATACCATCCTGGAACCACTTTGGGTAGCTCTTGTCTTTTTGTCAGCCATTGGACATTGATATTGATATCACTTTAATGTCACAATATCAGGTAGACACATCGTAGGATGTCTTCCTCTTCTCCATCAAGTCCTTATTCTAGACAAAGAGACAATTTTTTTTTGGTCCTTCCATGTTTTATGTGCATGTCATCTCTGGAAGCAATAAAGGGAAACTTCATGGTGAATTCAAGTACAGTACTATAGATTTCCTACAGTGTTGGAAGGTTCTGCGTTTTTGTCAGTAAGCTTTAAATATTGTATAAAGTCATTTAGTTGGAAATACTCTCATGCCTAAAATAGTTTCCTACTTTACTTGGCTTGCGAGTTATCTAGAGAACTCATTGCTTCTAGAAGACAGTTCATTTTCCTGGATTTCTTCCCATTTGTATTGAATCTAGATTATATTTTGAGATTGCATCAGTGTTTTCCAAATTGAAGAACACAACCACAAATGGGTTGTGATATCAATCTGGTAGATCTATAAATGCCATTTAAATCAGAATATAAAACACATTAGGTTAAGAGTAATCCAGTCACAACAGAATGCATTGAAAATATCATCTTTCATTGCATAGTTAAAATCTTTATTTGAATTACATCTGTATGTAAACATAAATATATCTGCTAGACAATTGTGAAAAACAGTTTTTAAATTGAGTTCTGATGAAACATATTGAAAAAGTCATTTACAACAACATGATTCCATAAACATTATGTTTTACGAAAGACTCAGTGAATGGTTCAACCCAAGAACACATGTATATTTTTGGTCATATCTATGTGGCAAGAGGATTGTTAAGTGTTGATTGACTACCTGTAAACAATTTGGTACACAAGAGTCTATCAAAGTTAATGGGAAGGGAAAAGTGGACTGGCCATGATTTCAGAACACATGTACTCTTCAGTCCTGTTGATTACAAGATGGGTTGTTTAAGATCTCAAAAAGAAAATTTTTCTTTTAGACAAAACATGTTCTCTTCTTGTCAGTGTCTCGAGTAACGAGGAGTGATGGAAAGTCAAGTGCTAGTTATGGCAACTTTAAAAAAAAGATTTATTTATTTATTTGAAATGTAGGCTCAGAGAGACAGAGAGAGAATCTTCCATCTACTGGTTCACTCCTCAGATGGCAACAACTTTCTTAAGGGTTTAAACTGTTGAGAATTCATCAAATTATCAATTTCACTGTTTGTTAATTTTTCCTTTGCATTCTTGTGAACATTTTTATCCAATGTGAGATTTTCTTAAAAATCTATAGAATCCATTTTGAATACAGAAAGGAAAGATTAGGGCATTTACTCTTCAGGAAAAAAGTCAAAATATTTCATATTCCCCCATGGTCATTTTATTTTATTTTACATTTCAAAATTTGGATAGGTTTTTGGATTTAGTAAGCCTCTAGTACACTGTCTGGGGCATTAATGAGCCCTTTCATCGTGGGTGGCTCCTTTGCAGAGTTGGAGCCTTCATCAAATTATCTATTGCTAGCAATAAACCAAAATCAGTTTTCACATGAAACTCATCTCTGTGCAAATCTTGTTATCTGATAGAGAAATTATTACTGAAGTGGGACATGAAGGCATAGGTGTATGCATTCCATACAAAATAAAATATTTAATACAAATTTAAAAATAAATAGAAATGGCTTCTATTTTTCCATGCTAGTAATTTTCTAACATTTCCTTTCATTTAAATAAGTTAGATATCTTAATGTCTTAAGAGTCTTTTGCTTTGAAGTAGGCAAGAAAATGAGGATTGTAATATCTATTAACGTATAGTTTGATCATACACTATTTCAGCTTTGTTGAAATACATGGACGCTGGCTGGCACCGTGGCTCAATAGGCTAATCCTCTGCCTGAGGCGCCGGCACACCGGGCTCTCGTCCCAGTCGGGGCGTCGGATTCTGTCCCGGTTGCTCCTCTTCCAGGCCAGCTCTCTGCTGTGGCCCGGGAGTGCAGTGGAGGATGGCCCAAGTCCTTGGGCTCTGCACCCCATGGGAGACCAGGAGAAGCACCTGGCTCCTGCCTTCGGATCAGCACGCGGTGCGCCCGCCACAGTGCGCTGGCCGCCATGGCCATTTTGGGGGTGAACCAACGGCAAAGGAAGACCTTTCTCTCTGTCTCTCTCTCTCACTGTCCACTCTGCCTATCCAAAAATAAAAAAAATAAAAAAAAAGAAATACATGGGTGCTTTCATAAGTATTCCTAAGTTGTAAACTTGATCCTAGTGGCCTTCATCTTCAGCTCACCTGCTTCTGCAGTAGGGACAGATAGATACACTAATTGTTCATGGCTTATGTGCATTTGAGTCCTGGCTGTCTTGTTATACAGTTTCTGTATCTCCCCTTCCTATGCTTCACACTCATTGCAAACTTTTCCAAAAGTAAGCTGATCTATGCAAAGAATCTCTATCATCTTTTCAGTAAGTGCTTTAGAGCCAATTTTAGAAAGCCTCACCAAATCACCTCATCACCTGTCTTGACAGTTCTGATCTGATCTCGGGAGGGTTTGTAGGAAAAGCAAAAAAAAAAAAAAAAAGTGCTTTGTTGATAAAGTATCAATATAATAACAAGAAAGTGATGACGCATGAGAGAAACATCTCTATGGTTCAGATCCAATCTCCACACTTTCCTTAGTGCCTCTTCCTATGCTGTATTTCACCAACTAGGACACAGAATATCATCCGGGAGTGTACTGGATAATATTGAAAAGTGAAATGACAGTGGGGAGAATAACTGGAGGAGAGTTGGGACTGATATGAACTCTACTTTCTCAGAAAAAGTTTTCTCTTAGCGGCAAACTTTTGTTTAGACAACACCTAAAAATTCTTAGGCAAGTGGTGAAACGGAGTCAGTTAAAAATGGTATGTTGTCTGCCTGGCCTCATTTCTCTCTAAGAGTTAATCTTGTTTTGATTACAGGGAAACATATCCTATATTTGCCATGTCTTTGACTAATATTTCAGTTTCTTGTATTAAAGAAACTTGCTATATTTCACAGTATTCTGATTATGACTTCTGCGAGAATGCAGGGGCTGGTAGCAGCCATGTACTCACACAAAAACTCAGTGCAGAACATGCTGATGTAATTCGGTAATACTGTAATTTATGATCTCTTAAAAGAAATGTTTCCTAGTTTTTCTTGATTAAAAGTTAAAAATTCCATTTGAAATTTGAAATGATTAATAAACTTATAGATGCTCAAAAAATTGCACAAAGTCATAGCCCAAGGCATGGAAAACAGAAGGGATTTTCCCCTTGAGAATAGAAATTCAAAAAGGTGGCGGACACAGAATCTAGTTACTTTCATTTGAAGTGAGCGAGGCACTGGGGTTAACAATGTCAATCTCAAGATAGCGTAATGAAATCTACAATGACTGCAGAAGCCTGCATCTTCCCTTCACATTTCATTTGAAAGGTACCTTAATGATGGTGATGGAAATGAATGGGATTATTAGAGGCTTAACACACTTATTTCCTCAACACAATATGTTTTCAGACATCTAGCATGACGGGTAAATGGATAATATCATTAACCCTGGTTAGCAGAAGGGTAGCAAATAACAGCAATTTTTTTTTTTTTTTAAACACTGCATGGTCCTTCCCAGGTCCAGTGGCTGGGAGCTCCTCACGTCCTTATGATCACTTCCTCTACAGGTATCTGAATGCACCTTTGGTAACAGCAAATGGATTCACTCAGGGAGAGTTCAGAAGAGGCTCAGCACTTCGAGGCGTTGCTTCTTCTTAAGCAGCTACGGATTCATTGCCCTATAGATTAGTGGCGTAAGTAATGTGATTCCTCGTATGGGAATTGTGATGGAGATGTTGGGAGGCGACCATCTGTGTGTGCTGGATTCAGCCTTCCCTGACTCATGGGGAAAGGTGACAGGGCTACAGGGACACCTCTAGGACCTAGTGTCTTCCTCCCATGTGGCCTCCAAGTTTCCATCTTATTGCCCCCTTTTTCCCTCGGGACTAGCCCCCTAGGACTCTCATTTGCTGCCATTATCTCACGAATCTGTTCTGAGAAGAAACCTAGGCTCTGCTGCCTTCAAGGCTTGACTTTGTTTCTTAAGAGTTGTGGTCATCATTAGCTGTGCTCACTGATATCCAGGTATACTCTGCTTCATGAAAAGCTCCTTCTTTAAATCACATGGACTTGGTAACTTACTTCTAATCCACAGGATGTGATGCAAATGACTATTTGTAATGTAGGTATAAAAGACATCTTGGGTCACTCCTTACTGTCTCTCTTGTATCACTCACTCTGGAAGAAGCTGGCTGCCATGTTCTGTGAATGTTGAAGTTTATGGAGCAGTTCACGTGGTTAGAAACTGGGGCCTCTGCCAATACCCACCTATGAATGAGCTGTCATGGAAGCAGATTCCTTGCCCAGCACACGTTCATTTGCCTCTAGCCCAACCAACATCTGGACTGCAACCTCACGAAAAGCCCTTAGAATCACATAGCTGGGCTGTTTCTGGATTCCTGACATTCACAAATTATGTGAGACAATAAAAGTTTGTTGTTTACAACTGATAACATCGGGTGATAATATATTAGACTGTAATAGATAACTAATTCACTTTGTCTCAGAGACAACTCCATGCTATGGTGTCCTTGTTGACGGGGTGAAGTTGTATTAAGGCTTGGTGTAAAACAGAGCCATTTGGCCTGAACTCAACCCACTGTGAGTTCAGTGGGTTCATGAAGAACATTGTGGATATTTCTCTAACAACCATGTGCTTGAAATGATGGATTTTGTAGACAATGGAATTCTGATTCATTAACCTTTGGAATAATAGATATTATAGTGGGAAAGGCCATGTGAAAGCCCTTAAATTTGCATCCCACCATGCATGACAATAACTCAGGCGCATCCTAGGTAAAACGGCAGAGTTTGGTGCCACTTTTAAAAAGCAAAAGATTTGCTGATATTACTCCTGAGAAAATCAGATGCACCATGAGAGAAAATGGTGCACTCCTGAGCTTATAAAACAGTATCCTCGATTGCAACTGGATGGCAGATGTGACATATTCAGTAGAACAGATAGTAGTTTCTGGCACATGGCATGAGAAACCTTACAATAGGGTTTCCTTCAACTGCAATTAAAGAAGAGGAGAAGAAAGAATTAATTGAGGGCCAGGCTGTGGTATAGCTGGTAAAGCTGCCACCTGCAGTGCCGGCATCCCATATGGGCACAGGTTCCAGTCTCAGCTGCTCCACTTCTGATCCAGCTCTCTGCTATGGCCTGGGAAAGCAGTGGAAGATGGCCCAAAAGCTTGGGCACCTGCATCCACATGGGAGACCCAGAAGAAGCTCCTGGCTCCTGGCTTCAGATTGGCGCAACTCCAGCCGTTGCAGCCATTTGGGGAGTGAACCAACACATGAAGATACCTCTTTCTCTCTCTCTCCCTGCCTCTGCCTCTCTGTAACTCTGCCTTTCAAATAAAAAAATATTTAGGAAAAAAAAGTCAACTGAAGTAGGCCCTCATATGACAAGGTTTTGGAATTAGCTGAAAATGCTTTTAAAAGAACTATGACAAATCTATTAAACAATTTAGAATTAAGAGCGCAGTGATGCTTTGAAAACACAGTTTCTAAATTAATTGATAGTACTAAGAAGTACTGTCTACCATACCTCCCTCCCTTGAATATGATAAGGTTTTTTTATGCTTCAAACAATAGAGTATGGCAGAAGTAATCCCATGTGACCCCAGAGGCAAGATCTGAAAAGAGTAATTTCTTCCTCTTCATCTTGGGATGCTTACTCTGAAAGTAGCCAGAGGCCAGGTAAGAAGTTTGTCCTCAGGTTGCCATCCTGGCAAGGACATGTGTAGATGCTCAGACCAACGGTCCTCAATGAATTTCCAGGTGACAGCCTGTATCAGTTGAGACTCAGTAGAGTCTCCAGGAGGCCACAGCCCCAGCTGACATCTTACTACACTCAGATGAGAGACCTCAAAGCCCAAGCCTTTCCTGAATTACCACAAGGTCATGAACAAATTAGAATGGTTCTACCCAGCCACGAAGCATGTGCATGATTCCTCATGTGGCAGCAGCATCCAGGACAGGTAGAGAGGGGATGTGAACAGAGGGAGACTTCCAGCAGAAAACTAGGCAGGAATCCTAGAAATGAACAGTGTAATATCAGAAATGAAAACTCATTTGATGGGTTTGATATCTGCCAGGATATAAGCAATAAGAGACTTAATTAAGTTGAAGATGGGTTTATATAAATTATCCAAATGAAGCAAAAAGATTATATTTTACTTATGTCTGAGTGTATGGTCCTGTGGGAGAGTGATAGAATATTAATAAAAATAATAACAGAAAATTTAAAGTATGTGAAAACCAATTAGAATGGTGCTGGATGATAGTTACTGCTTTGGTGTTGCACCCCACCTGCTTGAGCTTTCTAATCTCAGAAATGAAGTCAACATGCCACAAGAATGCTCCTGCCTAGTGACTAACTCCTGGGTTCATACCTTCTTTGAACAACGCTGGAGAAATATTTTTGTTTTTCAAGTAAGGCACAGTGCAACTTGATCAAAATCTGAATAGGATGCCGAATGTAGGACCAGGGAAAATGGGGCATCATTGGATGGGAACATGGATCTAACCAGTGGTGAGGATCCATGCTGGTTGAACTTTATTTATGAGTATAAATGTCTTTAAAAACGAGATCAGGGGGCTGGCGCTGTGGCACAGTGGGTTAATGCCCTGGCCTGAAGTGCTGGCATCCCATATGGGCACCAGTTCTAGTCCCGGCTGCTCCACTTCCAATCCAGCTCTCTGCTATGTCCTGGGAAAGCAGTAGAAGATGGCCCAAGTCCTTGGACCCCTGGCTTTGGATCAGCGCAGCTCTGGCTGTTGCAGCCAATTGGGGAGTGAGCCATCAGATGGAAGACCGCTCTCTCTCTCTGCCTCTCCTCTCTCTCTGTAATTCTTTCAAATAAATAAATAAATAAATCTTTAAAAAAAAAAAAACAAGATCAGAAAAATCAACGATCAAATGATGCACTCATGGCTTTGAGCTGAACGACGCAGGGGTCCACTTGATGAAACATGTCTTCCTTACATTCTGCTATGGAGTCAGGGATGTTCAGCAATTCCGCGACGACCACTTAGCATGAGTCTGGACAGGAGTGGAGAGTGGACCAAGAGAGGAGGTCCAGAATTGCTGGGGAGGCTGTGGAAAATTGCTTTTTCTCACTTCTCTGACATGCCTCAATGTGGGGTGTATAACTCCAACAGGATCACAAAATGCAATTAAGACAAAATAGGGCTTAATGATAAGGCTAGCTTATTTAAGGAAAGATACACATTAGCAATAATCTGATATAAATGATCAAGTCACCATTATCTTCCCCCTTCCTTCAAGTAAAAAAATATTAAAGGTGCACAAAAAGATATTAAGTACTAATTACTTGAGAGAGATTTACTATTACTCAAACACCACAAGCTTTAAGCCTTATCATGAAAGAACAGGTGGTAGAATGCATGTATACTAGTATTTTTAAACAATGACAAATTAAATGTTTTGTCTTAATAAAGTATCATGGCAAAAATTATTGACCACACTTATAAAATTTAATAAGCAAAAGTTGAAAAGATGAACATAAATATTTATTTTGATAGACACTGATAAGCAAACTCATGCTAAAAAACTATTGTAGGAGAGCACCCAAAACACAATCAATATAAACTGCGATTTTGTAAAGTTACTTGTGACATATATGTTAGAAATGAATACCAGATGTGGTGGAATTTATGCATAAGTACTTCTGAGAAATTTTTTGGAAAAATTTTATTTTAAGGTTTCTATATTAGAAGACAAAATGCAATGCAGATTCTTAAAGAAATCTTTCACAAAATTGAGATTGTGAAATCTTCGACCAAATAACATCACTGTAATTCTAACATCACCATAATTCTACTTCACTATTTATCTATCTAACTGCTAAATTGAAAGGTAATTTTAGAAATGAATAATTGCAATATGCCATTTTTAAAGGACTTGTGCTCTGGTCATTTTTTTTTCCAATTATATAATTGGTTTTATTGCATTGGTTTCATTGGGGAAAGGGCCTTAACAAGATGCACAAGATCAGAAATTTTTAAAGTTTGCATGCAATGTATTTTTAGCTTTCCTATCTTTGTTTTTTTTTTTTTTTTTTTTAATCTTTTATTTAATGAATATAAGTTTCCAAAGTACGACTCATGTGTTACAATGGCTTCCCCCCCATACCGTCCCTCCCACCCACAACCCTCCCCTTTCCCACTCCCTCTCCCCTTCCATTCACATCAAGTTTCATTTTCGATTATCTTAATATACAGAAGATCAGCTTAGTATACCTTAAGTATTTCAACAGTTTGCTCCCACACAGAAACATAAAGTGAAAAATAATAGATGATTTTTTTTAAATGATGATGAAATCAGATCAGACCTATTGTCATGTTTAATCCCAGTGAGAGTCAAGTTGGGAATTGATAATTTCTTTCTTTCTTTTTTTTTTTTTAAAAAAAAAAAAAAAAAAAAAAGAAAGCTCTGGTCATTTTTTTTACATTAAATGTTATGTTTCTGAATGCACAGCTCGTTTAGCCCCCTTATCTACTCGTCTCTTCATTGGAGACTAAAGCATCTGGAGAACATTATGGAATTGTCAACTACTTAACAAATAATGGCAATAGGTGAGTTTGTAACCTATTAAAGCTATTTGGAATGGTACCAATTGGTAACTGGAAAGAAAAAGTCCATGAATCACAAGCCATCAGGGAAATGCAAATCAAAACCACAATGAGGTTTCACCTCACCCTGGTTAGAATGGCTTACATACAAAAATCTACCAACAACAGATGCTAGTGAGGATGTGGGGAAAAAGGGACATTAATCCACTGTTGGTGGGAATGCAAACTGGTCAAGCCACTATGGAAGACAGTTTGGAGATTCATCAGAAACCTGAATATAACTCTACCATAATACTTAGCCATCCCACTCCTTGGAATTTACCCAAGGGAAATTAAAGTGGCAAATAAAAGAGCTGTCTGCACCTCAATGTTTATTGCAGCTCAATTCACAATAGCTAAGACATGGAATCAACCTAAATGCCCATCAACAGAAGACTAGATAAAGAAATTATTGGACATGTACTCTATAGAATACTATATAGCAGTAAAAAATGAAATCTGGTCATTTGCAACAAAATGGAAGAATCTGGAAAATATCATGCTGAATGAAATAAGCCAGTTCCAAAGGGACAAATATCATATGTTCTCCCTGATCAGTGAAACTAACTGAGCACCTAAAAGGAAACCTGTTGAAGTGAAATGGACACTATGAAAAACAATGACTTGATCAACCCTTGTCCTGACTGTTGATGAACAACTTAATACTTTATTCCTTTTAGTATTTTTTGTTCTACTTAATATTATTTGTTGAACTCTTTAATTAATACACAATTATTCTTAGGCATTTAAAATTAACTGAAAAGTGATCCCTGTTAAATATAAGAGTGGGAATAAAAGAGGAAGGAGATGTACAGTTCAGTACATGCTCACTCAGACTTACCCCTTATGGTAGAGCTAGAAACATGTCAAGGGATTCCAAATCCCATCAAGGTGGCATGTACCAATGCATCTTACTAGTAAAAGTGATCAGTTTCAGTTCATAATTGATCACAATGATAGGATTAAGTGTCAAAGGGATCATATAAACAAGACTAGTGTCTGCTAATACTAACTGATAGAATTAAAAATGGAGAGAGTGATCCAATACGGGAAGCGGATACACAGCAGACTCATGGAATGGCAGATGTCCTAAACAGCACTCCGGCCTCAGAATCAGACCTTAAGGCATTTGGATCCAGCTAAAAAGCCCATGACAGTATTTCAGGCATGGAAAGCCAAGACACTCTGGAAAAAAAAAAAAAAAAAAAAAAAAAAAACTAAATGAAAGATCTCTGTGAGTGAGATCTCAGTGGAAAGTACAGGCCATCAAAGAAGGAGGTACCTTTCTCTGAAGGGAGGAGAGAACTTCCACTTTGACTATGGCCTTGTCTAAATAAGATTGGAGTTGGTGAACTCAAGAGGCTTCCATAGCCTTGGCAATTCACAACAAGAGCCTCAGGTGATTACTGATGTCATAAATAAGAGGGTAAATTGTTAAATCAACAACAGGAGTCACTGTGCACTTACTCCCCATGTAGGATCTCTGTCCTTAATGTGTTGTACTATGCAAATTAACGGTAAAACTAGTATTCAAACAGTGCTTTATACTTTGTGAATCTGTGTGGGTGCAAACTGTTGAAATCTTTACTTAGCATATACTAAGTTGAAATTCTGTATATAAAGATAATTGAAAGTGAATCTTGGCCGGCGCTGCGGCTCAATAGGTTAATCCTCCACCTAGTGGCGCTGGCACACTGGGTTCTAGTCCTGGTCGGGACGCCAGATTCTGTCCCGGTTGCCCCTCTTCCAGGCCAGCTCTCTGCCGTGGCCAGGGAGTGCAGTGGAGGATGGCCCAAGTGCTTGGGCCCTGCACCCTATGGGAGACCAGGAGAACCTGGCTCCTGCCATCGGATCAGCACGGTGCGCCGGCCTCAGCGCGCCAGCCGTGGCGGCCATTGGAGGGTGAACCAACGGCAAAGGGAAGACCTTTCTCTCTGTCTCTCTCTCACTATCCACTCTGCCTGTCAAAAAAAAAAAAAAAAAAAAAAAGTGAATCTTGATGAAGAATAGGATGGGAGAGGGAGTGGGAGATGGGATGGTTGCGGGTGGGAGGGAGGTTATGGGGGGAAAAGCTGCTATATTCCAAAAGTTGTACTTTGGAAATATACTTTTATTAATTAAAAGTTGAAAAAAGAAAAAGTCCATGAATTTTCAGCTGTAGTTGTTGACTAGAAGCATTTCACAAAAGTGTCTTGATTTTTTTTTTTAAAAATAAGACATTTCTTCTAAATCACTGCATCATAATAATTTTGCATATAACTCTAATTCTAAAGCACAGGTTCATGCATCTTACAATGATACAGGGAGTAAAACAGTAGCAATCTGAATCCTTCAAGTCTTTTGTTTCCTAATGTAAATAAAGACTTCCTGGCTTGTGAGGGATGGAGCTCTTTACTGCCATTTCACGCCACTCTCAGAGAAACCGATGTCTGTGAAAAGCACTTTCCTTTCTATGAAAGCCCTTTCTTTTAAAATCAACTATTTCATTTAAGCCATAACAAAATGGAGAAAGTATCTATTTCTGAAACAAATATATGTATCTGAAATGTGTGTGTGTATCCCATATATATATACATATATATATGAGACATAGATAGAACATTTAATTAGTCAGGTGCCTCTATCATAATTGCTTTTACCCCCACAGCCCAAGGACAAGAAGATTTATAGTTACCTTTGGCTATGTTAAACTTCCCAAGTACAGCTTCACAGGTGGTATGCTGCACTATTCTAAGGGAGCCATGCACTTAGATTCCAATGTGAGTAGTTGTCCTGGAATAACATAGTGTATGTTCAGCACAATCATACCCAATGGCCCTGCTCAGCAAGATCCATTGAGATCTTAGTATCTTTAAAGAATGGATAATTATAGCTATCAAATTTATGCATACAACATTAATCTAATCAAAATAAAACAATGAAAGAAACAAAAACAGAAATCAATTATATCCCTGTGTGAGACACAGAGATTTTGGTCTATAAAACAGTTTTTATGCATTCATAAAGACTTTAGCAGTTACAATTTTAATCTCATCATTGTGTCATCTGATATCATTTGAGCTTAATTAAAAAACTCACTCTGTTGATATTAGCTAAAGAGAATGAGTAAACATAGTTGTAGAAAATGAAATATTTCCCCAGATTCAAAAGACAAAAAAATAAGAAAAATTACAATGCTATTAATAAGGTATTTACATAAAATAAGATTTTCTTATGAAGTGCCAGATGTTATTACTGGCATTGTACATGTATTATCTTACTTTATGCTCACAATCCCCTGTAAGTTAACAAAATTATTATGCTAACTCCACAGACCAAAAAGAAGGAAAGGAAGCTGTTTAGTAATTTGGCAAAATATACATAGGTATTAAGTGACACAGCTACACTTAAACCCACAAGCAGAAATCCAGAGTTCCTTCATAGTTATAGTATAATAGTCCTTAAAAGATTGTGTGTTTTTTTAAAGATTTATTTGAAAGACAGTGTTACAGAGAAAGGTAGAGACTTGAGAGGTCTTCCAGATGGCCACAACGGCTGGAGCTGCGCTGATCCGAAGCCAGGAGCCAGGAGCTTCTTCTGGGTCTCCCACGCAGGTGCAGGAGCCCAAGGACGTGGGTCATCTTATACTGCTTTCCCAGGCCATAGTAGTGAGCTGGGTCGGAAGAGGCGCATACGGAACTAGAACCGGTGCTCATATGGGATGCCAGCGCTTCAGGCCAGGGCTTTAACCTGTTGCACCACAGTGACGGGCCCTAAAAGGTTGTTTAATTAAACATACATGAGACCAAAGGCAGTTGCCCAGCACCACACTGAAGACAGGAGGCTACAGAGGAACTGGGAGCAGGCCACAGGGGTAGCATACATTCCTTGTACTAGGATAGAGGGGGATGTGGCAGAGAGCTTGAAACTTCAAAGCTAATATCACCTGTCTCGGCCATCAGATCTGTATTTCGTGTTGTGGGTAAAAAGAAGGCTTTAAGAAAGTAAGAGTGGAAAAGCTGTTGGCAATGTAAATCTCTAACACGTCATCTTTCTCTACCTGAACCTTAAGCATATGTTGATGAAATAATGATCATTTCCATTTTTGCTTCTTATGTCTGTGAGTGCAGGGTCTTCATTTCCCAAGCAAATGGGAGAAGCGGAGTGCCATGACCGTCGGTGAAAAGCTCATGTTATGGTGGCCCACACCCTAGCTTTTCTTACAAACGGAGTTCCTAATAAATGGAACTATTAAAGCAGGTCAACACATTGACTCAAAGAATGCTTGCTCAGAGGTACACATTTCGTAAGTGAAATCAATCAGATTATGAGAGTATGGCTACAGCATACAACATGCCAGGAGACCTCAAAAGGTTTGTGGAAAATGGAATTAACAAAAAACTTACTTTGGTGCAAAAGCTTTTGGAATTCATGCATAGGTTTTCCGTAATACATGCTTCCATGAATTTCTTGAAGATCCCTCTGTTGTGTGAAACTTCCATTGTGGGAATTATTTATGAAAGTGGAAGGGTTTTGCAAGAGGTAGGACCAACTTGAGAAAACATTTCTGTTCAAATGTTTCTTACAGCAAAGTCTAGCATCTGTCAGAAGGTTCTCATTTTTTGGCTTTAAGGATCTTAATTATAAACTTGACAGTAAAAGGCCAGAATTATGATATACTCAGAGGCTAAAGTCAAGAGACTTTAATCATACAATATCTGTCATAGCCTTCCTTCAAATGTCTGACATACAAGATAGCAGTCAATTCTATAATGATTGGCAAAAACACATATGACTTTTTTTTTCCCTTAAAATGTTCTTTGTAAATCAGTCTCAACAGAACCATGGGTCTTTCGAGGTTATGAAAATTGGTTTTTCTTTTTTTAGTTGGAAGTTACGGTTTAACTTTTCAGAATACCTCCAGAAGAGAAGAATTTTCTTGTGATCAGGATAGATTGAAAGCTTCCTGAGTGTAAGCTGGTTAAAATGAGTGGAGTCGAATCATCTCAACTACATGTGGTATGGGTTTCTAAAGAATATGCAGGGCGCTCTTTCATACAGCAGAGGAGGGAAGAGGGGAGCATCCTGCAGTGATTTTACCACCTGCAACCACTTTCCAATTCCCCTAGACAGCAAAACATGATTTTCCTTTGCTCTGAAATCAAGCCTTCAACCTGAGACTGTTTCCTTGGTGACATGTGGTAGGGATTCAGCAAGTCCCTGAACTGCCTGATAGACGGCACACATCTTTAATAACTCCTTTGGGGTAAATATTTTAATAATAATGCAAGTAAGGAAAAATATTAACTGGAATATGAAATTCTCATGCCTAGGGAGAGCCACATCGGAATGGGCCATCTTAGTAAAGGAAATGGAAGGGCTCGGTGCCTGGTATGGTTGGATTAAGCTGTGTATGTTTGTTGGAATGACACTGTACCCCATAAAATGTACAGGCATTTCATGTTAATCATAAATTTAATCAATGAACTATTGAAAACAGGAGTTATGGTCCTAAGGAAAAGAGGAATTTGATGGAGAATTTGAGCAGTTTCACTCCTGTTTTCATTAGGGCTAATGTTCATAAATTGTCACTAATCCTGGATACAGAAGATTAGAAAAGAAGAATCTTTCTGAATTCATATTTAGTCGCTCCTCCGTCATAAAAGATCACTTAGTAACCCTCGAGCTTTAATCCTTCTGTGCCAGGAACCCACTTCACTTGCAGGGTCAGTCTCCACCTCTGGGTCCTGGGACCTTTTCCATCTTCTCAGAGAGGAGACTGCAGGAAACACAGAGCTGTGCTTTGGGCACTGAAGAGCAAGTCAATGGTACTGTTGGTCCTGACTCTGGCTGCTTAGTTCTGTACCCAGCTTTCTGCTTTGTTCTTAGATTTAAGCACTATGTACAGCAAATTCGTGTTTTATTACAAATTCTTGTTCGAGTTTTTAATTTAAGGATTTCCCAGCTCCTAGAACTCAGGGCCCATGTGTTTCACTTTTCAATTGCCCTTCTCCCAGCACTATGGCTAAGACCTTGTTTTCTGCTCTCTCGTCCTCTCTTTGTGCTCAGAGAATTCTGCTCATTTCACTGCTATGGAACCTATCTCTGTCAGGGAATATATTGCATTAATTATATATTCCTGATGATGACACTGATCCTAGCATATAGCAGGTCTTCAATAAGCTTTATTTCCAATGAGTGTGTCACCCTCTTATGTTCCCTTAGTATAGAAGAAAATGTGCAAAAATCCATGCTTAAGTCATATTACTCTGCACCTCACATTCTCTATTTTCAAAACCAGTCTATGAATATTATATACCTCTTAGGATGCTATAAGAAGAAAACATGTTAATAAAGCTCTGAGGAGAGCCCTGGACACCTAGCAAACACTGCGTAAGATATTATTAATAAATGGCACAATGTGAAAGTGTTACGGTTAACCTTGACATTTGTACTTTTATTCTTTAAATTGGCTTCACTGCGTTAGGATTTCTCAAGGTTGGCATTATTTTCATTTTGGGTTGGATTCTGTGTTGTAAGGGCTGTCTACACCGCAAGATGCGGAGCAGCACGCCTGGCCTCTACCCACTAGGTGTCAGTAGTACCCCCACGGTCTGCGACGGCTGCAAATGTCTTCAGACAACGCCAAATTTCCCCTTAGGGTTGGTGGTGAGGAATGGCTGGGGATGCTAAGACTTGGATTTCGATGTAGTTACACGTCACTACTACTACGGATTTCCCAAAGTCAGGCTCAGAAATTGCTAGGAAAGTTCTTGAGGGAAGGAGATGTGGTCACCAGCTTATTGTCAGGTCTGCTCATTTGCACTCACCCCTTCGTAGGTGACGCATCTCTCCCTTCAGCTCGCTCTGTGTATTTCGCCTCTGCGCCCCTCTCTGTAGAGCAACACCGCGTGTCCACCAGCAGGTGGTACACACGAACAAAGCGATCTACATCTTTTCCCAGGCGGGCGTCATCACATCACCTCTCTCCCACGCTGCTACGCCTTCCGTGGCTCTGATGGTGAGAGTACTGTAGGAACATTTTGCATCTTTCGCCTATCTTGGGGGGAAGAAAGTGCTTTGAAGTAGGATTCTGCTTTCGTGATTCTGAAAGCTGCTTGCTATGCCTTATATCTGGAAGCAGATATTAAGTTGATCTCTACATGAGTCCAATGGCATTAAGACTATTAGGGGAATTTCCTTTGCCAATATTGAGAATTCTGCTATGCTAAATAACCAAATTATGTTATTTCACTCTTTCACTGACCACCAATCACTGCATTTCACAGTTCTATGTGATAATGTGGGAATTGGTTTAAAAAGGTAACACAAGAAATCTGAATAATATATTTATCTATTGCATTTTAAATGGCCACAAAAGCACATTGTCTCCTCTATTTGTATACCACATTCATATTTCTTATACTTTCAAATTCTAATAATGAATCATAATCCTGTGGAAACAAATCAACATTTTCATATGTGGTAGGGTATTTAAAGGCATCCATTTTTTATCAAAACTTTCAAATTTTAGATGAATATTAGATAATATTAAGATGTATGTTACAACATTTCAGTATATTACAATGTAGCAGTCCCTTTTCATGCAATTGTCTGAATCTACAAATCTTCTTTTCCTGGATTTTACATTCTAATTCTGCATAGGGGGAGCCCTATCCCCACTCTTGCACTGTCAAAAAGACTTCAGGTATGCTTTTTGGAGGATTGGTACAGAATACCTTCAAAAACAATGTAATCACTTCTCAACCCAAAAGGGGAGAAATAAAAGCTAAACCTTTTCTAGAAGGTAAAGTGGAGAATTAATAATGAATGAAGGTTGAGGGTAGGATTAAAGTTAATTTAATTCATCTGATACATTGGGAGTCTTGCTGCGTCACTTCCCCAGACCTGTGTTAGACTTGCTGTGTAAGCAGGTTGACTCAATCATTTCCTCCAAGTTTCCAATCCATATCTGGTTGTGTAGACCAATCATTATTATGGTGATCAGTATTGGTCTTGAAGAGAGCTGGCACAACTGGTTCTACTGTGCCTTGGTTTGATCAATTCACAGTTAAAGACCCAGTCTTAAAGTTTTGTTCCTCGTGAAATTATGGATCCAACAAGTTATTCCTATAGAACTTTGACAGCTTAGTAATAGATTATCTTCTATCAGTAAAATAAAGTGAGACTTTATTATCCAATATGTATAATTTTAGACATATGCATATAAAAATTATTAGAAATTTGGAAAAAAATTACATACTATTTCAGGTTTTTTAATATTAAAAATTCGGGTTATCTACCTATCTATCTATTCATCTGTCAACAAGTGTTCTTCCCCAGGTTTTCCTATCCTAACATTTTGTCATATCGCTTTGCACTATCCTGACTTCATTTCTATGAATCCTTCTCTATGTATTCTTCAGAATTTAGTGTTTATCTTCCCATGCATCTTTTTACCACATATATTGTTTTTCTGGATGTGTTATTATAAAAGGCCTCATACTTATTATTTCTTCCAACAATTCATTTTTTATTCAATTTCAATTTTGTGAGAATATCCATTTGATGCAACTCCTACAAAGATGGGTCTGGTGCAAATTATTTATCCATCATTCCATTTAGTCATCAAAAGCATTTTGTTTATGCGTTGTCTCTTATAGTACTGCAGTGACCATGTATGTACATATGTTCTTATCTGTGAGAGTCATTTTTAAGAGTTAATCTCAAATTGGTCTTCAATTTATACTTTCCTCAGCCATAAGCAAGAAATCCTGACTATTTCATAGTGTTGCCAACACTTGGTATTATCATATATGATATGTCTCTTGCGGGTTTATTTTACAACAGTGTGCTTTCCTGTGCTTCTTTGTACTGCATTTTCCTTGTATGAGATTTTCTTTTGTTTATGTTCTTTGCCAGTTTTTATCCTTGTTTGCTTGACCTTGTTCTTAATGATTTATAGAATCTCTCTTCCCCAACCTTAAATGCCTCGATTCTTCAGTCTATTTTGTTATTTGTGATATTATCATTACTTTATGTGTTCTGCATTGTATGTTACTTTTTTAAACAAATACATTTAAAATGTATTTTTTCCACAGGAAAGCAATCTTTGTTATTCTATATTAAATAAGTAATTTATCTCAACATTATATATTTTTATTAAATTTATTACTTTTGTATTTCTTTATTGTTATATATTACATTTATATCTATTATGTTATTTCTTCATGAGTTAAATTTACAATAAATGCATCAATTTCAAGAGCAGAGCATGATGAGTTTGGACTGACAGGATTTGTGTAAGAATCTCCATAATCATGGTAGAGAACATTTGCTTTATCCCAAAATACTGCTTGTTCCCCTTCCAGTCATTCTACTGGTGAGCAGAAGTATATCTTTTTAGTTTTAACTTGCATTCTGTTGATGAACAATGATGTTAAGCATCTAAATGTTCCCTTGTAAAGTCTCAGTTCAAATCTCTTGCCAATTTCTTTTCTTACTGTTATCGAGTTGTAATAGTTCTTTATATACTCTGGGTTCAAGTTCTTGGTTCAATATATGTATTGAGAAGGCTTTTCCAGTCTGTAGCTTATCTTTTCATTTCCTTGAGGATATTTTCTGGAAGCAGAAGTTCATAAGTTTGATGAACTCTAGTTCATCATTTTTCTTTATGGTTTGTTTTTGTTTTCTACCCAGAAATCTTTACGTACCCCAAAGCCATGGAAATTATTTCCTATGTTTTTCAATAGTTAGTAACTAACATTTTAGTTTAGATTAATGAAGAATATTGAATTAACATCTTGATTGGAGTGTGAATTAAAGGTTTAGATTTACTTTTTCAATGTGAATACCCGCCACAATTTATTGGTGAAAATACTTTCTTTAAAAAAGATTTATTTATTTTTTATTTGAGAGTCAGAGTTACACAGAGAGAGGAGAGGCAGAGAGAGAGAGAGAGAGAGAGAGAGAGAGAACTTCCATTTGTTGGTTGATTCCCCAACTGGCTACAACAGCTGGAACTGCACCTATCCAAAGCCAGGAGCCAGGAGCTTCTTCTGGGTCTCCCATGCGGATACAGGGGCCCAAGGACTTGGGCCACCTTGTATTACTATCCCAGGCCATAGCAGGGAGCTGGATCGGAAGTGGAGCAGCTGGGACTAGAACCGGTGCCCATATGGGATGCCGGTGTTTCAGGCCAGGGCATTAACCCAATGCGCCACAGCGCTGGCCCTGGTGAAAATACTTCACTCATTGAATTCCGTTGGCCATTTATAAAAAAATCAATTAACAGTTTATATGTATGTGCCTCATCTTAGACTCTATTCTGATCTGTCGAACTCTATATATGCTTACTTTTATGTCAATACCACACTCTTCTAGTTATTTTTATTGAACAACATAAAATCACTTAATGCAAACCTCCCAACTGTGTGTGTGTGTGTGGTTTTTTTTTTTTTTTTTTTCAGAAGTTGTTTGGGTATCAACTAGTCAATTTCTAGAAAAAATACTGCTGGGAGTATAATTTGTGTTCAAATATCAATTTGGAGGAGAATTTTCATCTTAAAATATTGATTTGGTCTTGTGCTGTGGTATAGCGGGTAAAGCCACTGCCTACAATGCCGGCATCCCATACGGGCACCGGTTCGAGTCCTGGCTGCTCCACTTCCAATCCAGCTCTCTGCTATGGCCTGGGAAAGCAGTGAAAGATGGCCCAAGTCCTTGGGCCCCTGCACCTGTGTGGGAGACCTGGCGCAAGTTTCTGGCTCCTGGCTTCAGATCAGCACAGCTCCAGTTGTTATGGCCATCTGGGGAATGAATCAGTGGATGGAAGAACTTTTTCTCTCTTTCTCTATTTCTGACTTTCAAATAAGTAAATAAATCTTTAAAAAATTGATTCAATTTTTAAACATGGTATGTTTTTCATTTAGGTTTATTTAGTGTCTCATAATTTTTTAAATTGCTTTATTTTTATTAATATAAATAAAACAGATTTCATGTATGTCATAGATGCAATTCTAAGAAGATGACGATGGGGCTGGCACTGTGGTGTAGCAGGTAAAGCCACTTCCTGCAGTGCCAGCAGCCTGTATGGATGCCAGTTCAAGTCCTGACTGCTCCACTTCTGATCCAGCTCCCTGCTGATGCATCTGATAAAGCAGCAGAGGATGGCCCAAGTGCTTGGGCCCCTGCACCCACATGAGAGACCCAGAAGAAGTTCCTGGCTCCTGGCTTCAAATCAGTGTAGCTCCAGCTGTTGTGGCCATTTGGAGAGTGAACCAGTGGATGGAAGCTCGCTCGCTTACTCTCTCTCTTTCTCTCTCTGCCTGTCTGTAACTCTGCCTTTCAAATAGATAAATAAATCTTAAAAAGGAAATTCTTGTTAAAAAATGATAATTATACTTCCCTACCATCCACCTTCCCTCAATGGTTTTCTTCCTTTAATTTTTGCAATACCATAATTTCTGTTTATAATCACAGATTTAATGTATCACTAACCATAATGTTTGGCAAGTAAAAAGCAGGAAGACCACTGTTCCATAGGAATATATACAAGGGCTATAAACAACAATCAGATCATAAGATGTCAGTTTCATCTTATACATTGTGTGTGTGTGTGTGTGTGTGTGTTGCTCAGTTTGGCTGAGCATCTTGAACCTGGCACTCAGTTAAGAAAAGCATCAAACACACAGGCCTGGTTCCCTATCACTCTAGTTTTTATGAGCAGATTTCTTTGTGGTCTCTGTTCACTTCCCTTTGTGTCTTCTGGGATCTCCTGTGTCTATGTATGGCACACTCATCAGCAGTGATTTGATGAGTTTATATTCCAAATTTTGGACTCACATTTCTTTGCTTTTTACATTAACACAATTTCCCCATTATATCACCAGCTTCATTCCCAGGTCTGATCTCTGATTTCTGGAATTTTACCTGATAAGTCTATAGTGCTTTGTTTTTCCCAAAGCCATTCTCCGTAGCCATGGCCACAGCCATTGGGACTGGGCAATGACCTTGGGCCAGGAATTTCCAAATTCAAAGTTTCTGTCTCTTCCAGCTGTAGGCTTTTTAGAATAGGCTCTCCCCCATCCTCTTCTGTCTGCTTTAGGACACTTTGCAGTTACACAGCTTTCATCATTGTTATCTGTAAGAAGTTAGTGGGGCCACATCCATGCTCCATTACTACCAGAAATTAGGTCTTGCTTTTCTAAAACTTTCTATATGCCCAAATTAGTTAGCAACTGTTATTCTTGTTATTTTATATAATCTTTATGCTTTCATCTTTAGAAGTTATATTTCTTTTTTCTCAATTGTATCTTCAATTCTTTCAGTGAGAGTTTATTACTGTTATAATCTCAATAGTTTTTCTTAAAATGGTAGTATTTTTGCCATCACATTGAATGAAAATTCATGTAATTATAAGAGTTCATGTGACTATTTTTTGTAGTCAGTGTGGTTCTGGTTGCTTTTAAATCTGTTTTCTGTCATATTCTGTAATTTTAACATAAGGTACCTTTCACTGTAATGTGGATTTATTACAATAGATTCTTTTAAGAAACTGAAGCTATTTCTGAGTATTCACAAATTTTATAAATTTTGGAAATTCTGTCATTGTTTTAAAGTATTGTTTCTTTACATTTTCTGGTTTTTCACTTTCTGTACATTCTACTAACTTACGAGAACTTTTTACACCTTCTATATTTACTAATTCTTCTATTTTCTATTCCTGGTTAATTGATTATCTAGCTTCCAATGGAATAACTTTTATTTTATTTTAGATGTATGCATTGGTGGTTTAATTTTACAATATTTTTTTTTTATTTTTGCTGTATTTTGTTTCCCTGTTTTCATTTCTATTTTATATCTGGAGTATACTTTGAATATTTGTTTTACTGGTCTCAATTCAATGGTTACAATGTCTGATGACTTAAGGAGGAAGTTCTAATCCCAAAGTTACACGCAATTTGTCTTCATGCGTGGCTTTCAGTTCCAGCTTGTTTCTTTAGCCCTCATGATTCTTTGTACCACAAGCTCACTGGTGACAAAAAGCAACTTGGTACATTTTGTAAAAGAATATGAGTGATCTTAAAGATAAGCAAGGTGAGACTTGCTTCCTTGATTGAACCATACATGGAGTTCTGAATAAATATATAATACATGTTTTAAATTATATCATTGGTGGTGACAGGTGCTTTGACCAAGCCTACAATGAGTAGTCACACTTAAGTGGTTATTGTTTTTAATTAGAATTAATAGAAGCAAAGGACCATCTCATTTATAGCCAGAACAAAATAAAGGAAATTATTTCTTCATCTAAGACTGTGGGAAATGAAAACAAATAATTATTGTGAGAATAGGGATGAAGCGTCAGGCCTATATTTTCCAATTGTTCTTCTCCTGAATAATTATTCTGATCTAGAATAATCAGTGAGCTACAAACTCAAATACTTCTCAGAGGAAAACAGCTTTAATTTATTTGTGGTTTATTTGGATTCCAGTCTTGGAAAGGAAAATTTATCAATTTGTATCTTCCAGTTTCGAATTAAACCTACCTGTGTGTGGCCTGAGGCATAGCAGGTAAAGCTACCACCTGCAATGCCAGCATCCCATATGGGTGCCGGTTCCAGCCCCGGCTGCTCCACTTCTGCTCCAGCTCTCTGCGATGGCCTAGGAAAGCAGTAGAAAATGGCCCAAGTCCTTGGGCCTTTGCACTCGCATAGGAGACCCAGAGGAAGCTCCTGGCTCCTGGCTTCGGATAGGCACAGCTCCAGCCATTGTGGCCACATGGGGAGTGAACCAGCAGATGGAAGACTCTCTGCCTCTGCCTCTCTGTAACTCTGCCTTTCAAATAAATAAATAAATAAATCTTTAAAGAAAAAAACTTGTGTACAATTATAAACAAGAATGAATGTTTTTTATTATTTATTTATTTATAATTTATTTATTATTTATAATTTGTCTTTTCTTCCATATAATTAATGTCAAAACTTGTTCAACAGATCAAAAATTAAAATTTATATACTGTATATATATTGGAAAAATTTGCACTGTAAAAAATTTTCAATCATATTTCTTTTAACAGATTAGATAAAGCAGTGTACTTAGATTCAAGAACCCTAGGTCATGCTTTTGTTGTATCATTTCTTAACCCTTAAAAGTATTTTCACATCTGAATTTCAGTTTCTGTATTTCAAAGAGAAGATTCAAGACAGAAAATCCCTAAACTCACTACTAATTTGAACATTTTGTATCAGGGACCTACACAGACCTGCTGACTGAAACTGTTCTCAGCTCCAGTCTCACTTCCCACACAGTACGTAACCCATTCTCAGTGTCCCAGAGACCTGACTTATTCTTAGCCCTTCTCTGAGCTTCAGGCCACCTTAACCAGGGACTGTCTGATTATCTGCCTCAAGTCTCTTAGAGCTCATAGAGTTTTTAAAGTTGCAAGGAAAGTGTATATCCTTAACTGCATCAAATCTTATGTAGACTAAAAGTGATTCATGTATGCACTTTAATTTTTCAAATATCACAGATGCTTCTGTATTAGTAAAATTAAAATAATTAATTTTAAAGGTTACTAACTCCACGAAGCATGTTGCCATTCTGAATTTTTCCAATCTATGTAAGATTAAAGTATTCTCACATAGGGATACTTAGAAATTTTGCTTTTTGATGCTCAGAACAACTACTATAGAAAATAATGGGATAATATTCCGTGCTTTATAGCACTTTTTTTTTGACAACATACATATCACTTCTGATCATACATTTTAATTGATTATATGTTTATAATTTTTACTGGATTCTATTACTTCAAGGTCAGAAGAGTTGATCACACACTATTCAGTTCTTCTGTGGTCCCTACCATTCACGCTGCACAGAAAGCAGAATATTAATAAAAATTCTCTGTGTTGAATGGATCAATTCTGTGATTCTTACAGCCCAGTGGGAAGCTGCTGATAGATCTGAAAGTGTGGGAAGCCCCCATCACTGAAATTGTGGAAGAAACCAAAGGATAAGGAAACCAACTATGAGCATCATTCACCAAAGATATTGGGCTACCTCGAGGACCATCTTGATACCAGGAAAGCCAAGAGACCTTGGATATAATAGTCTCATGACACTAGGTTCTCTTGGTCCAATAATCAGATGGAAGTGGGGTTTGGGACAAGATAAGCATTAGGGATGTTGTTACAACTTGTAAATGTATTTTCAAAAAGTATACATAAAGGAACACTTGGTGAGTGGTAGTAGTTTAATGAAAATCAAGATGACTTAGTTAAAATTTCATCTGATAGCAAGAATGTTCTAGAAGCCATCCCTCTTCTTCCAGCATCCATGCTCACTCCAAGACCTGCTCCATTTTAGCTTCAGTGGTCTCTGCACTTTTCAGTGTGTTCTCCCACCACACTGTTTCTAGTCAACCTTTGAAGCACTGACCTGGTTGATGGTATCACAGTGTAACTCCCCTTTCCTGGAGAATAAACTGTCAGCTGGTAGGATTGCTTTGATGAGTAATGTAGGATGATCTTTGTGGGTCGGCCAACCAAGGTCTCCTGAGGTCACTACTTGAGGCACTAAAAGGAAGAACATGTTCTTTATCAGGTTTCAGAAGACCAGGAAAGACATTGGAAGCACAAGAAAGCACTCATGCATCATTGATGGCTTGAAAATGACGGGCGCTCCATGGAAAGGAGGGAAGGCCACCTCTGATAAGCAGCAAGGAATGGGGAACTTGGTCCCACAACTGCCAAAATCTTAATTTTTCCAACAAGAATGAGCTCAGAATTGGATTCTCCCCCAGAGCCAAGAGGTTGAATTCAGACTCTCAGAGAGCTTGGTTTCAACCTTGTCATACTCAGTGTTGTACTTAAACCCATAAAACTGGGAGCTGACAAATGGATGCTGTTCTAAGACACTGAGTTTGTGAGAATTTGTTACTTACCAATAGAAAACTAGTATAGCGGATACTGCAGGTACTGGAGTGAGAGGCAATGGAGGTTTGGACTACAGTGGTGGCAATGGAGATAGACACAAATAGAATTAGAGATATTTGGCCAGTGCCGAAGCTCAATAGGCTAATCCTCCGTCTTGCGGCACCGGCACACCGGGTTCTAGTCCCAGTTGGGGTGCCAGATTCTGTCCCGGTTTCCCCTCTTCCAGGCCAGCTCTCTGCTGTGGCCAGGGAGTGCAGTGGAGGATGGCTCAAGTACTTGGGCCTGCACCCCATGGGAGACCAGGATAAGTACCTGGCTCCTGCCTTCGGATCAGCGCGGTGTGCTGGCCGCAGCACGCCGGCCGTGGCGGCCATTGGAGGATGAACCAACAGCAAAAGGAAGACCTTTCTTTCTGTCTCTCTCTCACTGTCCACTCTGCCTGTCAAAAAAAAAAAAAAAAGAATTAGAGATATTTAGGATGCCGTTTTATGTCCCGGTTGTTCTACTTTCAGTCCTGCTCCCTGATAAGGTGCGGGGAGATGGCTCAAGTGTTTGGGCCCCTGCCACCCACGTGGGAGACTGTGGAAGCTCCTGGCTTTGGCCTTTTTCAGCCCTGGCCATTGCAGCTATCTGGGGAGTAAACCAGCAGATGGAAGACCTCTTTATCTTTGCCTCTTCCTCTCTCTCCATAGCTTTGACTTTAAAATAAGTAAATAAATATTTTTCTAAAAAAAGAAATATTTCAGAGCTGAAATATAAATGCCTATGTGACAGTTTGAGGATAAAGAGGGTGAGATAATTAAAACAAGTATCTGCTTTGTCAGCATTCAAAGTCTGTTGCGTTGGAAGACCATCATGCCACGTGGATTCTGAAGTGCTTGTGGGAGGTGGAAAACACTACTGGGTTTTAGATAGAGATTGACGTGGCTTTGAGATAATTAAGAGGAGATGTGAAGTAGGCAATTTGATAGGAGTCACTGGTATATTAGTGCTTTTTAACGTCACAGACATGGATGATGCTATCCTGAACAGGATGGTATGAGAAGAGAATGGGATGTCCAGGTTCTTAATATCTAATGATTCAGTGAAAGTGAAAAAATCCATAGGGAGAGCATCATTTGGTAAGAAGACATAAACACAGATAACTCTAAAGAGGTTTACTTGTGAAGGGGAGAGGTTGGAGAAGTGGCTATGGCTTGTGTGTGCATGTGTGTGTTTCCTATGGGAGACACGTCACATATTTTTTTTAAAGCTTGATTTTATTTATTTGAAAGACAGAGTTACAGAGAGGTAGAGGTAGAGACAGAGACAGAGACAGAGGTCTTCCATCACTGGTTCACTCCCCAGATGGCTGCAACGGCCAGAGCTGTGCCAATCTGAAGCCAGGAGCCAGGAGCTTCCTCTGGGTCTTCCAATATGGCCTTAGGCCATCTTAGGCCATCTGCTTTCCCAGGCTATAGCAAAGAGCTGGGTCAGAAGAGGAGCATCTGGGACTAGAACTGGCACCCATATGGGATGCCGGTGCTTCAGGCCAGAGTGTTAACCTGCTGTGCCACAGTGCCGGCCACCACATGTCACATATGAAAGCCATTTGAAGGATCCAGCTGGGAAGAAGGTGTTAAGTACACAAAATGGAGGAAGAACAGATAACATAGTTTCCCGAGGCAGTGGAGGAGATGAGATTCGAGGTTCACATGGAGCTTTGGTTCCTCCACTCCTTCACCAGGAGTGATGGGGTGCTGACAGGTTTTGAGATTGACAGGTCTGAGTATTAGGAAAAATGAAACGAGTGGCACTCTAGCCTGATGGCTTCCCATTCCTCCAAAAACTATGCAACTACTATCTTCTGTTGAGAACGTGGGAGGGAGACGAGGCATTCCAAGGGAGAAGAAGGGTGAATAAAGTCTACAACAGTCATTGTGCAAAAAAGAAGACTTGACTGCATAGACCTCCCTTCTCAGGTAACTTCTGGGCAAGCCTGGATGTCAGCATGCATGGAGAGTCATCTTCCCACCAGTGTTTGCCCTCTACCTTCTCTCACGGTGAGACAGAGCTAATATGCAGTGTCTTTTCCCTTGAAATGCCACAACACATAGCTCACACCATCCTTCCACAACACAGCATATCAAGGCATGATACAGAACATCTCACTGAATTAGAAATCTGTTAGCAGGTCTTATTTCTGAGGATAGGCTGTAAACTGCACAAGACAGCTTCTGGTGCCTTAATGTATCTCTTCAATGTACTTGAATGGCTTAACAATTAAGATACATTATTATTAGGTCCTGGCAAAAATGCTAATAAAAATAACATGAGTAATTTTCTCTTTTTAAAAAATTTTATTAATAGAAATATAACAGATTTCATGCTTTTCATAAATATAATTCTAAGAAGATAACTATACTTACCTCCCTTTCTCCCGCTAATTCCCCTCCTTCTTTCTTTTTAACTTTTGCGACAGCATATTTTTCTTATATTTCATATATAGTTTTTAAAAAATTTTTTTGTTTTTGTTTTTGACAGGCAGGGTTAGACAGTGAGAGAGAGAGAGAGAGAGAGACAGAGAGAAAGGCCTTCCTTTTCCGTTGGTTCACCCCCAAAATGGCTGCTACGGCCGGCACGCTGTGGCCGGCGTGCTGTACCGATCCAAAACCAGGAGCCAGGTGCTTCCTCCTGGTCTCCCATGCGGGTGCAGGGCCCAAGCACTTGGGCCATCCTCCACTGCACTCCCGGGCCACAGCAGAGAGCTGGACTGGAAGAGGGGCAACCGGGACAGAATCTGGTGCCCCAACCTGGACTAGAACCCGGGGTGCCGGCGCAGGCGGATTAGCCTAGTGAGCTGTGGTGCCGGCCTCATATATAGTTTTAAGAGCATGATTCTTCCTACCATATTTTCCCACCCTCCTTCCTCCTTTTCTTATTTTTCTTTTAATTTTTACAATGATATATTTTCAATTTTCTTTAAGATTTTATTTATTTACTTGAGTGGTAGAGTTACAGACAGTAAGAGGGAGAGAGAGATGGCTACAATAGCCTGAGCTGCACCAATCCGAAGCCAGGAGCCAGGTGCTTCTTCCTAGTCTTTCACATGGGAGCAAGGGTTCTAGTCCCGGTCGGGGCGCCGGATTCTGTCCCGGTTGCCCCTCTTCCAGGCCAGCTCTCTGCTGTGGCCCGGGAAGGCAGTGGAGAATGGCCCAAGTGCTTGGGCCCTGCACTCCCATGGCAGACCAGGAGAAGCACCTGGCTCCTGCCTTCGGATCAGCGCGGTGCACCGGCCGCAGTGCGCCAGCCGCAGTGCGCCAGCCGAGGCGGCCATTGGAGGGTGAACCAATGGCAAAAGTAAGACCTTTCTCTCTGTCTCTCTCTCTCACTATCCACTCTGCCTGTCAAAAAAAAAAAAAAAAAAATTTCATTGAACACTTAACGTGTACCCTTAATTTTACTAAGCACATTTAAGTTTTCTTATATTTTAACTTATAATTAAATTTTCTTATTTATAATTTGATTTCTTATTTACAATTTAATTCATATTTTAATTTAATTTCCTTTCAACTACCCTAATTTGTCTATTTGATAGATACAGAAAATAAAGCACAGAGAACCAGCATCTCCATGGTGACACAACACTAACTGAAAACTTTTTTGAAACCAGCTCTACCTGCTATAGAACCAATACTTTGGGACACTGGCTTCGATTGTCTGCCTGTAATACTAATTAAATATTTAACAAGATTCTCTTATTTCAGAAGATGTTTATACCAAATATCTAGAAAAGTTTCACCCTCAATCTATTGAAGACAGAGCAAAAGTAAATTCACTTATCCATTTTGTATGGATGGCCTTTATGTAGAGAGCTCACTGATTAAAGTGCTGCAGAAGGAAATCAATGTGGGACCTTCCTAAACAACTGAACAAAATCCAACACCATTATTCCTGCATTACACAAGAAAACTATAAAGCAACTTTGTTTCTACAGGCATGAGTATCTTCTTCATCTATTCATTAATGAAATAGATAAAGGAACAACTTTGATTCAGGACATTGATTAATACTAAGATTGTTCAGATAAAATTAGTGTCATCTTACGAAGAGATTCTACGATTAACTGAGAAAATGGTTCAACACATTGCCGAAATCTAAACAAAAAACTGATCCAAAAGAAATGACAAAATGAAAGCCTTACTACTATTCCTCAGGTTATTGTATTTTAGAAAAATGTGCAGAAAAAGAAAGGCATGGAAGAAAGAACACAATTTAGGAATAAATGGAAAAACCCCTTATGTGTTAATTGTTCTGAAATAATCATGCAATCTGTATTTTATGGACTGTTTCATTTATTTCTCTCATCTGTTCAAAGAGAGCATGGAACACTGCATGAGGGGTAAGTGATTCCATCTGTTGGTTGAGATGCCCACATCCCCTGTCAGAGTGCCTGGATTTGAGTCCTGACTACACTATCAACTCTAGTTTCCTACTGACATGGATCCTGGGACAGGTGATGGCTCAAGCAGTTGGGTTCCTGCTACCCACAGGGAAGATCTGAATTGCATTTCAGGCTCCCAACTTTGGTATGGCCCAGGCATTTGAGGAGTGAACCAGGAGATGGGATCAAACCCAGGTATGCTGATACAGCACATGGGCATTTAATTGCCATTTTCACTGCCAGGCTAATAGCCCATCTCAGCCTCACACTTTTAAGATTCATTTATGTAATTATATGTATCAGTATTATGTGTATCTGAAACTCATACTTTTTAATGTCTATGTAGTATTACATTGCAAAAATGCACCACAGTATGCCAATCAATTCACCTATCAATGGACATTTGGATTATTTCCACTTTGGGGCAATTCTAAATAAAGCTATTATGAACATTTCAGGGTAAGTTCTTGTATTGATATATATCTTCTAAAAACTAAAGGATAAATTGCTGAATGTAATGGCAAGCATATGTTTACCTGTTTTCCACAATGGCTATACCATTTTACAATTTCACAAAAATATAGGAAATTTCAGGTTTCCATATTTAAGGCAGCATTTAGTATTGTAAATATTTTGAATTCTATCCTATTTGGCTCATGCCTAATGATATCTCGTTGTGTTTTAATTTGCATCTCCACGATGAATAGAGACATTGAGAATCTTTTCTGACTGCTGTTGACCATTTATATAAATATTCTTTGGTGATGTTTACAAAATTCATTTTACCATTTCTATTGATTTTTTTGCTATATTCAATTTTAACTTAGATAATCTGGATGCACACTGTATGGGAAAGTGTTAATGCAGTAGGCTTGAGTTGCTTAAACCTTGCTTATTCCCAAGAAAGGCCTCTTTTCATTCCAGGCCTTTGGCCACTGACTAGGAATGGGATACACGGAAGTAATGTTGCTGCATGGTGAAGGTATTAAGTGACACCACACTGCTTACTTTAAAGTGGTGATTCTGTTATATGACTTTTACCTAAACAGACAAAAACAGCAATTTTTAAAATGGGCAAAGGATTTGAATAGATATTTCTCCACAGAAGACATATAAATGGTTGCAAAGCACAAAGAAAAATTCTCAGCATCAGTAGTCACTAGGGGAATACAAGTCAAAGACATGACGTAAGAGCGTTCCATATCCCCCAAGACAGCTACAATAGAAAAGACAGATGCTAACTGTTGGTGAACATGCAAAGAATTTGCAACCTTCAATTATTGTTGGTGGGCATGTAAAATAGTGTGGTTGTTGAGGAAATCGGTTTGGCAATGTCCCAAAAAGTTAAAAATAGAGTTAAGCATAAAACCTGGCAATTCTACTCCCAAGTATATAAACCTGAGAGAAAAGAAATCTCATATACACTTGCACACCATGTGCATAATAACCAAAAAAACAGAAACAACCCAGTCACCAATTGAGAATATAGTGCTTTACTTCCATTAAATTGAATATTATTTTATAATAAAAAGAAATGAAGTTCTAATGTGTGCTACAACATGGACGAAACTTGAAAACAAAATTCTCAGTGAAAAGTCTAGACACAAAAGAGCACAGGTTAAATGATTATATTCTCGTGAAACACCCAGGATAGGAACATCTCTGAGCCTCTGGTAAATCGGTGGTTGTTCAGCACTGTGGAAGCTGGGGAGGGAGGTAGGAGTTGCATGGACGTTTGACTGCTAATTAGCATACCATTTCTTTTAAGTGGAAACAAAATATTTTAAAACACATTGAGATCATTGCCCAACCCAGTGAACACACTGAAAATGTTGTACACTTTAAATCGGTGAATTGTGTGGTATTTGAATGGTGCCTCAATAAAGCTGTTTAGAAAGCGATCACTGTGCTGGCTGGAATCTGAGTTTTACATCAAGCAGTGACTAAGCCAGGAACTTCTTCAGCAGATCTGTACTTCAATGCATTCAACACACTTTGCAAACTATCTTCAAATAGAGCTTAAGCACTTATCATAATACTAAAAAAGTAAATACTGCATTATTTTAACACTGAAAGTACCCACAGAAACTCTTGTGAACCTTTCTAAAGATAATCCAGTGTTTGCCCCACCATCTCAGAAACTTCTCTGAGAGCCAACATTAAGTTAAGCATTTAAAGCAATTTTCATAATCAGATTGGTAAAATAGCTAGCACTACTAGTGGGTGAGACCTGAAAGGAGTAAATTGCCAGTTATAGCTTGATGTTTCTCAGTGAATTTTTCCTTTCCTGATTCAAGATATTTTGCCTTTGTTAAAGTGATGAAATTGATTCTTTAATAATAGTTTTCATATTTAAAAAGTGGCTTGCTGTAGTTTCTGCTTTTTTGCTTTTCACCCACTAGGTATAGGGACCAAGGAAGTGTGATTCTAAGAAACAGGGAAGGGTTTGAGCTGTAGAAAATGTGGAGAAGCAAAGGAGAGTGTGCTGGTTGCTGAAGGCAGCTCGGCCTAGAACAGAATCCTGGAATGTTCCATCAATAAGCTGTAGGATAGAACGTCTCCAAATCTCGTCTTCCTCATTTATAAAGTGTGTGTCATAGTAATACCATTCAGAGATGATGCAAACCAAATTAATATATATATATATGTACGAATCCTCAAGAAAATATTAGATATTATTGTAACCACTAAATTATTACTGGTTTTATTTTTATTATTTGATGATCTTGTCAATTGAAAATTCCTGACCCCCAGGGGTCTCGCTAGTCCTCCAAACTTTCTGGAGCAGACTTTAAAGGAAGATTTCTTTCCTACATTCAGGTAGACCGATCAAGAGAGGAAGGAGACTGGGGAGGAAAGAACACCAGGGAGTCCATCAGAGCTCCGGTATTTTTCGTGGTCACGTGCCGAGGGCCACATTGTGCCACTGGAGTCCTGCAGTGCTGCTTCATCGTCAAAGGATCACTGATGCACAGAACTGCATTTCATGCGCCAATCTCTGATGAGAAGGCAAAACCCTCAATTCAGGGGCAATCAGCTCTGAGGACAATCAGAAGACTTAACTGATCAAATATGGAGCTGTTGTTGGGCATGTGGAAGCTGCTTTCCATCCCACTCCTTGTACTTGCATGCACTGACCCCAGTATGGACCAAGGCGATTCTCCCTCGCTGCCAGTGAGTTCCTCTCCAATCGCACAGCTACGTTGCTGTTGTGTGACATTCGCCCTCTAAGCTACTTCTCAGATATCCTTAGAAACAAACTGCTCAAAGAATAAAAATTCACCAAGGAATCTATTCAACTTGACACACTGTTTTCTGGTTTTAATGAAACCACATCACAGATAAGATTTTCTTCTTGGTTAATTTCTGGTTACCTGAGAATAAGATTAAGCTACAACAACAAAATAAATAAAAGGAGACGGAAAAGAGGCTGGCATTTTCTCGAGGTTCTGTCCGATGCACAAGCAGTTTCTATTAGGAGCGCTGAAAAGAGGACGCTCCTCGCTCTGCAAAAGCGTTTTCCCACATTGTTTGTGCCTGTGTAAGTTTTCATGTGAGATGCTGTTTTCTGTGCATTTGTTTATAATGTCGCAAAGTCTGAGAAGTGCTGGGTGCCTTCACTGCCTGCTCCACTTGAAGGAGTGTGCAAGAAAATCAGGACCTTGCTGGCTTCCTTGCCGGGGTCTTCTCTCTTTGGTGCCTGTTTCTGCCATAACTGAGCACCTCAGTTGTTGCCGTTGATTTCTCAACAATGTTGCAGTGGATTCGTTTCTGAGAGGAGGAGCGTGGTGAGGGCAAGAGGCGCGGAGTCACCACACAGACCCCGGTAGTCGGGTGAAAGCAGGCCTGAGGCCAGCAGCCCGCAGACTCGTTTATTTGAGTTAATACAACAGCTTATATAGCCAAGACCAGCCAATCCGGTCAAGGGGCGGTCTATGCCCCAACCAATCACAGCCTGTTGCCAGGCAGTTTCCAAAACCATCCAATCACAGCCTGTTGCCAGTCAGGCTCTTGTCACCAGGCAGTTTCTAAAGCCATCCAATCACGGCCTGTTGCCAGGCAGTTTCTGTTGTCAGAGGCCATCTTGATACGACCTTTTCACCTCATTCCACCACACTCAATTTTGACTTTCACCCCCATTACTTCTTGATAAGAAACAAATTGTTTTAAAAAAGCATAAATATAAAGGAAATACAACAGACAATTTCAAAAGTCTTTGAGATGTTTCCTCTTTTGACACTTCTCATTCATTTCTGAAAACTTTATTTGGATTTCTTTCCTTTCGGCTTTATTTATTTATTTATTTATTTATTTTTGGACAGAGTGCACAGTGAGAGAGACAGAAAGGTCTTCCTTTTTCTGTTGGTTCACCCCCCCAATGGCCGCTGAAGCCGGCGCGCTGCACCAATCCGAAGCCAGGAGCCAGGTGCTTCTTCCTGGTCTCCCATGTGGGTGCAGGGCCCAAGGACCTGGGCCATCCTCCACTGCCCTCCCGGGCCACAGCAGAGAGCTGGACTAGAAGAGGAGCAACCTGGACAGAATCCAGCGCCCCAACCGGGACTAGAACCCAGGGTGCCAGTGCCGCAGGCGGAGGATTAGCCTATTGAGCTGCAGCTCCGGCCAACTTTTTTTTCTATTTAGTTTTTTGGGATGTGAATATGCGAGAGACAAATTTTCTCAGCTGAGAATTTTTAAAACTGTTCAATAGCTATTTATATATATATATATATTTTTAAACTTTTATGTAATGAATATAAATTTCCAAAGTACAGCTTATGGATTACAATGGCTTCCCCCCCCCCATAACTTCCCTCCCACCCACAACCCTCCCCTTTCCCTCTCCCTCCCCCCTTCCATTCACATCAAGATTCATTTTCAATTCTCTTTATATACAGATCAGTTTAGCATATATTAAGATTTCAATAGTTTGCACCCACATAGAAACACAAAGTGAAAAATACTGTTTCAGTACTAGTTATAGCATTAAATCACAATGTACAGCACATAAAGGACAGAGATCCTACATGAGGAGTAAGTGCACAGTGACTCCTGTTGTTGACTTAACAAATTGACACTCTTGTTTATGGCATCAGTAATCACCCTAGGCTCTTGTCATGAGTCGCCAAGGCTATGGAAGCCTTTTGAGTTCACCGACTCTGATCATATTTAGACAAGGCCATGGTCAAAGTGGAAGTTCTCTCCTCCCTTCAGAGGACTTTGAAGATATGCCTATTCAAATCCTTTGTCCATTTAAAAAAATAACTATTGTGATTTTTATTGAGATAAAAGTTATATAACATTAATCACCTTAAAGTATAACATGAAGGGACATCTAGTACATCTTAGCTCTTGCTATCCTATCTGATAACATCCTTATATTGCTTTCATAGATGAAAAATATGTTCTGGAGAATTTTAGATATATTTACCATGTAGTGCAACCATTAACTCTATGAGTATGCATGGATTTTAAAATTTTTTGCACCTGCACCAAATAAACTTTTCTGATTTTGTATGAGGTAGCATTATTTCTATAAGCTTTTTGTTTTGCAAATATCAATGCTGGTTTCCCTAGAATAAGCATCTTTTTATTTTTTCATGTCACATCAATATGACCAAAGGGAGTTGGAGATTCTAAAGCAGGCAACATTAGGAATAAAAGGGCGCTGAAGTCAGCTGCTGTAGATGCGTTGCTTGATCGCTGAGTAAACTGAGGTACAGAAGAGGAAGAACGCCTTCCACCTTCCGAGATCATCCCCACCTGAGTGACATAAATTCTCTTCCCAAATCTTCAACTATGTCTGCGTTAGACCACCTTTCTATTTTGGTTGTCAGTAGAGGACATTGATGGAGATGTTCAAATTAATGAGAGTAGGAGGGTTCAGGCCTAGTTCCCCTGCCCAATCTGTGAACATTTAATTTGCCATTGTGTTGATAACAGGGTTATGCATTGGGGGGTTATCCAGAAATGTGCTGGCCTGGGTAGGGTGTGGTGTTACTTTTCTCTCTATGCAGGCCAGCAAGGTAGAAACAAAGAGCACATTTCAGTTTGCTATTCCAGGTATCTGAAGCTTTAATTTTGAGTCTCTCAAGTGTAATCTAAGACACAGTTGGCAACATCACTCAATGCAGTTCCAGATGTCAGTGTCAAGGGCTTGAGGGCTTGTCTTGATGCCAGGCTCTGAGGTAGAATTATTGAGTCCTGAAGTTCCACTGGTTTAACAAAGTATGTTTTGATTTATCTTAGAATAGAATAATGACACATTGTTCTAGAATGGTACTTTTTTTTTAAGGATTAAATTTATTTATTTATTTGAGAGGTAGAGGTACAGAGAGGGGGAAAGACAGGGAGAAAGGTCTTCCATCTGCTGGTTCACTCTCCTAATGGCCGAACTGAAGCCAGGCACCAGGAGCTTCTTCCAAGTCTCCCACACGGGTACAGGGGCCCAAGCTCTGGCCCATCTTCCACTGCTTTCCCAGGCAATAACAGAGAGCTGGTTCAGAAGAGAATCAGCTGGGACACGAACCAATGCACAAATGGGATGCTGGTGCTGCAGGTGGAGGCTTAACCTACTAGGCTACAGTACCAGCCTCAAGAACTTGCTTATTTATTAACGCCACGGGAACATAAGATATTGCTGTAGCTGATTTGTCTTTTAAAGGTATGACTACTTCTCTATTGAAGCACTACTTTGGACAGTTCAGTCTTTTATTTATTTATTTATTTATTTTTTACAGGCAGAGTGGACAGTGAGAGAGAGATAAAGAAAGGTCTTCCTTTTCCATTGGTTCACCCCCCAATGGCCGCTGGGGCCGGCGCGCTGAAGCCTGCACACTGTGCTGATCCAAAGCCAGGAGCCAGGTGCTTCTCCTGGTCTCCCATGCAGGTGCAGGGCCCAAGCACTTGGGCCATCCTCCACTGCACTCCCAGGCCATAGCAGAGAGCTGGACTGGAAGAGGAGCAACCGGGACAGAATCCGGCGCCCTGACCGGGACTAGAACCTGGTGTGCGGGCGCTGCAGGCAGATGATTAGCCTACTGAGCTACAGCGGCGCCGGCCCAGTTCATCCTTTTGTAAGAATGCATGTCTATTTTATTTAATGAAAGACTTCCACTGTCTATTAGTTGTTAACTTATTATGCTAAACATATCAGAATTCCAATTAACTTAAATTAAATCCAATTAGAAAGCAAAATATGCTGAGCCAATTTAAATAAAGAGGAAGCACTGACCAAAACAGAAAGTAGTGTTGAAGTTCACTCGCGTGACTTTCAGCTTTATATAATCAACCATAGGGACAACGAGACTTCCAAAGTGCCACACATCACTGCCATTACACCTTGAATGCTCAAGGCAGGAAATAAAATGATTTTCATAAATTATTTGCTCATTTTCTGAGTTTTTCCAACTGCATTTGAAGCTTTTGAAAATGTTACTTGGGTCATACTAGCTAATCTAAAAGAGGATGATGGGGCCGGCGCTGTGGAGTAGCGGGTGAAACCGCCGCCTGCAGTATGGCATCCCATATGGGCACCGGTTCTAGTCCCAGCTGCTCCACTTGCGATCCAGCTGTCTGCTGTCCTGGGCCCTGGCACCCATGTGGGAGGACCCAGAGGAAGCTCCTGGCTCCTGATCGGCACAGCTCTGGCCATTGTGGTTATCTGGGGAGTGAACTGGTGGGTGGAAGACCTCTCTCCTTCTGGCTTTCCTTTTCTCTCTGTAACTTTGACTTTCAAATAGATAAAGAAATCTTAAAAAAAAAAAAAAAGGATGGCTAATGTGTGGGTCAGCCAAGGTCCAAAAGATAACATAGATATATACCTTTCCAGGCATCTCTAAGACAAAGGTCTAATATTGGGTTTAAAAAGAACCCGATTATCTGTTTTTTTTAACAGAGAGAAGAGCTGTGACAGCAGAAGCTGAAGGTGAAGCCATTTGCAGGTTAGCAGCAGAGAGAAAGCGCTGTCCCCAAACAGCTGGAGAGCTCGGGGGAAGAGACGATGTCACAGGAAGCCAGGTCCTTTTGCGGCAGTTGGAATCATGGTGGCAGTGGGAGGCTGTGCAATGGATGTGGCAGCTAGCAGAATACTGGACCCCTGCCTGAGATCTCACCAGAGGTACAGAAAGATAAACACTGGATTTTGCCCAGCACCTGCCTTTAATCTGTTTCTTTGACTCCCACAGGCTAGGCTTACTTGGAAATCAGAAAATGAGGCTGATAAATAAATAGGATGACCTGTGACGTTCAGAAGATGGGAAATGATGAGGGTGGGAAAACTTTTACGATGAGTACTCACTGATTTATAAAATAAGAACACTATGAGAAATTTAGAAAGACAATATTTACCTTTCAAGCAAAGGATGTTAAGGAATTTCCAAAAATTATCAAGCAACAATGCAAATTACACTAAGCAACATTACATCAATTGTTCTTGCAGAAATACAAAGGGGTAGAATAAAACACCCCTAGCTTTAAATTTGTGTTAAAAGCTTTTAATGGAATCACTCAGCCTTGCTTTCATTGCATCTCTGAAGGATATTAAATATTTGTACAGGTAATAACTACATTCCAATATTCATGTCAATGTTTAAGAGACTGGCCCCAGTCTTCCAATGCAAGGTGTGTCAGATGAGTGACAGTAATGACAACATTTTAGTCATAAGTCAACAAAATTTTCATTGTTTCAGCAATAATTATTGTAGCTACATCCTTTATTTATGGAGACAAGGTCTAGACTCAGAGGCATAAAGATAGTAACTCTATTTTCCTTCAGTCAGCAGCTGTTTTCCATTCTATGTGGCCACAAATAGGTTAAGTGTTTGAGGAAGAGAAAGAGAAATGGCAGTCCTAGTTTTATGTGCTTAAGAGACAACAGCAAGAAGGAGAAGTATATCAAAGTGTTTAGCTGTGCGTCCCGAAGAAAGAATAAGACTAAATAGGGTACAAAGTGCTTAAAAGGAGGCTTCCTAGTTAGCCAGTGCCAGTTCTATTTCTTTTTGTGTAATGCTTTGTAAACTGCTTTTGAGCCTTAGTTTACTGTAACAGGTATAAGGATAATATTGCTTTTCTCATGTGGCTGCTATGAGGACTGATTAAATATGTTAATCACCACAGGGTGAAGCATGTGTAATTCTCAATGATGGAAAGAGTAATTGAGCAAGACTTAATTGGAGACTAGAACTGGGTTTTGGGTTTTAAAGAAGAATTTGGATAGGTCAAGGAGGATAGTGATAGAGAAAGTACAAATAGTTTTGAGAAAGACTTATCCAGAAGGAAAAACATATTTGGAGAGAAATATACAGGGCCAAAGATTAGAAGAAGCTAAGCCAGGGAATATCAGAACGTTAGGATGACTGGAGACACCCAAAGTAAGGCAGTCTTCTCTTCCTGATCATTCTCCTGCCAAGGTGGCGTTTCCATCAGTAGAAGAGGGTTCTTATCCTCTTCTGAAAAACATGGACCAAGTTCACCATATTAAATTTCTGCTCAAAAATACCCCAAATATTGGATAAAATATATACATATTAAAATGCATTGAAGGGGGCCGGCACCATGGCTCACTTGGTTAATCCTCCACCTGCATCGTTGGCATCCCATATGAGCGCCAGGTTCTAGTCCCGGTTGCCCCTCTTCCAGTCCAGCTCTTTGCTGTGGCCCAGGAGGGCAGTGGAGGATGGCCCAGGTGCTTGGGCGCCTGCACCTGCATGGGAGACCAGGAAGAAGTACCTGGCTCCTGGCTTCAGATTGGTGTAGCTCCAGCCGTGGCGGCCATTTCGGGGGTGAACCAACGGAAGGAAGACCTTTCTCTCTGTCTCTCTCTCTAACTATCTGTCAAATAAATTTTTAAAAAGTGCATTGAAGGATCACATATAAGGGAAGCATTTTCACAGATCCATACAGAATTGGGTGTTTGGTGTAGCACTGTCAACTTAGCATATCCCATGTTGGACTGTCTGGGTGCCAGTCCCAGCTCTGCCTCCAATTCTAGGAACTTGCTAATGTGCACCCGAGGAGGCAGCAGGTGACATCTTAAGAACTTGAGTCCCTGCCAACCATGTGGGAAACATGGATTGAATTTCTAGTGCCTGGCTTTAGCTTGTCCCAGCCTTGGCCATTGTGGACACTTGGGCAATGAACCAGCAGATGGAAGATTTCTACGTCTCTATGCCTTTCAAATTAAATAATGGAAGAACACCTGAAAAATAAAGAACTAAACATCTTCAACATACAAGAATAAGAACTGCAAAAAACTGAGGAAATAAACTTGACAAGAAATAAATAAAATAGAAAATAATCATGTAATAGAATAAGCAGAAAACTTGATTCTTCAGGGGAAAAAAACTAACTTACAGTTAAACTGATTTTAAAAAAAAGTGACATCATTACAAATGATGCTGATGTCAAAATTTTTTTTTTAACTTTTATTTAATGAATATAAATTTCCAAAGTACAGCTTATGGATTACAATGGCTTCCCCCCATAATGTCCCTCCCTCCCACAACCCTCCCCTTTCCCACTCCCTCTCCCCTTCCATTCACATCAAGATTCATTTTCGATTCTCTTTTTATACAGAAGATCAGCTTAGCATACATTAAGTAAAGATTTCAACAGTTTGCTCCCACACAGAAACATAAAGTGAAAAATAATAGATGATTTTTTAAATGATGATGAAATCAGATCAGACCTATTGTCATATATAATCCCAGTGAGAGTCAAATTGGGAATTGATAATTTCTTTCTTTCTTTCTTTTTTTTTTTTACAGAAGTTCAGTTTAGTATACATTAAGTAAAGACTTCAACAGTTTGCACCCCCATAGAAACACAAAGTGAAATATACTTTTTGAGTACTCATTATAGCATCAAATCTCAATGTACAGCACATTAAGGACAGAGATCCTACATGAGGAGTAAGTGCACAGTGACTCCTGTTGTTGACTTTACCAATTGACACTCCTGTCTATGGCATCAGTAATCTCCCTATGCTCCAGTCATGAGTTTCCAAGGCTATGGAAGCCTTTTTATTTTTTAACTTTTATTTAATGAATATAAATTTCCAATGTACGACTTATGGATTACAATGGCTTCCCCCCCATACCGTCCCTCCCACCCACAACCCTCCCCTTTCCCACTCCCTCTCCCCTTCCATTCACATCAAGATTCATTTTCGATTATCTTAATATACAGAAGATCAGCTTAGTATACCTTAAGTAAGGATTTCAACAGTTTGCTCCCACACAGAAACATAAAGTGAAAAATAATAGATGATTTTTTTAAATGATGATGAAATCAGATCAGACCTATTGTCATGTTTAATCCCAGTGAGAGTCAAGTTGGGAATTGATAATTTCTTTCTTTTTTTTTTTTTTTTTTTTTTTTACAGAAGATCAGTTTAGTATGCATTAAGTAAAGATTTCAACAGTTTGCACCCACATAGAAACACAAAGTGAAATATACTGTTTGAGTACTCATTATAGCATCAAATCTCAATGTACAGCACATTAAGGACAGAGATCCTACATGAGGAGTAAGTGCACAGTGACTCCTGTTGTTGACTTTACCAATTGACACTCCTGTTTATGGCATCAGTAATCTCCCTATGCTCCAGTCATGAGTTTCCAAGGCTATGGAAGCCCTCTGAGTTTTCCGACTCTTATCTTGTTTAGACAAGGTCATAGTCAAAGTGGAGGTTCTCTCCTCCCTTCAGAAAAAGGTACCTCCTTCTTTGAAGACCTGTTCTTTCCACTGGGATCTCACTCACAGAGATCTTTCATTTAGGTTTGTTTTTTTGTTTGTTTGTTTGTTTGTTTGTTTTTTGCCGCAGTGTCTTGGCTTTCCATGCCTGAAATACTCTCATGGGCTTTTCAGCCAGATTGGAATGCCTTTAGGGCTGATTCTGAAGCCAGAGTGCTGTTTAGGACATCTGCCATTCTATGAGTCTGCTGAGTATCTCGCTTCCCATGTTGGATCACTCTCCCCTTTATTTATTCTATTGGTTAGTATTAGCAAGTACTAGACTTGTTTATGTGCTCCCTTTGTGATGTCAAAATTCTTAACAATTGCTATGGAAAATGTGATACTAATAGATTAGATATTTTAGGGAGAGTGGATAAATTCCTGAAAAATGATAAGCTACTTGTTAAGGTCTAAGTATTTGCAACCCTCTATGACGTATATGCTGAGATCTTAAGAGACAGAGTTGCAGGGGGTGGGGGTGGGGTGCTTCTGGAAGTGACCAAGTCATGGGATCAGTTTCCTTACACAGAGACCTGAGAGAGACCCTGCACCCCTTCTGTGACATGGCGGACACAGTCAGAAGGCACTCCTTCTGTGACATGGCAGACACAGAAGGCACCATCTGGGGTAGGCATTTGGCACAATGGTTAAGATGCTGCATGGGATGCGTGCATCTCGCATGGAGTGCCTAGGTTTGAGTCCCAGCACTGCTTTGATTCCAGCTTCCTGCTAATGCCCATCCTGGGAAGCAGCTATGATGGCTCAGGTATTTGGGTCTCTGCCACCCATGTAGCAGAGGGCTGAATTCCCACTCCTGGCCTCAGCCTGGCCCACTCCTGCCAGTTGCAGGCATTTGGGGAATAAATCAACAGACAGGCAGTCTCTTTCTGCTTGTCATTCTGCCTTTCAAATAAATAAATAAAAATTAAAATAATTATAATAAAAAAGAAGGTACCATCAATGAACTAGAGAGCAGGTTCTAACTGGAAACTAAATCTGCCAGTGCCTTGATCATGGTCTTTCCAGCCTCTAGAACTGTGAGAAATGAACTTCTTTTGTTCCTAAGTCCCTAGTTTATGGTATTTTGTTATGGTAGCCCAAATAGACTAAGACACTCCCACGACAAACCAAAAAGAAATCAAAAACCTGAAAATGACTTGAAAGAATTCAACAAGTTACCAAAAATTGCTTCACAGGGGGGAACCCAGGTTTCAGGGTTTCCACACAGGTGACCCTGATCAAATTTCCAGGAAAGAGAGTATTCCAATCTCTCCCCAAATCTTCCAAGTAGTGGGAAAAAACTGAAGTCATGTTTTGAGTCTGGTATGATATTGATGATACCAGTACCTGAAAAGAATAGCACAAAGAAGGAGAATTATAGGCTAATTTCAATCATTAATAATAATATAAAAACTCAAAAAATATTAGCAGATACACTCCAACAAAATATAAAAGGATAAAAAATTATGACTACATGGAATTTATCTAAGAAATCTACATTCAGTTTAGTATTAGATAATCAGTTATTATAATCTACCACATTAGGAGTGTAGAGGAGAATAGTTATATTATTCTATATCTTCAGGAAAAATTAAGCAATCTTAGAAAACTAGAAAAAGAAGCAAGTTTTCTAAATCTGGTAGAGACTTTGTAACAATGTCTATAGCACCAATACACTTGACAAAACCAGAAAGCTTTGCTTGGAGATTGGCTATACGAGAAGAAAGTCTGCTTTTACTACTATTAAATATTACATTTGAGGCTCTAGTAAGACAAAAATTAAATCATAAGGTGTGGAAAAAAGAAATAAAATTGTCACTATTACCTACGATATATTTGCACATAGAGGTATTCAAAAGCAATGATAGATATGATAATCAGTAGGTTAGTTATATAAGGTTGTTGGAACAAAGTCAGCATTTGAAAATGTTTATGTCAGATTTGATGTGAGCAGGAAAGGTCGAAAGCTTTTCATGCATAAACAGGACATTATGTGCACATAGTAAGTTCTAGACGTATACCAAAGGCTTGCAGCAGCCCGGAGAGCACTTATTCAAGAACAACAACAGGCAGGTCACATGAAGAACAGAAGCTTTGTAGAATTTTAACTTGCCCTTTTCCTAAGGTAAATGAACTCTTCCTAGCAGGGACCAAGATTACTATTTATTTTTAGAAAGTTAAACATCATGCTTCAATGATAGACACACAGAACTAAGAACAGAATAACCACCATGTCCCAAATCTTGCATAAATAGTTACTTGATTATATTATAGATATTATATTATCTTATTATAGAAAAGAAACACAAATATTTTTAACAAAAAGTGCTTGGATAGTTGAAATTAATATAGCAAAAGTAAAATTATACCACTACTGCCTCATACCATACATTTCAAAAAATCTCAGGTGGACTTAAGATCTATGCATTAAAAGAAAATAACTGTTTTTAAATAAATTAATGAAGAAGAATATTTTGTGAGTTTTGAAGTAGAAAAGAATCTCTTTTAAAAACTTGAAAAATCTGGCTGGTACCGCGGCTCAATGGGCTGATCCTCCGCCTGTGGCACCAGCACCCCAGGTTTTAGTCCTGGTCAGGGCGCCGGGTTCTAGTCCTGGTTGCTCCTCTTCCAGTACAGCTCTCTGCTGTGGCCCGGGAAGGCAGTGGAGGGTGGCCCAAGTGCTTGGGCCCTGCACCGGCATGGGAGACCAGGAGGAAGCACCTGGCTGCTGGCTTCAGATCGGCGCGGCGCACCGGCCGTAGCAGCCATTTGGGGGGTGAACCAACGGAAGGAAGACCTTTCTTTCTCTGTCTCTCTCTCTCACTGTCTAACTCTGCCTGTCAAAAAAAACAGAAAACAAAAAACAAAAAACCTTGAAAAATCTTTCATCCTAACAGAGAGTGATAAATTCAATTATATTAAAATGCACTCTTCTCCCGAATACAACAAACTTTGAGGCTACAAATTGGAAAGGAGGAAGCCAAGTTATCCCTTTATCCCTGTTTGCAGATGACATGATTCTTTTTTTTTTTTTTTTTTGGACAGGCAGAGTTAGACAATGAGAGAGAGACAGAAAGGTCTTCCTTCCATTGGTTCACCCCCCAAATGGCTGCTACAGCCGGCGCTGCACCGATCCGAAGCCAGGAGCCAGGTGCTTCCTCCTGGTCTCCCATGTGGGTGGAAGACCCAAGCACTTGGGCCATCCTCCACTGCACTCCCAGGCCACAGCAGAGAGCTGTACTGGAAGAGGAGCAACCGGGACAGAACTGGTGCCCCAGCCAGGACTAGAACCTGGAGTGCTGGCGCTGCAGGCGGAAGATTAGCCTAGTGAGTCATGGCACTGGCCTGACATGATTCTATATATAGCAGAACCAAAACACTCCACTGAGAGACTACTGGAATTCATAAAAGAGTTTGGTAAAGTTGCAGGATATAAAACTAACACACAAAACCCAATAGACTTTTTAAATACAGACAATGCCATGGCTAATAAACAACTTGTACAATCAATCCCATTTATAATAGCTACAAAAGCTTTTAAGTACCTAGAATAAATTTAATTAAGGAGGTGAAAGATCTCTATGGTGAAAATTACAAAACATTAAAGAAATAGAATAAGACAAAAAATTGGAAAAAATCTTCCATGTTTGTGGATTAGAAGAATTAATATCATCAAAATGTCCACACTACCGAAAGCAATTTATAGATTCAATGTGATCCCAATCAAAATGCCAATGACATTCTTCTCAGATCTAGAAAAAAATGATGCTAAAATTCATATGCAAACACAAGAGACCCCAAATAGCTAAAACAATCTTAAACAACAAAAACAAAGCCAGAAGCATCATGAAACCAAATTTCAGTAGACCAATGCAACAGTATAGAAACTCCAGAAATCAGTCCAAGCATCTTCAACCAACTGATCTCTGACAAAGGAGCTAAAAATCAATCCCTGGAGAAAGAATGGTCTCTTTAACAAATGGTGCTGGGGAAATTATATCTCTGCATTCAGAAGTATGAAACAAGACCCCTACCTTACACCTTATACAAAAATCAACTCAAAAGGGACCAAGGATCTAAATCCATGGCCTGATACTTCAAATTACTAGAACAGAACATTGGCAAAAGTCTGCAAGACACTGGCATGAGCACAGACTTCTTGGAAAGAGCAGAGATGCACAGACAATCAAAGCAAAATAGACACATAGGATTACATCAAGCTGAGAAGCACTCAGCAAAGAGAAGACCAACAGAATGGGAGAAAATATTTGCAAACTATGAGACTGATTAGGATTATTATCCAGAATCTAAAGAGCTCAAGAAACTCAACAACAACAAACCAATCCAGTAAAGAAATGGGTAAAGGATTTGAACAGGTATTTTTCAAAAGAGGAAATTTAAATGGCCAACAGACACATGAAAAAATGCTCAGGATCACTAGCAGTCAGGGGAAACACAAATAAAAACCACAAGCAAGTTTCACCTCACTGGTTAGAATGACTGTCGTACGAAAATCAAAAACAATAAAAGATGTGAGGAGAAAGGTACCCTAATCCACTGATGGTGGGAATGTAAACTAGTACAGCTATTGTGGAAGATAGTACAGAGTACCTCAGAAAGCTGAAAAATAGATCTACCATGTGACCCAGCAATCCCACTCCTGGAAATGTACCCAATGAAATGAAATCAGCATATGAAATTTATCTGAACCCCCCAAGTTTACTGCAGCTCAATTCGCAATAGCTAAGATATAGAATCAACCCAGATGTCCACCAACTGATGACTGGATAAAGAAATTGTGATATATACACACTCTCTCTCTCTCTCTCTCTCTCTCTCTCTCTCTCTATATATATATATATATATATATATAGTACGGAATATAACTCAGCTGTAAAAAAGAATGAAATCTTGTCTCTCACAACAAAATATGTATGCATGCACTTGGTATCTCTTCCTATATGGACACTAATTGCACTATATCTGGGGCCCATCCTTATGACTTCTTTTAACCTTAATTATGTCTTGATTTCAAATACCTCCACACTCGGGGGAAGGGGCGGGTGGAGCTTCAGCATATAAATTTGGGGCGGGGGGACACACATACATTTGGTTGATCACGACTGCTGACATCCTAGTTACTGACCATCGCCCTGACTCGGAGATTACATTGCTGGAATTAACCTCAGTACTGCCCACCAGAAAGTACTTTTACCTGAGCCGCATACCTTGATTCTTGCCTGGCTCTGTTCTCAAAGCTCATTGCTGTCATCAATTCACATGGGTAGTTGTCTACTTCTTCCTTGAGTACTCTGCAGCTTGCCCTTATCATACTGTTACTGAATGCCCAGATTCAAGCATGTGGCTTAATTCCTGCCCACCTCCCCATCTGCTTCCTACTGAGCCTTCTGCATTTTTGCTGCCAGTTTCACATCCGTGAACGGACACTGTTTACTCCTCACCATATGACAAATGGACTGTCACTTTCAGAAATGCTGCCTAATGACTTTCTACCATGGATGTTTCCCCACCAGGCTTTGTGGGGTCACCCATGGCCTCCCTGGAGTTTGCTACAATCTCCTGCCCCCTACTATAGTGTATTTGTTAGCACTAAGGCCAGAGGCTGTCTCAATAATTTTACCAAACTCAAGAAGCCAAATAGACAAATTACTCACTGTTTATATCTCAATTGTTTCTTAGGAACACATAATTGTGCAAGTTATTTATTTAAAGAAGAAAAAATGAAGTATAATCCCATCTGCAGCAAAGAAAATCAATCATTATGAAAGAGCCCTTAGAGAACTATAGACACTTGTCCCACTTGCGTCCTCTAAGGTGGGTCTTGTATTGAAATAGGTGAATACTTTTAGAACTGAATGCTTCAGAACTGGGCATTTGTGCCATGACTATGGCTTATGTTCCCATTATAGGAACAAACAAAACCCCATGGGATCGTGTCTACTTAATGGAATGAATTGTTCAATTGATGAGAGATTTAAAATGCTTCAACAGCCAAGCTAACAGAGGCCCTTTTTTCCTATTCAGAGTAAGCTTTTCTAAAGAACTTTGCATAGATGAAGATCCTTGAAGAGTGGATACTTCCAGAAATACTTCTCATTTTGAAAAATGGCTCAATATTTCAGTCACGATGGCAGTCATTTCCATAGGATTCTGTGCAATTAGGAACAGTCTATATTTCATTGAAAATACCCCAATAGGCACAGAGCAAATCATAAAAGTAGATTCTTCTGAGGATTCATTAACTTAATAGATTACTGCTCAATTAGTCCAGAGATTCTATAGAAATTGTCACTCTGTTCTCTGCTAGGATAAAGGAACATGTCTTTCAAAAGCATATTATTCAGTCCTTACATTATTCCAACTGCTCTGGGATCCAAGTGTTTTCCTTCCCTAGTCCCCAACCTCAAGAAACTGATCAACAGGGAAATGCTAAGGCAATCCTTTATTCAAAGATAATCAATATCAATCATTTTCTTTTTAGATAATTATATAGGCAGTAAAGATAAATTGCTTTTGTTTTCAAGCTGAGTTAGGTAAATCCTGCAACTATAATATTGTATGGCAAAATTGTGATAGAAGAGAATTTTTTATATGAAATCTCCAAGAAAATTTCTAAAAGTTTACACTTGAAAACAAATTTGGTTTTCTACTTTTTGCTTCCATAGCAGGTTACACAAGGCTATTCCAACAAATTCAAGGGATATGCACATTATAAAAAAAATTCCATAGCTGGCGCCGTGGCTCACTAGGCTAATCCTCAACCTGAGGCACCGGCACATGGGGTTCTAGTCCCAGTCGGGGCACTGGATTCTGTCCCAGTTGCTCCTCTTCCTGTCCAGCTCTCTGCTGTGGCCTGGGAGTGCAGTGGAGGATGGCCCAAGTCCTTGGGCCCTGCACCCACATGGGAGACCAGGAGAAGCACCTGGCTCCTGGCTTCAGATCAGTGTGGTGCGCCGGCTGCAGCGGCCATTGGGAGGTAAACCAACAGAAAAAGGAACATCTTTCTGTCTCTCTCTCTCTCACTGTCCACTCTGTCAATAAATAAAGACTTTAAAAAAAAATTCCATGAATTTAAAAATATTTTTGACCAAACTCATATGTCCCCCACAATTTCAGCTGCAGATGATTATTCTTCTGTGTCCACTGCCCTGACCTCAATAGACTCACCTGCAGACAGTGCCCAAGTCCTTTTCTTCTTGTGTAAACACCACCAAGCACAGAGCCTACCTTACTGTTCATTCTGTATAACGTAAGTAAATAGTTTGTGCACAAATGTCCTTTCCCCAAAAAGAATGGTGAGGATGATTGTTATATTATTAGTTCAACAAAAAGAAAAACATCTGTTAGCCCATGTTTAATATGTGTTTAAAACAATCAAACTGATTTTCCTTTATTTGATACTATATTAAATTATAGCTTATACATCAAAGGGGCTCAAGATTTTTACACAAGGTGGTTACTAATACCTCTGCCCCAGCCTGAAGCTCCAGGCCTTTGAATTTTATGTCCTGAAAATAAGGCCAATATATTAAGAAACATATCTCAGCATCTTGTTAGTTTCTACTTTTACTATCAAATAAATTAAATGTTTGATATTCAGATTATAAACATTCTAGGAAACCCATGTTCTTATTTTATTTCCTCTAATAAATACACCCAAGAGAATGGTATTTTTAGTTCTCTGTGCTTTCTGTAAAATCCAAATTATGACATTTTTGTGTGCTCAACAAGGACAATTGTGAGCATAAATAAAATGGCAAAATGTGGAACTATTTTGGAAAGTGTAAAATGACAGGTAGCTGCAGGGAAGTGTTGGAGCCCAGATGAATATGGAGAGATGATGGTGCAAATGCTGGGCTCAATTCATTCCTTTTCTCCTTTGTTCAGTATCCCAGGCTCTTCAATGTGTCAGTCATAGGGACTGGGTTGGGATGGCTACTGCTCCATTCCACGTCCTGAAGTACTGCACTAGCTGACGGCTCCGTATTGCTCTCAGCTCCTTCCACCTTGACCTTGTCTATCCAACTGAGCCACCTCCTGCTAGTTGGGGAAGGTGCCTTATCTATGCCCAGTGCTTCCTTCTGATGAATGGAATTCTTTCAGTATAATCTGGATCTCTCTCCTCTGCTTTACTTACTCTTCCTGGAGGAGGTAGAATAACTCATCTGAGTGTTGAACTTGAGTAGGATAAAGTGACAGGTTTGGCTCCGTTCCCCTTGTGTCTTCTGCAAGCAAGCCTGCTTACAAGACAAATTCTTTTCTACTTTGCACTGGGAACCTGACCCATGTAGACCTCCACGCTGTAAGGAAGACTCCCTGACCCAGCACTGCCTGCAACCAGGTGCCTGAGTCTGTATAATTCACTATCAAAGCCGGGTCCTCCAACCTAGCCACTTGTTTATAAAACTGATAATTTGCCCTCTAAAATTACGATTTATTTCTTGTTTAGTATCTAGAAAATGAGGAGCTGTGATATTGATTGCTCTTCTTCCTCCCCTACCTCAGGGCTCTGCACATATATGCTGAAATATTTAAAAGCTCTTTCTCAAACAATGACTCTCTAGCACTAGAATTTGTTCACATTTCTTTATCTTTTCTCTATTTTTAACCTACCATTTCTCATTCTTGTATCCCTGATTCTTCGACCACCATTTTTGCTTATGTCTTGGCACCCAATGCACATTTCAAGCCCTCTTGGCCATTATAACCAATTTGGTCACCCAGTTTTGTGCATCTTAACTTTGAAAATATCCAGCCCTGGACCAGCCTTGAGGGATCCCAGATGGTCAGCACACTCCGCTTAACCAAACCCTCCCACGGAGAAGAGGAGACTGGCACATCTGTAGTAAGTGAAAGCCAGCCCCAGCTGCCCTTGCCTCATTTCTAGGCCTTTCCTATGTTTTTGTAGACTTTTCTGTTAGCCCAGAAAAAATTTAGCAGCAATGTTAGGAACTACTTGGATGCTAGAGGGAATGTTTCACTTTCTCCAATTTAACCAACCGATGGCATAGACTCGCCCTGTACACGAGGTTCAGATAGCCTGTTGGGAGTTTAGGACTCGTAAAAAATTCTATTTAGATTATGAATGAAACACAACACAGGGTATTATTGACTCTTTTTATTGGTGGTGGTGTTTGGTTGGTTTTGTTTCATTTCATGGTCTTGATGGTGCTGTGATATGACATTATTTTGAACCACAGAATGGTACCACTATTTCCAAGGTCATTGAGACCCTCAGCCTGTGTTTGTATGCCATTTTCTATTTGAAGTACTATATTTAAACTTTCAGTTGACTTCATTAAATTACCGAGTTTTGGAAAACCTCTTTGCTGAGATGGCAAAACTTTCAACAAGAATTAAAAGTGGCCTTAGAGATTTGAAAGGTAAAGTGTAGAAGCAGATTTAGGGTCTCTTAGACTCCAAGTTCAAAAAAAAAACTCATGAGAGTAATTAAATGAGTTACCCAATAGAAGCTACACTAAAAGTAAATTTGAGGATTGTGAAAAAGTTGGCTTTGTGTCTAATTTAGGGACCACTTTATTTCACACCACTCTCCTCTCATTCCTAGAGGAATGCAGAAATAGTTCAATGCACTCATTTCTGCAGAACTGGTCATTGGGACATTTCTCCTTACTTGGGTTCTTAGTACTCTTAAAGCAAATGCAATCATTTAATTATTTAATTCTTGCTTTGCAAACTTGATAGTTTAAAGTATTTCTTCTCTTGGCTAGAGTCTTGTGGAGATCAAAGACTCTGTGACCCTAACAGTAGGTATGCAGGATCTCTGATTCTGTTAGCTTTGATCTAAAATGACAAACTTGGAATCCACAGTCACTGTGGTCCCAGCAGTGACTAGAACATGCTTTGAAGCATAATGTACTTTTTTTTTTTTTTTTTTTGACAGAGTGGACAGTGAGAGAGAGAGACAGAGAGAAAGGTCTTCCTTTGCCATTGGTTCACCCTCCAATGGCCGCCAAGGCCAGCGTGCTGCGGCTGGCGCACTGTGCTAATCCGATGGCAGGAGCCAGGTGTTTCTCCTGGTCTCCTGGGGTGCAGGGCCCAAGGACTTGGGCCATCCTCCACTGCCCTCCCAGGCCACAGCAGAGAGCTGGCCTGGAAGAGGGGCAACCGGGACAGAATCCGGCGCCCCGACCAGGACTAGAACCTGGTGTGCCGGCGCCGCAAGGCGGAGGATTAGCCTAGTGAGCCGTGGCGCCAGCAATAATTCAATTTAACATTATAGGTAATTTTAGCTTTCACATTTTGATAATATTTTAGTAAATACTGATATTTTATTATGTTATTATATGTTTTTAATTCTAAAGAGATTAAGAACATAGTCAAATGTTTGTGATTCAGGTCAATTCCTTTTTATAAAATGCTGGTTGAATTTATTAGCCTACTTCCCAGTTGGATTTCCCATTTTTAAAAACTTTAATATGTAAGAGATTTTCATGGATTTACAAATTAAGTCACTGACCCTTACCTTTTCTTATATTTGTTCTAAAGTGACTTGTTTTCATTTTAGATTGCTTTGAAAACAAGACATTTTAATTTTAGCGTAGCTGAATGTACTAATCCCTCTCTAAGGTGGGTGTTTTTAGATGAGAGTTTTCAAGTAGACCGACCTCGTTCCCATCAGGCAGTGTATTATTAGCTGGAATTAAAAGAAGATGGTTTCTCATCAATCTGCAGGTTAGCTCAGGCTAACTCAATTGGAGGCTGTCAAAGTTATGAGAAAGAATGGGTGTGTGCACGGCCTCTGGAGACTGCACAGAACTGCTAAAACATGTCAACTGCACCTACTGGCCAGAGAAAGACACAAGATAAACTCTAATAGCGGGAGTGGAACAACAGACCACCTCTATAGTGGAAGTGCTACCAACGCACATTGAAATGGATTGAATACTGCAAAGGGAAGAATTCTTGTGACATACCAGAACTCCTTACTTTGGATAATCTCTCAGAGACCACCTCATGCCCAAATCTCTGTAAGTGCCTCATCACCACAGTGCTAAATGCAGGAGCCAGTGGATCCTTCAAAGCTTTGCATTTCATCTTACGCCTCCTGGTTAACTTGAATAATCAGGATACCCTGGAACTTGCCATAGAACTCCACTCTACCATCCTCTTGAGAAGGTTAATTTACCTGCCCAATTCAAAAGTAACTCAATGACAGAATTACATTTTGAAGGCTTTTAAAATTTTTATTTAGTTATTTTATTTTAAAGGGACAGAGGGAGAAAGGGAGGGAAGGAGAGAGAGAAATTGATTGATTGATTTTTCCACCTGCTGGTTTATTCCCCCCAAATGCCTGCAATAGCAAGGCTGGCCAGGCCAAAGACTGACAATCCATACCTTCCACATAGGTGGCAGGCACTGAATCACTTGAGCCATCACTTACTGCCTCCAAGGGTGTGCTTTAGGAGAAAGCTTGGTCAGACTGGAGCCAGAACACGAGCCCACAGCTCATGGGCTGTGGAAGTCCCACATGGTGACTTAAATGCTGTCTCAAACACCCCAAAGACCCCTTGAAGGTCTTTTTCAGGGGCCAAAACTGACATACATTACTGTACCAGACAAGAAATCATTAGGAAAAAGTTATAAAAAGTCACTGAAAAGTTTACTGATCCAATTTTTTTACATTGCTCTTTGGCAGAAAATATATAGAATACATGTATCTTTTGGTGAGGCCACCAAGTCTAAATACATATGTGGTGTGTTATATTAACATAACTATACTACTATGTTTCTCTGGGAGACATACATTCAAATTTACATGTCAAAGAAATACCTTGTTTTATTAGAGAAAGATTTGAATATATTAACATACCACCTCTGGCTAGTAGAAATAGACACTCTTCGGGATCTAAGGCACTAATAATTTCTTATACAGGAAACTGGGCTAAGAAAATGGATGGGGACAAAATTATAGGACATGAGATGAGAACTTTATAAGGAGACGGCTGGAGAAAGAAGAGTGAGAAGAGAGGTGAATTGTACATCTGAGGTTGCTACTAGGATAATACTGTGGGAGACCCTGAATTCTAGACTGGCCAAGAGTCTATCCATTTACATTTTTCTGTGATCCTCAAGGACTGACCTTTTCTCCCATCTCATGACCGTCACTTCTTATATTTCCTCCTGAGTGGTCCACACCCCTTCTCCCCCTGACCCCTTGATACTACATATTAACACTCATCATAAACATGAGTTTTAATATATTTGGCGGACTCTTTAGTAAATCAGGCAGAAATAGGAAATCGTGTGTTATTCAACTCCTAATACATTCTCATATTGATTCATCAACACTTAATTTAGATGTAAGTAGTTAAGCTCTCAGAAAAATTATCCAATATTGTCATCTGCCCCCAGAGAATTTGTACTTAAATGAAGAGATTTTAAATTAGCAGCAAGTGATATGATGCAGAGTAAAGAAAGTGAGTACTTGTACAGAGATTTATGTTTAAAATACGTTTAGTTATTCTATCAATTCTTTTTGGCCCTATCATTTCCATGGCCACAGCAACACCATAACCTGGGCATGGGGGAAGAAGGGAAAAAGAATTGGGAACAGAAAACTATGAGAACAGTTGGATATGATTTCTGGATATCTATTTGGATTATCTTTTCTTTTGACTAACTGGTATTTCGAATAGCTGCCATGCCAGTCACAACTCTGCTGAAGTTCCCACCTCCACTAAGGCTGGAAGCTTTTTTGGAGGAATTGGAGAAATTCATCACCCACTTAAAGTGAATGCATTTTATTTTATTCTACTGAACAGAAGAAAGAGGATAGGACAATGAAGGTTTAAGAAAAGAAGTGCTGACAAATTCATAGACCAATGATAACTAGTTTAGATGTTTATAGGATTTTTTTTTTTTTGACAGGCAGAGTGGACAGTGAGAGAGAGAGACAGAGAGAGAAAGGTCTTCCTTTGCCATTGGTTCACCCTCCAATGGCCGCCGCTGCAGCCGGCGCACCGCGCTGATCCGATGGCAGGAGCCAGGAGCCAGGTGCTTTTCCTGGTCTCCCATGGGGTGCAGGGCCCAAGCACCTGGGCCATGCTCCACTGCACTCCCTGGCCATAGCAGAGAGCTGGCCTGGAAGAGGGGCAACCGGGACAGAATCCGGCGCCCTGACCGGGACTAGAACCCGGTGTGCCGGCGCCGCAAGGCGGAGGATTAGCCTATTGAGCCACGGCGCCGGCCGTTTATAGGATTTTGTCAATCTGATCTAACAATATTACAACACACATTTCCACCCAAACACAAAACTGACATATTATTTATCATAGTTTGTTTTTCATCATCACATAGACATAAGTAGGTTCCTAAAAGCAGCAAGCCAGGGCTAGGAAGAATGACTTGCACCCTATATGTCTTTTGCTCGGTTTATTCTTAGGGTCTATATTTTTTCACAGTTAATAAAGACAGCAGCATTCCGTGTTTTCTTGCCTATTAATCAGCCAGAAGCTTCATTGATTGTTCCTGTTATACAATTCTATTCAGAAAATGACCAAGATAGCAATTCCCTGGCTTACAGAGTGACTACTCGTGTAGCAGCAAAGATTTATCAAAGAACATACAATCTTGTCTTTTCTACCCCTCCCATCTCCTTGACAGAATATTTTGGTATCCTTATAATAGGAAGGTAGCAAATCTGTTATTTTTCTTGGGGAAAATGCAATGTAAGGACAAGGAAGAGTGAATGACAGTTACACTTTCTTTGAAGTAAAAGGTCTACATATTAATCTGTATTCTTTTTTTTTTTGCTCAAATATGAAACTATGGGAACATCAAGATTTTACAAATTTATTTTTAATATAAATACAGTAAAAACAGGCTTTATGTTGCATAGTTCTAAGAGATTTGATAAATGTGTAGAGTCATGGAACCCTGGCAATAACCATGATGTAGGACAGTTTCACGAATCCCCTTAACCCCTGGAATTTGTCCCCTGAATAGTCGGACCCATCTCCTTGGTGCTTGGTGTCACTGCTCTGCTCTCCACTCATGCAGTTCTGTCTTTGCTGCAGGGTCAAATAGAACAGATCTTATGTATGTAGACTTTCAAACCTGACTTCTTTCAGCAAGCGTCATAAATTAGAATGTAGGCATGATGTGGTTGGTATCAGTATTCAGGTTTTTTTTTTTTTTAATCCTGAGTGATATTCCCTTAACTAGATTTAACCCAGTTGGATTATCCATTCCACAGATGAAGAGTGTTTGGATCACTTCTAGATTTTGGTAAATGAAGCCATTTAAACATTTGTCAAAAATTTTTTGTGTGAACTTAAACCGTGTGAATCAGGTGCTGTACATCTTCCAATTCTTTTTTTCATTGTTTCACCTTTAATCTGTAGTACATTTTTATAGGCAGTTCATAGTTGAATCTTTTTTTAATTCAGTCTGACAATCTATTTTGTATTTGTATTTAGACCATTTACATTAATGCAGCTATTTATGGTTGATTTTTTTTCGCCTCTGCTTTTTGTTTCTTTGCCCCTCTCTCCTACCTTCTTTTGAATATTTGAACTTTTAAGATATCATTTTTTTTCTAATCTATTTGACAGTGTTATACAGTGAGAGAGAAACAGAGAGAAAGGTCTTCCTTCCATTGGTTCAACCCCCAAATGGCCGCTACGGCCGGCACGCTGCGCTGATCCGAAACCAGAAGCCAGGTGCTTCCTCCTGGTCTCCTATGCTGGTGCAGAGGCCCAAGCACTTGGGCCATCCTCCACTGCCCTCCCAGGCCACAGCAGAGAGCTGGACTGGAAGAGGAGCAACCGGGACTAGAACCCAGTGCTCATATGGGATGCCGGCGCAGCAGGCAGAGGATTAACCAAGTGAGCCACGGCGCCGGCTCCCAAGGTATCATATTTTAATGACTTTTCAGCTAATATTATTTTGTATGTTTAATGATTTCTCTATGTATTAAAAGACATACACCAACTTTTTTGTCTTCTTACCACTTCATGTATAACAGAGAGGCTTCACAACCTTCTAGACCCTTACCTTCTCCCTTACATGGTATATTGTAAGCGTGTTGTGTTTACATAGGTGGAAATATTCTCTGCAATGTTATAGTTTTCCATTTCAATCATGAAACACATAATCTATTATATTCTCCAAAATGTTAACTGTTTCTGCTGCTCCCTCTTCATTCCTTCAATTCATGGTCTGCTGTGGGGAGCAACTGGGAGCAACTCGGACTAGACTAAGTTACTGGAATTAAGACTTATTCTATGCATCTGCTTTCCCACAATATGGCGCTGAGAAGGGAAACAGCTTCTACACAGCTGCCTCCAGTTCAACCAATAAACTGTGGGACCTGCTCCTGATTGGAGGAGAGCAGCGTACTCGGCATGTGGGTAGCAGAGTTGGGATTGGTGGAAAAGGACTATAAAGGAGGAGAGAGACGGCATGCACGAGGAACATCTAAGGGGAACACCTGTGCAGCCCCGAGAGAGCCGGCCGGCGGTGTGCCGCTCCCCTGCGGAAGTGGGGAAGGTGGCCAGGGGGAACCGCCCTTCCACGGGGGTGGAAGGGATAGTAGCCAACCCGGGAAGAACCAGCAGCAAACCCGGGGAGGGCCGAGCAGACAAAAGAACAGCGCAGGGTCCTGTGTCCTTCCTCCACGAAGACGGGGAGTGACAGTCGTGGATCTGTGTGATGGTGGAATGTGCAGATGTGCAGCAACAGCATGGACACAAACAACCCCAGCAGCCCTGAGCTGGAAAAGTGCCAGCCGTGGAGAGCAAGGTGTGATCAGACTGCAGCAGCCCGTGCCACTGGTGTTATCTGTACCCCTATATTTATTGCAGCTCAATTCACAATAGCCAAAATATGGAATCAACCCAAATGTCTGTCAACTGAAGACTGGATTAAAAAAAAATGGGATATGTACACCATGGAATACTACATAGTGGTAAACACACACACACACACACACACACACCCCAAAATCCGGTCATTTGCAATGAAATGGATGAAACTGGAAAACATCAGTTAATGAAATAAGCCAGTCCGAAAAGGACAAATACCATATGTTCTCCCTGACCTGTGATAACTAACAGGGCTCCTAAAAGGTAATCTATAGATGTGAAATTGACACTTGAGATGCAATGACTTTGAACAGCCCTTGTCTCAACTGTTGAAGTTTTTTTTCCCATACTATTTGTTGAACTCTTAACATAGAGTTAACCATATGTGTATAAACTTAATTGAAAATAGATCTTAGTAAAAAATAAGAATGGGAATAGGAGCGGGAGGAGGAAGAAAGGTGGGAGAGTTGGTGGGTGGGTGGCTGGGTACAGTGGAAGAATCACTTGTTCCTGAAGTTGTAATCAGGAATGTGTGAAGTTTGTGTTCCTTAAATAAAAGGTTTCGGGGTGGGGGACCAAAGTGGGTCTACAAAGAGTAGAGAAGTTCTCTAAGTCCTTTCTGTGGTGGTGTAATTTGGGATATGAATTTGGAAGCTCTGTGGTTTCAGCCCCACCACATTCTTTAGGCCCGCACTCCCCTGCTCCTCCTCCCTGTCTGTTCTTCTTGGGCCCATCCAGGGCACATAAGGAGAGGCAGGCGCGAGGAGGGATCCCAGAACTCAGTCCTGGAGTCTTTTTCCTCCTCTCTTCGAGGAGACACGGGAGTGGGAGTCAGCAGAAGGGACTTAGGTTGTTCACCCAGTAAGGAGAATGATCTCTCTCTGGGACGATGAGGCTCCAGCAGGTGCAGACAAAACTAGAGCAAGACATGCCCAGTCCTCAGCTGAACCAAATTAAGGCCAGAACACGAAGGCTTTAAGATTGGCTGTTCTGAGCCAAATGAAACACAAACATGCAAGTACCCCTGGCACAGGCACAAAAACACACCACTTAGACCCGCAGACTTGTGCACATGCCAAGACACGGTCCGTGGGACATTCCCCCAGAACCCAACATTCTCCCCAAAGGAGTTTCCAGGGGAATGGGCAGAGCTTTTTGAGCTCCTCCTCCCTAGGAGAACTTTCCTGTTTGCAGCGAGGCGCACTCAACCCACCCTGATGCGGACGTCTCTTGTACAGGTCCCTGTGGCCAATTTTTCTGATGCACTCTTCCCTCCCCTTCAGGGGTTTCTTGAGTGGCCAGGCTATGTCTGAACCACACACATTTAACCCTTAAAAATGCCCCACCACCAAGGCAGTGCTTAGAAAGTTGTTTTTCCTACCTTGGCTCTTGCATGTGGTTGCCAGGTTGCCGCGGTACCTGCTTTTTTTTTTTTTTTCCCCTGTGTTGCCTCTATAGTCTTTCAAATAACAGCCTCGGGCTTTTCGGTGGCTCCTGCAGTTAGATGGGGCACCACGGACAGAGCAGACCACCCAAAATGGGATGGCCAACGTCTCTCCCTCGACCAGAGCTCCCACTCCATACCAGCAGAGCTCCTAGACAAGCCCCCAGGTTGTGAGAAACAGGCTCATCTGTCCACTCAAGAGATGGACTGAGGAAGTGCAGCGAAAGCTTTCTTAGCAATCGTGCACGACCTGGTGCCTCATGGGCAGCTCACTGGGCTGGCTTACAGCAAGCTATTTATTTCCTGGCACACAGGTTCCCACCCTCGGATCGTCTTCATTGGCTTAGTAACCATAGGGTTACAATCTTCTGGTCATTTGCTTCAGCTGTTCTGGCCACTAACATTCTGTTTGCCTAGGAACTTTCAGGTTATGCTAGCTGGATTTCTACTCACAGCTAAACACCTTGCTTTGAAAATGATCCAAATGGCATGTACCAATGCCATCTCACTAGTCCCAGTGATCAATTTCTGTTCACAATTGATCATAATGATAGGACTAAGAACCAAAGGTATCACACAAACAAGAATAGTGTCTGCTAATACTAGCTGATAGAATAAAAAAGGGAGAGAATGATCCAACATGGGAAGTGAGATACACAGCAGACCCATAGAATGGCAGATGTCCTAAAGAGCACTCTGGCCTCAGATTCAGCCCTTAAGGCATGTGGATCCAGCTGAAAAGCCCATGAGAGTATTTCAGGCATGGAAAGCCAAAGCACTCTGGGGGGAAAAAAAACCTAAATTAAAGATCCCCATGAGTGAGATCCCAGTGGAAAGAACGGGTCATCAAAGAAGGAGGTACCTTTCTTTGAAGGGAGGAGAGAACTTCCACTTTGACCATGACCTTGTCTAAAATGATCAGAGTCGGTGAACTCAGGGGGCTTCCATAGCCTTGGCAGCTCATGACTGGAGCATAGGGTGATTACTGATGCCATAAACAAGAGTGTCAAACTGTTAAGTCAACAACAGGAGTCACTGTGCCCTTACTCCTCATGTAGGATCTTTGTCCTTAGTGTGCTGTACATTGAGATTTAATGCTATAACTAGTACTCAAACAGTATTTTTCACTTTATGTTTCTGTGTGGGAGCAAACTGTTGAAATCTTTACTTAATGTATGCTATACTGATCTTCTGTATATAAAGAGAAACGAAAATGAATCTTGATGTGAAAGGAAGGGGAGAGGGAGTAGGAAAGGGGAGGGTTGCGGGTGGGAGGGACGTTATGGGGGGGAAGAAGCCATTGTAATCCATATTCTGTACTTTGGAAATTTATATTCATTAAATAAAAGTTAAAAAAAAAAGAAAATGATCCAAATGTTTACTTTCACAGAGTGATGAGTTAACATGCTCTACTATCTATTTAAACATTTATAAGATCATTATCATTAAAAGCATATGGGCTTTAGCCTGCGCTGTGGCGCAGCGGGTTAACGCCCTGGCCTGAAGCGCCCCGGCATCCCATATGGGCTGTTCCAGTCCCGGCTGCTCCACTTCCAATCTAGCTCTCTGCTACGGCCTGGGAAAGCAGTAGAAGATCGCACAAGTCCTCAGGCCCCTGCACCCACGTAAGAGCCCCGGAAGAAGCTCCTGGTTCCTGGCTTCAGATCGGCGCAGCTCCGGCCGTTTCGGCCAATTGGGGAGTGAACCAATGGATGGAAGATCCCTCTCTCTGTCTCTACCTCTCTCTGTCACTCTGACTTTCAAATGAATAAATAAGTCTTAAAAAAAAGCATACGGGCTTTAAACAATTCTGGCCAGAGATATGAATAAAAAAGACACATGTCCATCCATGGCAAAATAAATTTCATAACTTTGAATATATTATTAAACAAAAAATTAAAGGAGTGAAGATAGTATTGCTAGCAGCAATAAGAGGGAATCGATCATATATCCGCAGTTTGAAAAAGTAAAATTTTAGGTGATTGCTTAACTTAGCAGTTTAGTTGCTGGTAAAAAGTCTTGAGTTCCATGTAGAAGTATGTGGGTTCAATTCCCAACTCTGGTTCCTGATTCCAGCTTCCTGCTGATACAGACCCTGGGGGGTGGCAGTGATGGCTCAAGTGATTGGATTCCCACCACCATTGTGGGAGACTTAGATTGAGTTTTTGGTTCCTGGCCTCAGCCCCAGCCCAGCCCTGGCTACTGCAGGCATCTGAGGCATGAGCTAGCAAATGGCGCTCTCTCTGCCTGTTTTTCTGCCACTCAAATCAATTAATCAATGTTTAAAAAAGATTTATTCATTTTGTTGGATTCCTGAACTAGGACCCCAACACGTCGAGATGCGCACCCCAAAGACTCAGATTCCAAACCAGTAGATGCAACACACAAGAGGATTTATTCAACGTCTGCGCAGACAGGCCTCTCGACAGCACGAAGTCATCCAAAGAAGAAGCCCCGAACAGTTGTTAACGAGCATTTTTAAAGGGAAAAACCACATAATTTATTTAATACACACAATTTACACGCTAATTGGAGGGTTTAAATGATACACACATGATTCACACACTGATTGGAGGATTTAAATGAGGGGGTTAGTGGAGGGAAAATTTTTCTGGCTATCACAGGAGTCACTTTAAGACTTTAGGGTGGGATATCTGCTGCTCGCCAGAAGGTGCTCTGCAACTAGGAGTTATCACAAAGCCTAGAGGCGGGGTTCCTGCTGTGAACCACATCTCAAGTGACAGCTGGTGCCTAGGGCTCCTTCTAGGAACCAGCACACTAAGTGGGGCAAAGGTTACTTCTAAGAACTAACTCACTAAGTAGGACAAAGGTTACTTCATCTGGGACGGAGAGGAGTGGCTCTTCAATTTTATTTGAAAGTCAGACACACACACACACACATACACACACACACAGAGACAGACAGACAGACAGACAGAGGCAGAGACAGAGACAGAGATTCCATCTACTAGTTCACTCCCCAGATAGCTGCAATGGCCAGGGCTGGGCCAGGCTGAAGTCAGAAGCCAGGAATTTCTTCCGGGTCTCCCATGTGGGTGGCAGGGGCCTGAACACTTGGGCCATCCTCTGCTGCTTCCTCAGGCCACAAGCAGGGAGCTGGGTGGGAAGTGGAGTAGCTGGGACACAAACAAGCACCCTTATGGGATCCTGGCACGGGAGGCAGTGGCTTTATCCGCTAGGCCCAAAAGCTGGCTCCAACAATCGTTTTTAAGAAGGAAAATTTAAACTTAATACTGCAGGTAATTGTAACACTGTGCTCTCTGTGTGTCTAAACATAAAAGGTGCAATAGTAGTTGCTTAAAAGAGAAAGACGGCACACTTGCATGGGGCACTTAGCAGGAAGGGAGCTTGCGTGGCTGAAGTGTGTCTGGTTGAGCTGCTGAGTGGTGAGTGGACTGAAGGCCTATGACATCACTGTGCTCCACGGCAGCCTGTATGGACACTGCCACACCGTATTTATCCACATTTTTCTTTCTTCAGTAATAATCTTACTCTCCTGTAATTTTTTTTGCTTTATGAACTTTTTTTAACTTTTAGGCTATTTTGTGATATACTTAGCTTAAGATAACAAACATCGTATGGCTGTACAAAATTATTTTCTTTCTTTATATCCTGGTTCTTTAAGCTTCTTGTTTAAGAAAGTTTAAATTTATTTTTCCTTGTTAAACTTTTTTGTTATAAACAAGGCACAAACACACCCAATAGCCTGAGCCTACGGAGGGGCAGGATAATCAATAATCCTGTCTTCCACCTCCATAGCTTGTCTCACTGGAAACTCCGCAGGGCCAACAGCACGCAGGGAGCCGTCATCTCCTCTGATAACAGTGGCTTCTGAACACCTCCTGAAAGACCTGCCTGAGCCTGTTCTACGGCGAACTTAAAAACAAAGAAGTACAATGACTACATGCTAAGCTAGTGTTGCAAAGGATATCACAGTAAATACATAAACCAATCACGATCACTCCTTGTCACTGTAGATAATTGCAAGTGCTATACTGTGAAACCACTTGGCAGCTCAGTAGGTTTGCACCAGTGTCACCACAGACCCCTGAGTAATGCATTGCTCTACAGCGTTGGGATGGCCATGATGTCACTTGGTGGTAGAAATTTCTCAGGTCCATTATATTCTCACGTATGTGAGTCCAGCATTGACCAAAGCATCGTTACACAGTACGTGTCTGTATAACATTTGGGGGTGAGAGGAATTCCTACGCACAACAACAAAAACATGAACTAAAAAGAAAAATATTGAGGCACTGTATGGAATTAAAAGATATTCAATGGCAAAAAATAATGTAAAAAGATTTTAGGTATATAGGTACTTTTGCAGAAACAAAATAATTAAAGATTTTTATGTTATAAAATTCTTCATGATTTAGTTATATTTTATACTTTTTTATTATTTTCTTTATTTTAAAGGCAGAGAGAGAAGGAGGGAGGAAGAGGAGGAGAGAGGGAGAAAAACAGACAGAAAGAAAGAGGTATCTCCCATGGATCACTTCTCAAAGGCGTTCAACTACTAGGGTGGTGCTGGGCCAACGCCAGAAGCTGGGAACCCAGTCTGGGTCTCCTATGTGAGAGGCAGGGACCTTGAGCCATTGCACACTGCCTTCCAGGGTCTGTGTTAGCAGGGAGCTGGAGCTGGGAGCAGAGCCAGGACTGGAAACCAGGTGCTCAAAGCTGGGACAGGTGCATCCCCGGCAGTGTCTTCTCCAGGTCAAATGCCCACCATGCATGAATATTATTTAGTCCACACAATAAGTTTGGAACAGAGGTGGCATTATGATGATCAGATGTAAAAATTCACAATCTGAGTTGTTCCACTCTGTTATTTTTAGGGAATATAGGAAATCATTGCTATGATAGTAATCAACTGAAATCAACCTGTCTAAGCCTGCAATGATTAAAAAAAGTCGATAAATTGGGCCAATTTTCTTTTTGTCTCAATTTGCATTTTACGGAGAGATCCTAATAACTTGAAAGAGGTTCCACGCTAAAGGAGAATTATACTGATGAGAGAATTTGCTTGCTGAACAGGAATCACTAATCACAGCCAAACATTGACTGTCATCACCTCAGTTCTTTAATCTTCCGATGTTGAATTGTCTTAAACAATGCTGTGGTCCTAAACGGAATAATCCAATGAGTATGGAAAAGGAATAACCCATGTGACACATTCTTATTGTATTTCCAAAGGGTCTGAGATTTCAATATTTGCTTTGTCCCATAGCATTCCTTACCATATAGAGATGTACAGGGGTATTTAATAACTCCACATGTGACAAAATGGCACATTTCCCACAACTGCAATGAGCAAGGACACAAGCAAAATAAATTATCACCCAAATCATAAAATAGTGCCATAAAATTTAACTTTGCAATATTCTCCTTCACTGAGCAAAATAAAGACAAAAAAAAAAACACTTGCTCATGATAACACAGGACCTAAAAATACGCAGATAGTAGCAGGGCACTAGTCCTTGAAATACAACTGTCATTGTTTCAATTTAAGGCGAGTATCTGGCGTTAACCAGAAAGGGAAGAAAAAAGAAGCCACCACCAACAGACTGCATATTTGAATGACTTTTCTCACCTCTCTTTTCTCCAAATCATTTCTTTCTTATCAGCAACAGAAATTTGAGATAGAAAGCAGAAGTCCTATTAGGATGCCAGGAAGTAAACTTTGCTTAGGAATTCAGGAAAAGTCTGGAGAGGGGGTTAGTGAATGGAAGTTAGGAGGTATGAGGCACCAAGGATGGCTAGAAATGGAGAGAAAGGACTGGAGGCTGGGTTTGGGGTTCCTGTCCTAGCTAGCAAAGGAAGAGCTGGGTGTGCAAAGATTGAGGCTATGCAATTTCATGCCATGGATGTTGGGCTTGGATGGGTTTTCCCAGTAGGGGCACCACAATGAAGCCTTCCTCAGGGTTCTCTGTGTGGGAGGAATAAATCATTTGACCCCCATCCTGTGGCACACTGGCTCCTGGGACTTCCCAGTGAAGTTAATGGCAAGTCCAAAAGGCTGTGTTGGCAACACGTGATCAGCCTCCTTGGGGTCTGACATTTTTCCTTCAACAAGGAGGTGGACATATTTCATCCCTCACTATATTTCAGAAATGGGAGGTTTCCATCTCCTCAGTTTTATGAAACTATAATTAGAGCAGCATTTGGGTTCGTTCAAACTCTCCTCAAACACACTGGCTCCAAGCACTATGCTATAGAAGCCAGAAGCTGTAACAGAGAGACAAGATTTCTGGTTATGTGGGGAAGCAGAAACTGTAGGTGTAACTCAAACAAGGCCATATCTCCCTGCTTTCTTAACTTCAGTTCTTGGCTTTGATTAATGATGTTTTGGAAAGCAATCTAGTGAGGTCACTGGAGGTGACCTTCCTCGCAAGGGTTTTGGGGTTTTGCATGTGGAATGGCTTCTCTGGAATTTTCAATCAAATAATACTTTTTGAAAAAGTCGGCTATTACTTTCCTTCATTGTTATTGTCTGTTGTGTGTGCATGTAGCGGTTCTTTAGGTGTTCTTATTCCCACCTGGGCAGGAAGCAAGGGTAATGTGCTCTATGGGAGGAACAGCTGTTTCTTACCAGGTTGAGGCAGACACGTTAGATATACTAAGTTGATCTTCTGTATATAAAGATAATTAAAAATGAATCTTAATGAAGAATGGGATGGGAGAGGGAGTAGGAGATGGGATGGGAGATTATTAGGGGAAAAGCCGCTATAATCCGAAAGTTGTACTTTCGAAATTTCTATTTATTAAATAAAAGTTTAAAAAACAAACAAACAAAAGATACTGTTGCTGTTAACAATGCATAAATAAAAAGCCCTAAAATATTTTTGCAGGAAATTCTAGAGTACAAATTAAGCTTAGCACCTGTGGAAAGGCCACAGCCCTTGATTCCCATTCTGAGAAGAGGGAATTTGAGTTCCCTTTTCCGGACATCCCTTGAAGCACACTCTTTCCACTTTGGCAAACATCTCTCTTACCGGTAGCATGTGTATGACTCCTGGATTATACAGAAACACCAAGAATATAGCATAATATTGTCTATCAGATTTAAACCAATTTTTATCAAAGACCAATTGTTGGGTGTAATATACTGACTTATCTCTCACCAAAATCCAAAACAGAAAAATTTGCACTTGCTGTAGTAGCAGATGAGAACATAAATGGAGTTTATTGGTGAAAACATGTGGCCCTAGAGTTTTTAAAAGGCTTGTTAACTAATAATTTAATTTCTTTCATGGATATAAGGTTATTTCAGTTATTTATTTCTCTCAGAATGTATTTTGGCTGTATGCATCTTTCAAGCAATTATTCTATCTTTTATCTAAAAGTTTGAACTTATAGTCATAAGTTATTTTTAATTTTTCTCAGTGGATCATTTTAGTGTCTAGGGAATCAACAGTGATGGCCCTTCATTCATTTTTATGTTGGTTTCATTGATTTTCTCTATTATTTTTAATTTTATTGATCTTTAAAAATTAGTTACTTTAAATTGAAAAGCACTGTGTATATTATATTTTGGGTAGCTAAATTGAGCTAACATATGCACTAACTCGTATTATCTTTTTTATGCCAGGACACTTAAAATATACTCTATTAATGATTTAAGGAATATAATACATTGTTATTAACTGTAGTTATCGCCCTGTAAAATAGACCTCTTGAACTTATTCCTCTGATCCACTGACAGAAATAAAGGGTAGCATGGTTGTTATCAGGAGCTGGGACAAAGACAATTAGGAAAATGTTGATGAACTTCAATTACGTCTGCTTTCATTTTTATCATTTCCTTTCTTCCACTTGTGGTAGGTTAATCTATACTTCTTCCACTGGTTTCTTCCTTTTTTTTTTTTTTTTTTTTTTGACAGGCAGAGTTAGGCAGTGAGAGAGAGAGGCAGAGAGAAAGGTCTTCCTTCCTTTGGTTCACCCCCAAAATGGCCGCTACAGCCGGCACGCTGCGTCGATCCAAAGCCAGGAGCCAGGTGCTTCCTCCTGGTCTCCCATGCAGGTGCAGGGCCCAAGCACTTGGGCCATCCTCCACTGCCTTCCCGGGCCACAGCAAAGAGCTGGACTGGAAGAGGAGCAACCGGGACAGAATCCTGCGCCCCAACCAGGACTAGAACCTGGGGTGCCGGTGCCACAGGCAGAGGATTAGCCAAGTGAGCTGTGGCGCCGGCCATTCCACTGGTTTTTTAAAGTTGATGCCTAAGATATTGATTGATTATAGATCTTGTTTTTAAAGATATTTATTTTTTACTACCAGTATCAACCTTAGTACACTTCTTTGGTTGTATATCATGAATTTGCTTCTTTCTCTAGTATTTGGGTATTTTCTAGCTTTCTTTGTTACTGCTTTCTAGCTTAATTTCATTGTGTGACCAGAGTGTATTGGTATGACTTATATTCTTTTATGTTTGTTAAGGTTTACTTTATGGACCATAATATGGTCTTTCTTCATAAGTTTCAGTCCACTTGAGAAAAAAATGTGCCTTTTGCTATTTGTGCTTAGAGTGTTCTGTACATACCAGTTATGCCACAGTGGTTGATCATGCTGTTCAGGTGCTGCTTACCCGTGCTGATTCTCTGCCTGCTTCTTTGGGGCGTTACCTATGCTGCGTCTCCTGTGAGTTCCCTCAGTATGTCTCAGACAGTCTGAGGTTCCTCTGTCAAGTGCACAAGTGTTTCGGCAGTACATTCCCCTGGATGCTCACCCGCTCTGTTGGTACACAATGTCGTCTTTTAATCCCTGAAGATATTTCTTGTTCTGAAGTCTGCTTTGCCAAAAATTAATATCGCTTCTCCAGCCTTCCTTGGTTGCTGTTTTCATAGTATCAGTTTCTCAATTCTTTTACTTTAAAAGTTTTTGTTGAAATGAACCTCACATAACACAAGATCCACTAATTTAAAGTCCCCAATGGAATGTTTAGTGGTGTATTCATGATGTGCAGCACATTGTAACTCCAGAATACGTCCATCATTCCAAGAAACATCAAGTCTGTTAGCAGTTGACCCTGTGGCCTCCCTCCCTGAGCTCCTGGTAACCATTAACCTACCTACACCTATGTTTTGCCACATCTGGACATTTAATATAAATGAAATTATACAATATGCAATATTTTGCAACTGGGTTTTCACTTAGCATGTTGGCAAGATTCATCCACTTGTAACATACACTGGTATTTTGTTGCTTCTTTCAGCTGAATAATATTGCATTGTATGGATAGATCACATTGTGCTTAGCCCATCAGTTGATGGGCATTTTGATAGATTCAACTTTGTGGCTAATATGAACAAGGCTATTATGAATATTTGCCTATGAGTTTTGGGGTGAATGTAAGTTTTCAGTTATGTTGGGTACACACCCAGGAGTGGAATTTCTGTGTCATGTGATAATTTTGCTTAACTTTTTGAAGAATTGCCACACTTTTCTTTGGAAGCACCATGACTTTTTAAAATCTATATATAGTTCTTCATGTTTAAAGTGGTTTTCCTATTGACAACATGATGTGAGTCTTCTTTTTTTAGCCCAATCCTACAATAACTTTCAATAAAGTGTGTTTAACTATTTATATTTAAAGCCATCATTTAGAGTTTCTACCACCTTGCTTTTTTCTATCGGTTATATTTGTCTTCGTTTCTTTTTTGTTATTGCTTTTCCTGACTTCTCTAATTTCATCTGAGCATTTTTCATGATTCCTTTTATCTCATATACTGATTTTATTTGAAAGCTGTTAAAATGTATTGTAGGTTTAAACCCTATGGTTTAAAATATGCATTTTAAAATAATATGAATTCATCGTTAAATCATAACAGAGTAACAGAATATTCCTAATCAATCTTCATTTTTAGTAAATTTAAACTCTTCCTTGCATTTACTGAGATCATCATCTGTTAAAACTACAATGAAATACAACAGCACATCAAATATTCCATGAGATTACTTCTTCAGTTAAGTGCCTTATTTTATATTAGTTGCTATTCATTTTGAAGAGGTAGGAAAGAGATTATAGAACATTATACCATATTTAAGAGCTCAATTTTATACGTGGTTACAATCAATGAAAACATTAGCTCAATTTTATCTAATAAAGCATGCTACCAAGTGTTCAGATGATCCTGTCTATATAGAGATGTCTCTTTAACAGTGCCAGTTTATATGAGGGGTCTTCAAAAATTCTTGGTAAATGTATAGTATGAAAAAACTATGCATGCATTTCAAAATTTGCCTGCACCAAAAATATATGTATCTTTTAATTTAATTTGTCCACAAACTTTTTGAAGTATTCATGTATTTCCAGTATCCATGAAAATGTCAGTCCATAACATTTGGATCATAAATCACCATTCAAAAAATTTTCAAGTATGAAGAATTTCTCACCTATAATATAAACAAAAACAATACATACAATAATAAACCTAACAAAAACAGTTGCAACATAAAGTGCTCTAGTCACCCTAGACGAGAGTGTAGTACTGTTTTTAAAAACTGAAAATACGTACATCCAACAACCAAATGTCCTACTTTCATGTAACACACAATGAAATAGAAAGATATTCTGTTACTCTGGTGATACAAAATCAGAAATAGCTTAAATGTCTTTCAACAGGGAAATTGATTCTATATATACATGGCAATCCAAATAGATTAAAAGCATATTCATATGAAGTGATATATATAATAGTTAAAAGAAAGAACATGTATCCATGTATCATATACATACACACACTTTAATGAAAAGACAAATTGAACACTATACATTAAGAGAGACGTAAGGAAACAACTTGAAGAAGACCCACAAAATTATAACCATGATTAAATGGTTCCAAGGACAGAGGGAGAGGACACTGGAATTGTGCTTGATATTTAAATAAAACTTCAATTTTTATTGCAAGAATTTAACTTTCTATAAGCTATGTCAGTAAGAAGATTCTAAATTATTCCTCCCCCCTCCTCTTTCTCATTCCCTCTCTCTCTCTCTCTCTCTCACATACAAACTCACACACCATATATCAGTGGTTTACAACAGCAAAGATTTATTTCATCATAATATTCCATGTTTATCATGAGTTGACTGAAGTGTCTATTCATTTACTTTACTCACATATTTAGCATGATAAAGCAGCCACTGTCTGAAAAGTTAAAGTCAAGGAAAGTTCTGTGGGTTTTGCAGTGGCAATTAAATGACTATCCCGGAAGTAGTATGCAACAGTTATCCTTATCAGTAATAATCCAGAAATGATTGCATGGTGCCACTGACCCACAAGTGGGTCAGGAAGTGCAATTCTACCATAGCCAGAAATTTGAAGAGTCAGAAATAGTCAGAAAGTAGAATTAATGTGCATCAAATGAGGAGGATGCACTTATATATTATTCCTAAAATCAGTTACTTAAAAATGCAATGAAGCAGTGAACCAGTTAATGAAAAATTTACAACATGAAAACTCACAACATGAAAAACTTTGAGTAATATATCGATGCAACTTTTGAAAGAACATTTTTTAATGACAAAGTTTATACCTTTTCCCTTGGTCCTGAATTCTTCAGCATTTTTACTAGAAACCTGAATGATGAATTATACAGATGGAATTCCATTATAGGTGATGGACAATTTACTCTATTGTGCAATCACAAGTAATAACACAGGGACACAAGTCCCTCTGCTTGTAACCAAGATGAGGTATCAAAGAACAGATGCCTTCCCATCTGAAATGATAAAAAAAAAAAGGACACATTATAACAAACAGCAAATTTCAAAACTTTAGAGATCAGACCTCAAAGCACAATACTACCTTAAGTGTGAGGAATGAATGGTGTTAGTCCTATGATTAACCCAGTTCTCAACCTGGAGACAGTCCCCAGACTGTGGCACAGGGAAAAAGCCCAGTCCGAGTGGTCTTGTGATTAAGGAGAAGCAGTTCAGAATCTGCAGAGACTGGTGCTAGAGGTCACAGGTAAAATACCAGACAGGAGAATGCTGAGGAGAGAGAGACAGAGACAGAGAGATATGGGTAGTTTTAGCAGATTGCTGGTAAATGGTTGTTCAGAAGTACGATTCCCAAAACTAGGAAAGAACAATCAGAAAGAATTAGAGACTGCATGCGGCCAAGAGTGGTGCCATTCTCTGTCATCCCCCATTCTGGGAAAATTTGTGATGCAGATGGACAGAGCACTCATGAAGATCTTGAACGAGTGGGGAATAATTATCTCTAGACTGATCTGGGTTCCACTGTAAGACAGTGACTAAATTATTTTTATGCAGAACTTAACTACATAAAGCTTCTGCCATGAATTGACTGCACTAGCTGCCCAGAGAATCAAAAGTAATTATTTAATTGCAAAACTATACTTTAGCCCCTTTTTTGTTAGCAAATATATTTTTCTATAGGTGGTTCTAAGGGACCATGTTGGTCTGAGAAAACGTGGATGGAGGAAATTGGTTGTAACTCTTAGGTTTTTGTTGTTGTTGCTATTTAAAGATTTTATTTAAATAGCAGAGTTACAGAGTTACAGAGAGGCAGAGGCAGACAGAGAGATAAATCTTTCATCTGCTGGTTCACTCCCCAAATGGCCACAATGGCCAGAGTTGTGCTGATCAGAAGCCAGAAGCCTCTTCCAAGTCTCCTATGTGAGCGCAGGGGCCCAAGGACTTGGGCCATCCTCCATTGCTTTCCCAGGCCACAGCAGAGAGCTGGATCAGAAGAGGAGCAGCTGGGACTAGAACCAGTGCCCACATGAGATACTGGCACTGCAGGCAACGGCTTTACCCATTAAGCCACAGGGCCGACCCCATTCTTAGATCTTGATTAAGGGACATCATGGCATAAAAGCACATATCCGTGGTCTTCTCTACCAAAGATTTGCAACTAATCCAGAAGACACTTTTAAAATTATACTTTTACTTCTAGAAAGTTTATGGCTCTAAATAATAGCATCATCTAGACTCTACACAAGTTCTATTTGATATCCTCATGGGGCAGGATTTCTGAGCCTTTACCAGTTTTGAAGACAAGTAAGACAGTGAGTGATAGACAAGCAATAAATACATCAGAGGAGCTTACTGAACACTGCATTAGGATTTTGCTTTGCTGGAGGCACTGGTTTCAGAAGCAACGGAATGTTTTTGATTTAGGTAATTGTTCTATAGGATTTATCCCATTTATCTCCAAAATGAAAAATAGCAATGTGTGACTTCTGTAAAGATGTTGAGCTTAGAAAGAAACAGCATAGTGTGATAGGTCATAAATCAGAAGAACTAAATTTCACCATAGCTCTAACAATTACAGTGAGATAATGTAAGGATAAAGCTTAATGTCTTAGAGCTTCAATTTTCTTTACTAAAAAACTTTTAATTTTATTCTCATTTTATTTTGAAAGGCAGAGAGACAGAGAGAGAAACGAAAATAATCAGACAAAGATCTTGCATGTCCTGGTTCACTCCTCAAATGCTCCCAATAGCAGGGCTGAGCCGGGCTGAAACTGGGAGTCCAGAACTCGATCTGTGCCTTCCACGTGAGTGGCAGGGACACAAGCACTTGAGCTCTTCTTGCTGCTTCCCAGAACATGCGGTAGCAGATTGCTGGAATCAGAAGCTAAAACCAGAACTCAAAACCAGGAACTCCAATATGGTTGCAGGTATACCAAGCGCTGTCTTACCTGGTGAATTTTCTAACACATGCAGTGAACACACAAATGTATACCCTCCTTAATACATAGTGTTGTTTCACTTAAAAGAAATCTTAGCATGACACAAAATATTCTTCGCCAACTGTCTGAAATTGGCTACTTACCTACTTTCTCTTCCACCTGAACATATCCTCTCCCCAGACACACACACAAATGTGTAAATTCTACACATTTACTACCAAATTAATCATTATATCCTGCTTTCTGAACACATTAAACTCTTCAATAATTATGGAAAAAATAGGAATAGTTTTGAGATATATACATGTGATTTTTGTTATTTTGATTTCCATGTGTCTGGTTTTCTCACTATTCTGCAGGAGACATTTGTCTTAGAGAGGACTATTATTGTGTTGGGGAATAGTCCGCAGCGGCATCGCTAGGTGGAGGTTTTTACTTTCGGTTTTTACCCGGGGGCTTTCCTATGGGCGGGGCTCTCCGGAGGCGGAGGGATCCAGGTCAGGGTAAACAACAAGATGGCGCCAGGACCCCCGCAGTGAGTCTGCCTGCCTGCCTGCTGCGTGACACCTCACCTGATTGGCCGAAGGATGCATGCCCTTCACGTGAACAGAGACTGGATTGGTGTGCCTGATGCATGGACTCTAGCTTGCTTCTGATTGGTCACGTTTTGTATATAAGCCGCGGGTATAAGGAGGAAGCTCTCTCTCTCACCTCTCCTTTCCTCCTTCCTTTCTACCTCTGTCACGTCTACTTTCTCTAATAAAAAGTCTACTGAAGACGGATAAACATCCTTCGTTCTTTTCTCGCCCGAGAAACTGTCGTCGCGGGCCCTGGGTTGAGTCTACTGGCCAGACTCCCCGAGACACTCACGGCATTATTGTTGTATATCAAGATAGAGATGTGTCTTCTTGTATGCAACCTCTGCCACTCACAAAAGAGAATTTAGGAAATTCCATGGTGGATAATGATTCTAAAAGGCAGGCTTTGGAATGAAAACACTTTAAGTATATATTTAACTCACATTAACATGGAGGGCAAGTTCTGGATATCTTTATTTGAAAATTTTTTATTCCAAAATAATTTCAAATTCACAAAACAGAAATTGTGAAGGTATAGAAACAATACCCATATACCCCACACATAACTTCCCCTATTTTTTTTTAATTTTTAATTTTAATTTTTTTTTTGACAGGCAGAGTGGACAGTGAGAGAGAGAGAGAGAAAGATCTTCCTTTTTCCGTTGGTTCACCCCCAATGGCCACTGTGGCTGGCGCACCACACTGATCCGAAGCCAGGAGCCAGGTTCTTCTCCTGGTCTCCCATGCAGGTGCAGGGCCCAAGGACTTGGGCCATCCTCCATTGTACTCTGGGGCCACAGCAGAGAGCTGGACTGGAAGAGGAGCAACCAGGACAGAATCCAGTGCTCCGACCTGGACTAGAACCCAGTGTGCCGGCGCTGCAGGCAGAGGATTAGCCTATTGAGCTGCGGTGCCGGCCAATTTTTAATTTTAGTTTTTAACAGAGTCAATGTGATTTGTAGATACAATTCCAAAAACATAGGGCTCAAGCATGATGTAGAGAAATTGCTTTCCAGGTAGAACAGGAAGAATGGATTATGACACTGGATCCTAGGGCTTATGAGAAGGAGAAGACACAAACAGAGCCAGATCTCTATGTGCCTTTACTTCTTTTTTCTTTAGCAAAACCCAAAAAGAAAGAGGGATTGTGGCGTTTGGCACAAATTCAAAAGCATTGGGAGACTGCTATGCAGGCTGACTCCACACCAATGCAATAGGTCCAGTAGATGTAGTAGAAAGATGCAGCATTAGGTGAACCTGAAGCTGTGCTTCTAGCTCATGGCATCACATGCAGTTGCCCTATGCTTCAAAGGGAAACATGAAGAATAATTGTAGCAGATGTGACTTGATTGTTTGCAATATGCCAGGCATTCTGCTAATGCAGGATAATCACTGAATCGTATTTTCTGTGCAATCACACTGAACAAGTTGCTATCACTGTATCCATTTAACAAATAAGAAAATTGAGGCACATAAAGTTGAAGTAATTTCCTCATGGGATTTAGTTATTGGGTGTTACAGCTCTTTGCAGAGGGCGTCTCCAAAGTGAGGGTAAATTGCACCCTTTTAGCTGAGGGCTTTAGGGTAGGCAGCCTAGGTCAGTGATAAAGTTCAGAGAAATCCAGGATTCCAGGGTATCCACACTGCCAGGTGGTGATAAGGCCAAGAATTCTTACCCCAAAGGAGACACAATGAAGGTGCCCATTTCTCCATGTGTCTATCAGTGACATCAGTGAATGACAATTTCCACCCCCTGGCCTAAACCAGCAAAACAACAACCCAAGTGCTTCTCCTCTATTGCAGTTTAGTCCATGGAGTCCTCTACAATGGATCGCCAACTAAGAAGGAGGAAGGGAAGAAAGAAATGGCCTGGACAAGGAGTTGAGATTAGAATTTTTATTTCTTACCCATTAGAGGCTGTTTTTAAAATTCTGGCAACTGTGTAAATTAGGGGAAACGAGTTCTGTAAATCGATAATACTTTGGGGTGACTCTTACAATATCCAGCGCTGGTGACAATCAGATGTCCGTTTTTCATAGCCATGTTGCAATGTGATGAAAAATTCTACTTTTTTTTTGTATTTGTGTATCGCTGCCCATGCCCACTGTTATGTTGGCTGTTGGTTTTTAAGAGAATTGTGGGGGAAAAAACTGTCAATGAGTTTTGTGAGCTGGAAGACCACACCTTCGCCATGCCCCTGTGTGACCTCATGTCCCTACCTGATACCTTTGCCACGCCCCTGTGTGACCTCATCCCCCTACCTGGACACACCTGGGTGACAACTAGCCAATCAGATTAATTAACCACTCCCCTTTGGAAGTGGGTTAAAAGCCTAGGACATGATGTGTCCGGGCCTTCTCTCCTTCTCTGGCCTCTTGCCAGGAGGGGGCTTGCTGTAGCCCTGCGCCTCCAGGGTGCATGGCCTTCAGGCCATGTGCTCTAGGGTTCCTGGCCTAGATGCTCATCCATGTGGCTGGTTCCTGGTGCGTGGTATGAACCCATATTTATCTCTCTCAAATAAAGCTCTCTGCCTTTGCTTTGCTGCTGGTGATAAGCGGTGGATAGCAGCTCAAGGCGCTTGCTGTACGAGGCTTTTGGTCTGCTCTCTGCTTGGTATGGATGTTACCCTAGTTTCCAGACTTTCCCCTCTCTCCAACCTGAACTAAAACCCTCACTTTCCTAGATACCTCTCGCACTAAATAAAGCTTAAAATGTACCATGCTGCCTCATTTGTCTGTGCCAGTATTTAGAATTCTTCTCTAAATATTAGGCAAGAACTCTCTTGGGCTTATTAATGTTAGGGATTTAGAAATAAGCCCATGGTGAAATCATATGGCACCCCAAATTCTGGTAGCATATGTGGGCACCCCAAATGGCACTTCTGGGGAATTTTAAAGGGCATATTTTTGTGTAGATTTTAGGGGGTCATGTCCAATTTCACTTGTGCTTCTAAAATATGTAGTTCTCCATGCCTGCATCATGCTATATGGGACCATCCATGATCTCTCTTCCTCTTTCTCTGGACCCTGAACACTGGCACTCGGTAGATCTCAAAAACTTATAAAAAATCAGATGAGAATGTTTGTGTGAATGCTGTGGAAGTCCCACAACTACAAAAAAAAATTAGTGTTAACATATCATTGGCCACAATGTCAGCCTTCCTTTTGAGACCACTAACTATGGACTTAAGCACAGGCTATGCAAATTGGAAGACAGGTATAAATTATATTCACAAGCACTGCATGTGAGAAAAAAAAGTCAGCAGTTGGCTCTCTGTCCTCAAACTAAAATTAACTCTGAAAAACTATCACATGCATCTTTATATTCTTTTGTGAACTTGTGTATCTAGTAACCTTGATCCAAACAAAACCATCTGAGAAATGGACTCATCTCTTCAGACCCTTCGGTTACACAGTGGCGAGGAGACAAGAGATGCTCACAAAATATTTCATGAAGAAGCAAATGGGTAGATGTCTACTTGTCTGGAGGCTTTCGTGGTAGACATTATGAATACTGAAACAGTAGCATGTCTCAGAATCTTCCACAACCTCTTCCTGGGACCCGTGTGCACAGCTGGTGATGCGCTAGCCCTGGCTTCAGAGTGGAGATTTCGCATTTTAGTAACCACAAGTGCCTGTGGTGCAGGTCTGATCCACACTGTGAGAAATGCTAGTCTGGACAGCCAACATTTCTTTTACTTTCTGCCTTGACTGCATTTCAAGCCATGGCTGAATACATGCTGAGAATGTGTGCACCTTCTAGATGGGTGATTTACCATTAAGTCCTACACAGTGCCAATTTCCATGCAGGTAGGCCATTATTCACAAGGCTGGTCATACAGCGGTCTTCATAAACCTACAATGTGAAATGTTGACACTCACCACTACCCCCAGCCACCATTTCTGCTTTATTTGTCTTCTGTTCATCTGTTACACATAGAAAGTATTAAATAATTTACTTATATTTTATTTTCTGTCCTCTCTAATTAGACTGTGAAAGCCATGAGTAACTCTTGTTGATTTTCTTCAGCCACATGCTATTGTGTGTAGAACTGTGCCAAACTGTGCCAGTCACAAATAATGTAAGCAAAATAACTGTTGTAAAAAAAAAGAATGGCCCACAAGTGGAGACTCTACCTGCAGCACAGGAAGCTCAATCAGTTGTATCTGTTTTGTGCTCCATCAAATCTTCCTTATCAGCCCTGAACCAGTTGCTAAACAGGAGCAGGAAGTCAGCCTTTGCTGCCATTTCTCTTTAGATCACTGGTAATACAATTTCTTTGAAAATTTCCCTTAACAACTGCAATAGCGTGTGAGAATGCTGCCTCCCCAGCTGTAATTTCATGAGTTATCTTTCTGCAAAACTCTATTGAAATCCGTTCAGTCTGGATCCCGCCTTTTCTTATTAAGTTAAAACTCCCCTCTCCAAGGTACTGTTTTCGAAGCAGCTGGTCAGTGCTTAATGAGGCCAATGGTGGGTTCACCTTCTCACAGAAGCTGTAAAGGGCTGGAGAACTATCACCATGACCTAGCCGGCATTCTAACAGAATTAGATGACAGCTTTTATTTATTTATTTATTTTTGACAGGCAGAGTGGACAGTGAGAGAGAGAGAGACAGAGAGAAAGGCCTTCCTTTGCCATTGGTTCACCCCTGCAATGGCCGCCGTGGCTGGCGCTCTGCGGCCGGCGCACCATGTTGATCCAAAGCCAGGAGCCAGGTGCTTCTCCTGGTCTCCCATGCGGGTGCAGGGCCCAAGGACTTGGGCCATCCTCCACTGCGCTCCCAGGCCACAGCAGAGAGCTAGCCTTGAAGAAGGGCAACCAGGACAGAATCCGGCACCCCAACCGGGACTAAAACCCGGTGTGCCAGCACCACAGGTGGAGGATTAGCCTACTGAGCCGCAGTGCCGGCCAGATGACAGCTTTTAAAAGTTCCATTTTTACAAATTTAGCATAAAGTCTGTCAGCCCCTGAGTGGGTGGTGCAGGCCTTTGCAAGTTCACATGCATCCTCTCATTGTGTTATACACCGTCTGGTAGAATAGCCATAGAGTGATCCTGGTCAATTCTAGGTAGTGTCCACTTTTACTCTCCCAAGTATCCCACCTTATGATAAACTTTATGGTCAGCTAACATAAATAAGGGTGGTTTTACTCTCCATGTTAGACAAACCTTGAGCTCATATTTTGTTTTCATTTCATTGTTATCGATTTGTTCAATGCCATAAATTTTTAAAAATCTGACTTTCTGATTTCCAGATTATAGGATATTTCCTTTGAGCTAGAATCTACAGTAAGATAGAACTAGGCACTTGAGAAACCTCCAAAGCCAGTGCTTTTTAGGCCATAACTGGGTGAATAAATATAGGGACAACAGGGAAGGAGGCTGCGTTTACAGAACACACATTTTGTCCTGTGGCAAAGCATCTGTTACACAATTAAATCCTCACAATACCCATTAATGAGCATAAATATGAGCCTCCCACATTAAAATTGGGAAATTGAGGTTCAGAGAGTTCAAGTCACTTTTTTTTTTTTTTTTTTTTTTTTTTGTGGGAGGTAAAATAGCAAGGTTTATTAGGGAAGGGACATCCATAAGGATGGATGGGCACCTCTCCAGACAGAGCCTGAGAGACTGGGCGGGGTGGGGGGAGGAGCGAGGTTACATGGTTGAGTGTAGAGATTACACCTGGCCAAACCAGGCGGGCAACTCAGCAGAGAGGCAGAGGGCTGAGGCCGGGGGTGGGGGTGGAGGGGTGGGTAGGGGGTGGGGTGGGGAGGTGGGGGTGTGTGAGGGTGTGGGGGGGTGTTTAAGGAGATGGGTCTTGCTTCCCCACCTAGGTTCCCCTTGGAACAAAGGGCTTTTTGGATGCAAATGTTAAGAAACTTCTCCCTGAGTTTTGCAAATGTTAAGAAGCTTCTCCCTGAGTTTTCTCTTGAAGGTCTGAAACAAAGGACTTTATGGATGCAAATGTTATCAGACAGGAGGAAGGGAGCAGGGTGTTTTGAGATGCAGGGACTGGGCTGCATCTGGGATATTGTGGAAGATTTGTCAGGCAGAAGGGGTGGGGACCCCACCTGGCAGGTTATCAGGTGGAAGGGGGCAGGGCAGGGCAGGATGTGAATATCGGGCTGCCCCTGAAACACCATCGGGATGACCTTGAGATGCAGCATATGCTGGACATAGATGTCTTCTCTTTAGGCCTTATGTCACACACACATAAGCTCATAACTGACTTCCTACCTAACATTCCCCCCTCAAGAGGTAATACCCAAAATTCTTCTTTGGGATTATGGATGGAGTTCCGTTTTCTGTAACTTCTTCAAAGCTGGCATGTGGGCATCGAGGGGGATTTGGGTATTTCCTCTTGCTATCTGTCTTATGGTGTGCGACAGTGGCCTTGGAAAGACTGTGCTGCTCGGTCCAGAGGGCTGCTCAGGTTGCCTTGTCTGACGACCATTTGGAGTTCGACAGCTTTTAGTCTGTTAGAGACAAAACGAACAAGGGCATTAAAAACACAGGGTCCAAAGAGAAGCAGCAAGATTACAGAAGTTATTGGGCCAAGGAGAAGAAATAGCCAGGATTTCCATGACCAGATGTCAGGCCAGAAATCCAAGCCCTGCTTGGCCTGGTCCTGGAGCTGTTTGGCTTTGTCCAGTAAAAGTACGAATTTGGATTTGTACCTGTCTAGTCTGATTGACCCAGAGACAACATTCTTCCTGGAACATGTCACAGATACCCCCTGGAGCAGCAGTTACCATCTCCAATATTTCTTTCTTTCGTAACCTTTTGTGATTTCCACACACACTCTTCAACTTACTTGAAACATTCCATCATTTCCATTCCAGTCTAGAGTAAACTAGCCATCAGGATTCTTACAAACCATGTCCTTTCCTTATTTAAAAAGCTCTTTCCTTTTTAACCCTTCTTACCAACAACACTCTTTCCTTCTAAACCTTTCTTACCAAGCACACAATTCTATACTTGTGATGTTTTCCATAGAGCCTGGTTGGCTCTTTCTACCTTACTGGAAGACTGAGGTCTCCATGCAGAGTGAAGATGCCTTACAAATCCCTTGTGTGATCTAGGGCTCTGGTTAAGGCAATCAGTTCTGCTAACTGAGCAAAAGTTCCTGAGGGCAGAGCACGCTTCAGTAACGTGCCATGCTGTAACTGTTGCATACCCTGAGAAGCAGGTCCCGTCTGACAAAGCTGCTTCATCTGTGTTAGTCTGGGGGCTGTCTTTTAGGTCCCTTCTGCTGGCATAGATCAAGTCTATAGTCTCAGCACAGGATTGGAGGAAGGTGGTCCCCTGGAACTGGCATTAAAGTAGCAGGGTTTAGAGTAGAGCAATGCATTATTTTTACCTGAGCATTTTCCAGAAGGAGGACCTGATACATTAGTATCCTACTATCTGTGAGCCAGTGAAAGCCCTTTTGCTCTAATAGAGAATTTATTTGAGGTGAGGTATAAAGGGTGATATCTTGCCCCAGTGTAATTCTAGATACCTCCTCTGTCAGCAAGGCAGCTGCTGCCATCCTTAGGCAGTGGAGGCCATCCTTGTGCAACCATGTCTAAGGTTTTAGAAAAGTAGCCCACAGGTTGCTTAACAGGTCCTGGATCCTGAGTTAACCCTCCTAAGGTGACTTCCTGCCTCCCAGTGATGTACAGCTGGGAGGGTCTCCCTGGGTTTGGCAGTCCTAGCACAGGGACTTTAGTCATAGCATCCTTTAGCTGAGCAAAGGCTGTGGTTTGCTCTTTCCCCCAAAGGAGGGGGCTCTGCTTTGGCTGCCTGTCGAGAGCCTGGTGTAGGAACTGTGCTGTTTCCCTGTATCTAGGAACCTGATAGAGAAAACTGGGACTGCCTGAAGTTTGCAGAAGTAGGAATTTGCTGCATGGCCCATATCCTCTCTGGGGCAGGTTTTCTCTCCCCAGGGGTGAGGATAAGGGTTAAATAATTAACACTTTAATGGACTAGCAATGCTTCCCTCACCCCCCCCCCATACCCAGCAGCTAGTTTTGCTAGGAAGTTAAGCCAATGTACAAGACTAGAGTCTTGGGCTGGGAAAGGAGACAGATTAACAAATCATTCACATTTAACCATCTACATTATGGATTATTGTGCACCCCCCTCAAGAGATAGGCCCTTTAAGTCCTCAGGGAGGACCTGTCCAAATAGGTGCAGGACTATTTGAGTTAGCCATTACTGAAAGCCCTGTTTTTAGGAACTGGCAGCGAGGGCTTTCTAAGCTTAATACTACTGGATAGACTTTTAAGGCCTGGCTGGGTGCTGGAAGAGAATTTCAAGAGATGTGAATCTCCTTTAAGGGAGGCACCCAGTTGACTCGTATTAAATGGCTGGACTAGGAGGAGAGCTGAATAGGAGGCTGATAGAAATAGGCAACTTGCGTTTCACTGACCCTAGGCCATCCCCTCAATAGCAGTGGCTGGAGCTGGAAGCTGGGCAGAGGCTGGGCAGAGCCAAAGGCTTTTTAGCTCAGAGCCACAGGGTCTGCGGTTCTGAACCAGGAGTCAACACCCAGGGCAGTTCCGTGTCCAGTGGCCTTGCTCTTGGCAGAGCTGACAGAAGGCAGTTGCTGTCACGACAGCTGCTTGCCCAATGCCCTGGCTCCTTATATTGGAAACAGGTGCCGTTTGGGGTGCACTGGCCTTGCTGGGTCTCCTTGACAGCGTATCACCATGCAGAACAGTCATTGATTGGCCTGTTGCCTATCCTCTGCTGCTAGCTTGCTCCTGGTCTCTAATAAAGTAGACCAAGGAGGCAGCCTCTATGATGTCAGTCAAGGGGGTGCTCAACCCAACCCTGATTTCTGAAGCTTTCTTCTAATATCAGGGGAGGCTTGAGTTAGGAACCTATCCCCTAATATGGCATTTCTTACAGCAGAGTCAGGATCTACATCAGTGTACTTACCAAGACCCTCTTTGAGCCTTTCTAGAAAGGCAGCTGGATTTCCCTGTGGTCCCTGCTCTATCACTGATAGCTTATTGAAGTTCTTCGGTCTTGCCTTACTGGCTGCCCTTAGACCTGCTAAAAGACAAGCCAGCATGTGGTCCCTACTTCTTCTTCCCTCAGGGGTATTATAGTTCCATGAAGGTTCCTTAATTGGGATTGCTGCCTCCGCGATTGGGTGTCCCTCATCCTGCCTATGGAAGGTGTTTGCCTAATCATTGGCATGCTGTCTCCAATGTCAAACTACATTAATGGCAACGGGAACATTTCCAAAAACTGTTACTCATCTTTAGAGAACATTATTAGTTACCCTAGCTTGCCAAGAAAACACTCTCTAATTGGAAACCCGTGGAAAGCCATCAGGAGAAAAACCAGAAACGAAACAGAAACAGAAATTGAAGCAATTGTAAAACCCCCCACCCCCAACTTCCTGCCACAGCTCACATCATTAATGCTTTTATTCTAAAAGGAATTTTCTTTTTCATTCCCACAGTAAATCATCACAAAACAGAGGCAAATAAATGGTGTTTTCTTTGGCAGCACATTTCAGATTCTTGTCATTTTATTCACCCTCACTCAGAAATCTGATCCACCAATGATTATTAACTGCTTTTCATCATTGCAAGTCAGTGTGTACTTCAATGATAAAGGTAGAAAAAATAAGTTCAAAGGCAGCATTTCCAAAGGAGCGTGGCTTGCAGATTAGGCAAACTCTGCTCACCGGGATTTTTATCCATCTTCCTTCTTTCCCAAAATAAGAATCTTAAATTTGTTCTAGTGTACAACTCTGCCCGTTGCCCCTGCCTCTGAGAATCACAAGTAACTTTCTGTTCCTACGTGTCTGACTCTTTTAGGTATCTTAGAGAAGTGGAATGATGTGCATGATTTTTGTGAGTGGTTTATTTCATTATTTCATATAGCATTATGTCCTCAAGTTTCATCCATGTTTTAGCATATGACATTTCTTTCTCTTTTAAGGCTGAATAGCTTTCCATTGTGTGAAAATTCCTATTTCCTTTATCCTTGCATCCATCAATGGATGTTGCTTGCATCCATCAATGCAGTTGCTTTTATCTCTTGGCTATTCTGAATAATACTGCAAGCACAGACAAATATCTCTGACACCTATTTCAGTTCTTTTGAATACATACACAACAGTGAAGCTGCTGGATCACGGAATAATCCTATTTTTAATTTTTCAATGAACCTCCATGCTGTTCTCAATGGTAGATGCGCCATCTTACATTCCCATCTACAGTACGCAAGTCTCAATTTCTCTACACTCTTAGTGTTATTTTGTTTGTTTCCGTTTTGATAATCACTATCCTAAAATATAGGAGATATCTCCATGTGATTTTAATTTGCATTTCTTTGGTTAATAGTGTGCATTTTCTCATATTCTTGTTGGCCATAAGGATGTTTTCTCTTCAGAAATATCTATATAATTTATTTGCCCACTTTTAATTCAGTTATTTTGTTGTTGTTAAATTGTAGGTATACTTTATATATTCTAAATATGTAAGACATATGCAGTAAATACTTTTTACCATTCCAGAAGTTGCCTTTTCACTCTGCTGAATGTTTAATTTGCATTTTTGCTGAATTTATGTAACACTAAACACTAATAACAGTTCTAATGGTTTGGTGTGTGTGTCTGTGTGTGTGTATGTGATCTCTAGAATTTTATACATATGAGATCATGCTATCTGTGAATAGAGATAATTTTACTACTTCCATCCCCATTTAAGTGTTTTTGCATCTTTCCTCTTGCCTAATTGTTCTGGCAAGCACTTTCAGTATTATTCTGAATAGAACTGCTACGGGTGTGTGCTCTTGCATTGTTCCTAATCTTGGAGAAAAAATTGTCCACTTTTCATCATTGAGTTTGGTATTTAGCAGTACACTTGCAATATCAAGCCTTCAGTGTGCTTAAATGTATTCCTTCTAGTCCTAACTTCTTTATTTACTTATTTATTTGTTTGTTTATTTAGGAAGTAGAGTTACAGACAGAGAGAGGGAGACAGAGAAAGGTCTTCCATCCACTGGTTCACTCCCCAAATGGCTGCCAATGGCTGGACCTGGGCTGATCGAAGCCAGGAGCCAGGAGCTGCTTCTGGGTTTCTTAGGTGAGTACAGGAGCCCAAGGACTTGGGTCATCTTCTACTGCTTTCCCAGGCCACAGCAGAGAACTGGATCAGAAGTGGAGCAGCCGGGATGAGTACCAACACCCACATGGGATGCCAGTGCTTCAGGGGGAAGCTTAAACTACCACACCACAGTGCCAGCCCTATTATTCCTAATTTGATGAAACTTTATGTTATGGTAGAATTCAACAATGAAGCATCTGTATCTGTTTTACTTACAATTTTTTCATGGGGCTATTAGTTTATTGATTGAATTGATGGAAGCTTGTGCAGATTATATCAGTATATATATATATATTCCTCTCATGGTGTGAATTGTTGTAGTTGGGTCTTTCAAGAAACTGGTTCATTTTATCTACAAAAGGTGTGAGTATAGAGTTTTGCACTGTATCCTTTATTATCATTTTAATTTTCATAGAATTAGTATTGATGATCTATTTTTTATTTTCAATGTTGAATAATTTGTTTCTTCTTTCTTTCTTGATTAGCCTGATTAGATGTTTATAAATCTCACTGATCTTCAAAAGAAACACCAACTTTTTATTTTATTGATTTCTATTGTTTTCCAATTTTTAATTTCTTTGATTGATACTACAATTTGTTATTAATTGTTCTCTTCTGCTGGCTTTAGGCTTAATTTTCAATTCTTTAAAAACTTCTTTATTTGAAACTCAGAGGGACAGACAGAGATCTCCTACCTTTTAATTCACTCCCGTCTGCAACAGTTGGGACTGAAGCTGGAAGTCAAGAACTCTGAGTCTCCCCTGTGGATGTCAGGGATCCAATCATTTGAGTCATCTCCTGCTTTCTCCCAGGGTTCGAATTAGCAGAAAGCTGGAATCAGGAGCAGTGGAGCCGGGACTCAACTCCAGGCACTCGGATGTGGGATGTGGCAATTCCAAGTGGCTCCTAATGTTACACAAAGTCTCAATTTTGAATTTGAAATTATTTTGCTTATTTTGTACTAGCATCTGTCATTGACTGGGATATTTCTTCTTCTTTTTTAGTTAATTAATTTATTTTTTATTTATTTGACAGGTAGAGTTATAGACAGTGAGAGAGAGAGAGAGAGAGAGAAAGGTCTTCCTTCCGTTGGTTCACTCCCCCAAATGGCTGCTGTGGCTGGCACTGCGCCGATCCAAAGCCAGGAGTCAGGTGCTTCTTCCTGGTCTCCCATGCAGGTGCAGGGCCCAAGCACTTGGGCCATCCTCCACTGCCCTCCTGGGCCACAGCAGAGAGCTGGACTGGAAGAGGAGCAACTGGGACTAGAACCCGGCGCCTATATGGGATGCCAGTGTCGCAGGCGGAGGATTACCCAAGTGAGCCACGGCGCTGCCCCCCTGAGATATTTCTTCTTTTTAACATAGGCCCTTAATGGTTTAAATTTCCTTTTACAGCTATGAGACTTCTTTAACCCCCGAGTTATAGAAAAGTTTTCTGTCCACCCTCCAAATAATTAGTCATTTTATTGATTTCTAAGTTAATCCCATTGCAGTCTAAGGATGTACTTCATTAGATGCCTATTCTTATGGACCATAATGTGGTCTATTTGGTGAGTTTCCACATGGACTTGATAATATATATTCCACATTGATGAATGAACTAATCTATACACTTAAATCAGATTAATTTAATTAGATCATCAATTAGATGTCGTTGCTCAGTTCAATGATATGCTCACTAATTTTCTTCCCACTGGATCTACTAGTTCTTTTTTTCTATATTTATTTTTATTCTATTTTTCTGTGAGTTTTTTTTTTTTTTTTTGACAGGCAGAGTGGACAGTGAGAGAGAGAGACAGAGAGAAAGGTCTTCCTTTTTCCATTGGTTCACCCTACAATAGCCGCTGCAGCCAGCATACCACGCTGATCCGAAGCCAGGAGCCAGGCGCTTCTCCTGGTCTCCCATGCGGGTGCAGGGCCCAAAGACTTGGGCCATCCTCCACTGTACTCCCAGGCCACGGCAGAGAGCTGGACTGGAAGAGGAGCAACCGGGACAGAATCCGGCACTCTGACCAGGACTAGAACCCGGTGTGCCGGCGCCGCAGGTGGAAGATTAGCCTATTGAGCCGCGGCACCGGCCTTCTACAAGATCTTGAAAGAGGGTTGTTGAAGTCCTCAACACTGGTAGCTTCTTTGTCTATGTCTCCTTGAACTTCTGGCAGTTTTTTTCCTCATGTGTTTGATGCCCCATGATTAGGTGCATAAACATTAATAACTGTTTTCTCTTCTTGGAGATATATCTCTTTATCAGGATACCAAGAAATTATACCTTTCTTTATCTCTGATAGTCATCCTTATTCTAAAGCCTGTTTGAGATACAATCTGGCTACGCCTCTTTCTGCTGATTAGACTTAATGACGTATATCTTTCTCCATGCATCTACTGTTATTCTATTTGAACCTTTCTATATAACATGAGTTCCTTATAGAAAGTGTACAGATGATCTTGCTTTTAAAATGTTTTATTTTAGTTTTAGTTGACACATAATAATTATACTTGTTTTATGGGATACAGTGTGATATTTTTTACACATTTATATTGAATAATGATTAAATCAGGGCAGTTGGCTTATTTGTCACACTCTAACATTTTCATTTCTTTGTAATGAGAACATTCAAAATTCTGTCTTCTAGCTATTTGGACATATAACTTACGTTCACAATAGCAACCCTAGTGTGAACTGCTCTCTTGTAGTAACTTTATACCGATGGATGAGTTTCTTCCTGCCCTCCTAATTCCTAGCCTTCCTAGAATAACCACTATTCTTCAATGAAATGAGTGGGTTAATGCTGTTATAAAAAGGTCACTCAGAAGTTGATTAGCTCTCCTCTGCCATGGGACGGCACAGCGCTCCTCCCCGCAGAAGGAAGCACAGAACTGACACCAATCCTCCAGCACCTTGATCTTGGGCTTTCCAGTTGTGGAAAAATAAACTGTTTTTTTTTTTCTATAAATTATACAGTTTCAAGAATTCTGTTACAGAAACACAAATGGACTAAGAAAATAGTACTATGTGAATATAAGCGGAAATGTTAGTCAGTGGTATAATTCTTTGTAGGAAGAATTACCATGCATTTGATAGAAATAAAGGGAAAATAAATTGACTTACTTTAAATTGGAATTGCTCATGATTGAAACAGATTTTCAACACAGGTAATGATTCTATGAGTATTGAGACTCATTGTGTAATAAATACTAAGTGCTCACCAAGTTCACAAAGTTGGTAAACTACAGCCCCTGGACCCTGTCCACCATTTAGTTTTGTAAATAAAGTTTTATTAGAACTCAGTCACATTCATTAATTTACATGTCTATGGCCTTTCTTGGGCTCCACTGATAGTGTTGGTAGATGCAACAGAATCCTTATAACCCACAGTTCTAAAATGTTTACTAGTTAGCTTTTTATAGAAAATGTGATGCCTAGATCTGAATTATAGAAAGTTATATATTAAATATTTTATTATACTCCAAAATCATCCTGAAACAGAGTAAATTATAAAACCATTATCAAAACATATAATCTCTGAATACTGCAGAGACAAGTTGCACAGCATATAAAATTTTTAACATACAAGAGCTTTGCCATGCATTAACTCTGAGAGTACCTAATTTATCAGGTTCTGTCACAACATTACTTTCTCTATAATGATGTTTTACGACTTAGAAGTTGACAATATACTGAGAAAATTTTCACTATATATGATGTTTTCTTAGCACAGGGATACTATTTATAATCACTCTAAATTATTGATTTTATGCAAACTCATAAAACTTAAGGACATAAAAACTTCAGCGATGTAACAGAATTCTATTTCTAATTAGTTTTCTAAAATATTTTTCTTTTGGGAAGTGTCTGCTTTTCACTCACATGGCTTTTGGAGCAATCACAAAACCCAAATCACTCATGAAAGATTTGATCTGTGGTGCAAGCAAAGGTTCATCAAGTCCTTTTCAGGAATTGGTATAAATGTTGGTTAACACATGTTACTTCTTTTCTGTGGGACCACAAATTATAAAGACAGTATAAGTCTTGAGTTTTCTGTGATTACCACTGCCTGATATTAAAGCCAAAGATATCAGAGTACAAATATTGAAACCAGAAACTCAATGCCATCATGTAAATATCTGCAACCAACCATGTCCAAAGACTCTGCAACTTCCCAATTATACCACTCAACAAATTCCTTTATTTTAATGAATCTAGTTGACTTACATTTCTGTCTTTTGAAATTTAAAGCCACCTGATTAATTCATATACAATCATCAGAGTACAAAACAGACTTTCTAAGTGTCCTTTCTATGTTATTTCTTGTATGTGTTATTTCACAAAACCTGTCTAGATATAGAAATTTATTTTTCCTTTCCAGTGATAGGCAATATTTTCACATCAGCTAAAAGATATGATGTCTATGAGAAGGTTTTCTGCAATGTCTTAAGTGCTGTGGGACCCTAAAATACAAATCCAAAATAGAGAGTAATAAATGGTGGCAAGGATGTGGACAAAGGGGAACAGTTATACACTGCTGGTGAGGATGTAAATGAGTGCAGTCACTGTGGAAAACAGTGTGGAGAATTCTTAAAAAACTACAAGTAGGGGCTGGTGCTGTGGCATAGTGGGTAAAGCTGCCGCCTGCAGTGCCAGCATCCCATATGGGCACCAGTTCGAGTTCCAGTTGTTGCACTTCCAATCCAGCTCTCTGCTGTGGCCTGGGAAAGCAGTGAAAGTTGGCCTAAGTCCTTGGGCCCCTGCACCCACGTGGGAGACCTGGAGGAAGCTCCTGGCTTCTGGCTCCTGGCTTCAGATGGGTGCAGCTCTGGCTGTTACAGCCATCTGGGGAGTGAACCAGCAGATGGAAGACACCTCTCTCTATCTCTGTCCCCCCTCCCTCCCTCTCTTTGCCTCTCTGTAATTCTGGCTTTCAAATAAATAAATAAACCTTAAGAAAACTAGAAGTAGTCTCATATGATTCAGCAATCCCACTACTAGGTATATATCCAAAAGAATTTAACACAATACATCAAAGAGATACTTGCACCATCATGTTTATGGCAGCACTGCTCACAATAGCCAAAATTTGGAATCATCCAAGGTGTCTATCATCAGATGAACAGGTAGAGAAAATGTGGTATATATAAAGAGTAGAATATTATTCAGCTATATAAAAGGATGAAATTATATCATTTGCAGCAAAATGGACACAATTGGAGGACATCATGTTGAGTGAAATAAGCTGGACTCAAAAAGACAAATACCTCATGTTCTCCCTTATATGTGGGAACTAAAATTTTAAAACTAAATAAAAAGGAAAGAAAGAAATGTCTGTGTGTATTGGTATTGCTGCAAATATAGTTTTGTACATTTTTGTTTTATAACTTTGTCAAACCGACTATTAGGAATGTTATAATACTATAGGTTTTTTTTGCCAAAGGGATATTTTTCTATTCTCATAATTTTCCCCAAAGAAACCTTTTATTTAAGGAATACAAATTTCATGCATTTCGTAAGTACAACTTTAGGAATATAGTGATTCTGCCACCATACCTGCCCTCCCACCCACTCTCCCACCTTTTCTCCTCCCTCTCCCATTCCCAGTTCCATTCTCCACTAAGATCTGTTTTCAATTAACTTTATACGAAGAAGAAGACCAATTCTAAACTAAGTCAAGAATTCAACAATCTGCATACACAAACAAAAAAACTGTTCCTCAACAGTCAAATTCATTGCATCTTGAAGTTAATTTGCCTTTTTTTTTGTTTTGTTTTGGTTTTTTTTTTTTTTTTTTTTTTTTTTTTTTTTTTTTTTTTGACAGGCAGAGTGGACAGTGAGAGAGAGAGACAGAGAGAAAGGTCTTCCTTTTGCCGTTGGTTCACCCTCCAATGGCCGCCGCAGCCGGCGCGCTGCGGCCGGCGCACCGCGCTGATCCGATGGCAGGAGCCAGGAGCCAGGTGCTTTTCCTGGTCTCCCATGGGGTGCAGGGCCCAAGCACCTGGGCCATCCTCCACTGCACTCCCGGGCCACAGCAGAGGGCTGGCCTGGAAGAGGGGCAACCGGGACAGAATCCGGCGCCCCGACCGGGACTAGAACCCGGTGTGCCGGCGCCGCTAGGCGGAGGATTAGCCTAGTGAGCCGCGGCGCCGGCCCTTTTTTTTTTTTTTTGAGAAACTTAATTAAATTTAAAGAAGAACCCAAGAATGATACATCTTTTGGGAACAATTAGAAATAACTATAACTTATGAGACTAATGATGTCTTCCATTTAATACATTAAAAGAAAGCAATTCCTTGAGAACAAGTTTTATCATTTATTCAGGAGACACCTAAGAAACCAAGCAATGGAGTTGGACACTTAGGCATAACTAAAACTTATGAAGCATAATAATATCCTCCACTTAATACATTAAAATGAAATAAATCTTTCAGAACAAGTTTAACTTGTTAAACTTGTTAACAAGTTAACAAGTTAACTCTCATAATACAACTCTTTGAGGATAGAAGTCCTGCATGGAAAGTTAGTGCACAGTGACTTCTGCTGTTAACTTAACAATTAACACTCTTATGTATGATGTCAGTGATCAGCAGAGGCTCTTGACATGAGCTGTCTAGGCTACGGAAGCCTTTTGAATCCACGAACTCCATCAGTATTTAGACAAGGCCATAAGTAAAGTGGAAGTTCTCTCCTCCCTTCAGAGAAAAGCACCTCCTTCTTTGATGGCCAATTCTCTCCACAGGGGTCTCACCCACAGAGGTCCTTCATGTAGGACATTTTTTGCCACAGTAATACTGTAGTTTTAATGATCTGTGATTACTTTAAAATTTACTGCATGTGAGTGAAATGGTCACTTTTCCAGTCAACTACTGTTTATAGGTGTTGTCTGTACTGCCACTAAACAAGGTCTTTTTGCTTTTTACTTGTTAAACTTCTTTTTCAGTGAAGTAGTAAGCCTTTATATTGTAATGTAAATATAAATATGTTATCTCAAAAACTAAGAAAAGAAAAACAGAGAAAGAGAGAGGAAAAAAGGTAGGAGGGAGAGAGGGGAAAGGAGGAAGGGAACACCATTATAGTCTTAGTATTGTATCTACAAATCATATTGAATCTGTTAAAAACTAATTTAAATTTTTTTAATTTAAAAAACAATTTTACAGCCACTTTTTGAACTTTACTAAAGTTCAAAATATCAGATTCCTGTGATGCCCCTTTTATTAGTTGATTGATGTGATAAGAATATTTAACATGAGATATACCCTCCTTTTTGTGATTTTTTTTTTAAGATTTATTTGAAAGAGTTACACAGAGAGAGAAGGAGAGGCAGAGAGAGAGAGAGGTCTTCCATCCGCTGGTTCACTCTCCAATAGGCTGCAACAGCCGGAGCTGTGCCCATCCAAAGCCAGGAGTCAGCAGCTTCCTCTAGGTCTCCCACATGGGTGCAGGGACACAGGCACTTGGGCCATCTTCCACTGCATTGCCAGGCCATAGCAGAAGGAGATAGAGAGAGGTCTTCCATCAGCTGGTTCACCGCTTAAATGCCTTCAAAAGCTTGTACTGGGCCAGGCCAAAAGCAGGAGCCCATAGGTCAATCCAAGTCTCTCACATGGATGACAGGGACTAAAGCATTACTTGGGACTGAGCCATTACTTGCTGTCTCGGACTTTCAAGGTGTGTTTTCGAAGGAAGCTGAATTGGAAATGGATCAGCCGGGACTTGAACCAGGCTCTGTTATATGGTAAGCGAGAATCCCAAATGGCATCTCTAATACTGAGCCAAATGGCTGCCCCAAATTAGACCCTCTTAATGACTATTACGTGTACAATGAAATATCACCTTACACCTTTTATCATGAATATTAGCACAAAAAGACAGACAAAAATGAAAGACAAGTGTTGGTGAGAATATGGAGAAATCGAACCCTTGATCACTGTGTGGGAATGCAAACTAGTTCAAAATGATGCAGTGTATGGGTTCACTTACAGATGAATCGACAAAGAAAATGTGATCTAAACATGAAGTAATGTTACTCACCCTTTAAAGTAAGAAATTCTGTCACATGTGTCAACCTGGGGTAAAGTTACAGAAAGTTAAGCCAAGACCAGGAGGAAGCACCTGGCTTTGGATCGGCGCAGTGTGCTGGCCATAGCAACCATTTTGGGGGTGAACCAACAGAAGGAAGACCTTTCTCTCTGTTTCTCTCTAACTCTGCCTGTCAAAAAAAAAAAAAAAAAAAAAAAAAAAAAAAAAAAAAAAGAAAGCAAGCAAGCAAGAAAGAAAGAAAGTTAGGCCAAGTAAAATACAGCTGTGACTCTCTTTTTAACACCATACTGACATTTTAAAAATTGTTTTCTTTAATTACAGCTAAATGTGAAATTTTCTCTCTCTGATACTATGGAGAATTCCTTAATCAATTTCAATTCCTTGTTTTTTAGAGATTGCAAAGCTTACACCAAAACAGCCTTGCTTTACAGCTGAAGCTAATACAATCCCAGGTCCCATAGAATACTCTCGTAAATGAGAAAAGGGACAGCTGAGAACTAGTCCTGCTGTTTCCTCATTTCATTTATAACATGCTATCTTACGTTCCCAGAGATCACGATATTGAATTAACAAAACGTGATTAAGAATAAAAGTGGTAGAGTTATTTTCATACAATAACAAGTTGAAATAAACGGAACATATGCATTCTGCTGTTGGCTCAGTCTCTTCCGCAGTGGCATATATTTGAAATACAGCTAAATACGTTGCTGGGTTTAATAGGGGTTGTGACCATTAAAAAAAAAAAAAAAAACTATGCCACTTATTATGTTAAAAGTTGTTTTATGTAACTTACCACACTTTAAATTTTTTTTAACTTTTATTTAGTAAATATAAATTTCCAAAGTACAGTTAATGGATTACAATGGCTTCCCCCCGCCATAACTTCCCTCCCACTCGCACCCCTCCCATCTCCTGCTTCCTCTCCCATTCCATTCACATCAAGATTCATTTTCAATTATCTTTATATACAGAAGATCGATTTAGAATATATTAAGTAAAGATTTCATCAGTTTGCACCCACACAGAAACACAAAGTGTAAAATACTGTTTCAGTACTGGTTATAGCATTAATTCACATTGGATAACACATTAAGGACAGATCCCACATGAGGAGTAAGTACACAGTGGCTCCTGTTGTTGACTTAACAATTTGACACTCTTGTTTATGGCATCAGTAATCTCCCTAGGCTCTAGTCATGAATTGCCAAGACTAAGGAAGCCTTTTGAGTTCACTGACTTCGATCTTATTCCAACAGGGTCATAGTCAAAGTGGAAGTTCGCTCCTCCCTTCAGAGAAAGGTACCTCCTTCTTTGATGGCCCCGTTCTTTCCACAGAGATCTTTCATTTAGGTCCTCTTTTTTTTTTTTTTTTCCCCAGGGTGTCTTGGCTTTCCATGCTTAAAATACTCTCATGGGCTCTTCAGCCAGATTCGAATGCCTTAAGGGCTGATTCTGAGGCCAGAGTGATATGTAGGACATCTGCCATTCTATGAGTCTGCTGTGTATCCCGCTGCCCATGATGGATCGTTCTCTCCCTTTTTGATTCTATCAGTTAGTATTAGCAGACACTAGTCTTGTTTGTGTGATTCCTTTGACACTTAGACCTATCAGTGTGATCAATTGTGAACTGAAATTGATCACTTGGACTAGTGAGATGGCATTGGTACATGCAACCTTGATGGGATTGTATTGGAATCCCCTGGTACGTTTCTAATTCCACCATTTGGGGCAAGTCTGATTGAGCATGTCCCAAATTGTACATCTCCTCCCTCTCTTATTCTCACTCTTATATTTAACAGGGATCACTTTTCAGTTAAATTTAAACACCTAAAAATAATTGTGTGTTAATTAGGGGCCAGTGCTGTGGTGCAGCAACTTAAAACCATGGCCTACAGTGCCAGCATCCCATAGGGGCACCAGTTCTAGCCCTGGCTGCTCCATTTCCAATCTAGCTCTCTGCTGTGGCCTGGGAAAGCAGTATAAGATGGCCCAAGTCCTTAGGCCCCTGCACCCACATGGGAGACATGGAAGAAGTTCCTGGCTCCTGGCTTCGGATTGGCACAGCTCCGGCCATTGTGGCCATTTGGGGAGTGAACCAGAAGATGGAAGACCTCTCTTTCTGTTTCTCCCTCTCTCTCTAAATCTTTCAAGTAAATAAAATAAATCTTTAAAATAAAATTCTAAACATAAACCCTTTAAGTTAATGATTATTACATTTATTTTACAGCTGAAAAATTAAGGATAATCAAAATACTATATTCATTCTATGTATTATTGAGAGCTGAGCATTTGCCTTGATAGATGATCTGAGTTCCCTAAAAATGGTCTGTCCTGCACCTACGATCAGTGAGACAGATGTTTTTGTGATAGCTTGAAATTTAGTCCTATTTTTTCACTGCGCTATGAACAAATGATTCTTCTACATTTCACTGTGAATAAAACATCCTTCTACCAGTTGATCTTGGCCTTGGACATGTGATTTGATTTGGCCAGTGGGGTGTTAACAGCAGTGAAACCAACAGAGGCTTGAACTGTATTCATGGGTAAGGCTTGTGTTTTTGTGTTCTAGTGATCTTCTGAGAAAAACAAATTATAGATGGCTTTTACCACTTCAGCCAAGACATGACCCCAGCTCCTAGAACCAAATTTGATAGATTTACATCCTGAGACAGAGTTTTCTTGCTGAGCTCAGCTTATAGAAACCAAATTGATTATTGTTTTAAGACATTGAGTTTTGGGGTGATTTGTCAGGTAGCACTATTGTGACAACAGTTGCCTGATACACTGCTACGGCCACCTCCTGTTGTTGCTGCCATGACAGGTGAATGGTTGATTCTAGAGTGGCTGTTCCAGGTCTGTTCTGTAGCTTACAGACACAACACCAAGGTGCCTTGCCTCAAGTCCTAGTCTTACTGTGTGCCTTGTCTTGAGTCTTCTCTCTTGCTTCTGTGGCATGAGTTACTTAGGAGCTGATGGGTCCCCATACCTGTGCACCATTCCATGGATAGAAAGTTAGAGAGAGAGAGAGAAAATGGGGCTTTTCTGAAGATGTCCTAGGAAAACAAGCTACAAGATGGCTGTCTGTAGCGAACTCTATGCATTTTGCATTGTTTGTTTACTTACAAATTTAGGCTGACAAAAAAAGGATTAGCTAAATTTTCTAAGCTCAGAGAATGAATAAATGGGAAAATCAGTACTAAAACTCAGCTTCCAATTCTAAGGCCAAATATAAAGCCATCGTATTATACTGAATTATTTTATGTTGTTTTGACAATCTAAAAATATAAGTGAAAATATTTTGTGATAATTCATTTTTTAATCATATCTATTGGGAACTAAAGTAATTCTAAGTGGATTGCTTTTCTTCTTTAATAGAATACTTAAATATCAGAGTAAGAAAATTTTGAAATTAAGCAGGAAGTTCAGAACTGTCTCTTGGAGTTATTTCCTTTTCTATAAAAAGTGAAAGAAATTATAGTCAAACGAATTTGGTAATTTTTTTTATAGTTAGTAGAGCCCTATTCCTTTTGAATTCTGAAACTCAGTTATCATATCAGTGAATTCAAATAAATTGTGTTATATTTGTTTTGTAAATGAGCAACTGAAATTATTTGCCATTAAATCACCAAGAAGTATTTTTGGAGTGAAATGATATGATATCAATAAGATAGTGGAGGCAAGGAGTGCTGGGCAAGTATTGGACAAAAATCTCTTGTCCTCCCATAGTGGATTCATCCTTTGAAAATGTTGTGAAATGGTTAAGTGCGTGATCCCTATACTTTACTTAAGGTGCCCCTGTGCGTGGTCCACCCATGCCTGCGTGACCTTTTCGCTGATTGGCTCCCCTACTGCGTATGTCCTTCGTAAGCTTTATAAGCCTGTACATTTCCTCAATAAAGCAGTTCCTGCTTCGACAGAACTCACGGGTGCTTGTGGTGTGTTCATCACCCGTCGACCTTACCTTTACTGTTCGCCTTGTTGGGGAGTGCTTGCACTGCCCCTGCTGGTCAGGGGCTAGCATTGGGCTTGAGACCCCAACAGCTGCAAACAACTGCATGGATGATAATAACAAATATAATTTAGAATGAAAATACACAGAAATAGGAGTATTTCCTATATAATTCCATTCACAAACATTTCAAAAACAATATAGAACAGTCTCAGGTATTAGAAATCAGGATAAAGTTTTTCCTAGCAAGTAGTAGTGGCTCAAAGGAGTTTCTGCATACAGGGGGTAGTCTGTTTCTTGATATGGATGCTGTTTATACATGGAAATGCATTCGCTTAGTGAGAGTTCATCTATTTATGTGAAATATGTTGTTTATATAATACAGACATATTATGTATGTATCACATGTATTATTTGTATACTTTTCTGTACAAATGGTACATTCAATAAAATCTTGCAAAGAATCTTGTGTGAAGGAAATGAATATAATTTTGAGTGTATGAATCAGAATATTAGACAATTCTAAGTTTGTAAATATGGAACATATGGCAAGGCTTATTTCATGAAACTATTATCATATGTATATTACTGGGAAATCAACATCACTTCAAAATAGTAACTGTTTTTCCTAAATGAAATTACAAAACTTACAGCACAATTTTAAGCTAAACTTTTCAAAAAAGCTATAAAATGTAGGGACCAAAAAAGAGATGATAGGAGGTGATTTGGGAAGTTTCCTGACTACCTTAGAACATCGCCTACATTTGAGGCAAAACACAGACAATGACTCTTTTTGCTGACATTCTATGGAACTACACAGCCCCATATTTCAAACTGTCTTCGAAATATATCTGTTATTATAGATAGTGGGTTTAAAGGTCTTGCATGATTCATTTAACATCTACTTCTGGAAGAGCACTTGATGTGTAAGGGGGTAACTTTTCATTTGTTTTTCCCAGGATGATAAAAAATTAACACATAGCTTGGATTTTTGTCAAAAACAATCTCTGTAAAATAGGAAACCACACAAAACAGACACCAAATGCTCTCTGCTAGAGAATGCAAAATGCCTGAATGAAAGTTTTAGAATGGCATATACCTAAAAATGGACTTGACTACTATGGCAATATTCTCCTAAAAAGTACTGCGTTATAAGTAAAATCAAACAGAAAGTGCTTTTTCTGATGATCACTGTAAAATGAAGACATGTATCTCAATAGATTCGTGTATTGTGATTCCATGTTACTATTTAAATAATGAAGTTACACCAGTCCTTTGAGCTCTACAGTCCAAGAAGGAAGACAGATCTCCTTTAAAGAACAAAAAATCCTGCCATGATTGGCTCCATGTGAATTCTGAAAAGAATCTCTGCTCCTTCCATTTCGACATTGTCTTGCTTTTGATTTTGAAACAGTATAGTCTCGTAATTAAGTGTTTTGAGTGAAAAATAAAATCAAATTAATTTTAGAACAAGCTCTCCTTTTTAGATTTGGTATACCGGCTGAGATTGAGGATTATCTAGCTTTGGAAATAATCAATTTCTTATCTATAAGTATATCTGGCTTTGGAAATCATCAATTTTTTATCTACAAGTATATTTGGAAGAAAAATCATAAAAATAGGCATTAGACAGCTACTGCAATAGCTAAAGTTCTAGAAAGGGGTAACAGAGGTAAGATGATTTTTGCAAGTTGTATCTTGGCTAGGGAGGGGGCATTTTCCAGCTCTGAGAAGGTAGCTAGGATTTTCATCTCCAACTCCTGCTTTCATTCGTTGACAGTTGTTGCATTCATGACAGTTGCCCCTGCTGGAGCGTGGGGCGGGAGTGATTTCCTGGTAATCCCAGCTTACCATGTGCATGGCCAAGTGACCATTTGTTGCTCGGGAGAAAACTCTCAGGCCAAGAAATGCAGATTCTAACAACTGAAAGAACTGACAGTCAGCTGGAGTCTGCTGAGGGTGATATGAATCAGACATGGACAGTACGGGCTAGAGTCCACACTTGTGACTCAGATCTGTGCAAACCATTTGTTAAAGTGATTCTGTCTTTCCACTACTTATCTAAGGCAGTAGCCAGAGATAATTTATAAAACAGGGGAAATGGTGGAACAAGCTTCAGTTCTTTCTGGACCCACGACTGATACCCATCATCTTCCTTCTTAGTTCTCCTCTAGGTTCTCCTAGATAACCCTCTACCTTGGCCAGTATACCTGCTGGCCTGGTAGGAAGACCCAGACTTTATCACTCAAATGTTTGGTCTCCTGTGGTTATGCACTGTTCAGGCTATGGCTGCTATAAATGCTCATTTGTGGTTATTGCTGGACATGATTTAACTTGCCATCATGGAGCTGGGTGGGCTCATAAAGGGACGGTATCATACGGAGGATCTGGTGTCTGGTCAAGCTCTGTGCTATAGGGTTGTACATTCAGTAGCAACCATGGGTGATCAGTCTTGGTGAGAGGAATACGCACAGTCAGATGTATGCAAAGCTGCCATCTTTACCACCATGCCTATTCCATTCATGTGCCCATTGTACAAACACCAAGATGAGGATGGAGGCTGGCTAACCCCCACTACGTGAGTGGGATTATCCACCTGACTTCTCAATGCCTCTGCTAAGTGCTGTTCTTGGATGGGGATTGACATGAGACACACAGAAGCACATACTTCTTTCACAGTTCCCACAACTGCTTGAGAACTCTCTGAGAAATGGTAGTTTCAGTGCTAACAAGAGAAATGGCGTGAAACTTTTATAACACGGGGCATTACTCAGAAAAGAAAAGGTAGAGAAGTTACCAAGACTAAAGTGGAAAGTTCCTGATCCTCTGTAGAAGGGCAGAAACCCTCTAGCATTGAAGATTTCTGTGTCAGGAAGTGGTAGAACATTAGAGAAAAAGAACATGATACCCTCACTTCTTTGACAAGTTCGCCCAGTGCAGGACATAGATACAAGAAATGACAGTATAAGTATCTCACATTTATTATCCTAACATCCTGAGGTTACGTACATAGCTTCAGTGGTACAGCAGTTTTCTGGTACATAATCATATTTATTATCCTAAAACCGTGACTCACCAAAGTAGCTTCAATAGTATAGTATTTTTTCACATTAACCAAACACCTGAATTACTTTGTCCTTTATTATAAAATGTCATTTCAAATGTATTTGTATACATATTTACTTCAATGGCACTGAGAAAGATTTTGGAGTCAAAACAAGTTCAGATTTCATCTCTGTAGTTTCTCAAATTTATTTAAATTATCTTAGGCACCTAAAGTGGAGCCAGCCACAATGCAGGGACTTGCTAAGTGATAATAGATATTTTTATCAGTATCATTTATCATAGCCCTGAAGAAATTTAATAAACAATTAATTATTTCCTGGATTTCCACCATATATCGTAGACAAAAACATCCTTCAACCTTTCAAATAGAAATTTTATTATTTTCTGAAATAAATAGATTAAATGTCACTGTTTACTTGTTTTGTACTGGCATTTCCAAAGGAAGCATATTTGGCCTGAAGGCTCCCAGAAAATAAGAGCTCTACAATATTTATTATACAGTTGTCTGTTCTTTTGGTCAAATCAGGTGTGTTTCAGTTGCTGCTACTTCCTCAAGGGTAGTTTATTAAACAGGCCAGCTGGACAGAGCTCAATACTGACTTTTAAGATTAAGAAAGAAAGTTAATGTTCTTTCCAGAGTAATACCCACATCAGTATTTCAGTCATTCACCCAGGTCATGTAAAGCTGCAGTTTAAAATTCCCAACACACCATGGCTTAGACATTTTAGGACCTTAAGCATTCAGGTTGTTGACTTATTAACCAAAACAGAGTTTAACCTCTTGTGGTTCTTACCAAGAAGATGCGTTCTCACTTGTCAAATCTACCTCTCCTTATAATCTTAGGATCTGGGAAATCATTTAAAACACAATTTCCCTGAGATGTAATAGCCCTACCACTCTGTTAAGCCTGGATTTACCTTAGCTCAAATACACACACACACACACACACACACAGACAGACATACAGGGTTTCTGCTAACTGTAAACAAAAGAGTGACGTATGCCACTTGGCTGTAATGGAAAATAAAGGACCAGCATGCTTCTTAGTAAGAAATGAAACATAATATGTAGTTGAGTCATAACATATTAGTTAGATTTCTTTTGGTCAGAGTTCAGTTGCAGAGATTAGAATGCTCCTGACCATGTTTGAACAGAGGGAGATTTATTACTGGGTAGTTAAAGGCTTACAAGTCATTAGAGTTGATGAAGGAATAGTTTTAGTGTAAATCAGTCCTTCAGGCCAACTTTCTGACTGGGAACTGTGGACAAGCAGACCGAATGGAAGGATTAATTTCACCTCTGTTACTCAGGGCCAGCTCTGGGAGATCTGTCACATCACAGCCACCAACTGATAACTGGTGCCATAATCTCACACAGAAAAAACACCTCCTACCTCTGTCAACTATAATATGGACATTTTTTTTCCCTTTGTCTATTTCCTGAGCTTTCAGAGTATGATCTAGAAAATCTTTGCCCATCCCAACATCATAAAGTGTCTTCCCTATGTTTTCTTCAATAGTTTCAGGTCTCATGTTTAGGTCTTTAATCCATTTTGAGTTTATTTTTGTACGTGGTAATAGGCATCTAGGTTCATTCTTCCACATGTGGTATTAAATTTTCCTTCCACTCTTTCATAACCAATGCTTCACCTTAGCATAATAAACCAAGTAGAGTTTAACAATGAATTAATAATACAATGTTACAGTCATTACCATAGGATCCTATGATTAATACTTAGCCATAAGTTCTCTGGTCACAGGAAATAATGATTGTAATTAAAATTCCAATTATTTTTCTTTTTCTTTTTGAATTATCTTTAGGCTAGGAACAAGTAGTCATCTCATTCCACAGCCTTTTACTGTCACCATAACTGCTGAGATGCAAAGCTACTGGGTTTTCCAGTAATATTCCATACTACACTCTACTTGCCTTCAGTGATAACTTGAATGCTCTCGATACCAGCATATGCTATATATTGTTAGTATCCCAATTCTGCCCAGTGATGTTTCAATATATGTGCTTACCTAATACATAAGTGATTCCATTCAATAATTCTGTTTTAAGGCCTGTTTTCTGGAACTGTTCCTTATATCAATTCTTTATTCATTAGAGTAATAGCAGAAAAGACATGGGGCATTGAAAGAATTTAGATAAAGAGTTATACAGGAGACATTTACAAAGATGTGGACAAGATCAAGTGAACCAAAGTCAAGCAAACTTCACATGATAGGCAAGGAGAAAGAGCTGTAACCAGGGTACAGTGAGAACTGTAGTGTGGAAAATGCTGCTTGCTGGGAGCTACAGCCTTATTTAGAGGTATTCTGATATTAGAATCTGGGTAAGTGGAGAAGGAGCTCAGAAAAATAAATAACCCAATCTCTCTCCCCTTCTTCTTGCAATCTCTTTCTGTAAAACCAATTGGAAGCCAACTGCATGGTCCTAAAGGAGAGTATCTCAGAGTATGGAGCAGTGTGTGGAGGGGCAAAGGCAGATCGGGTAGGACAACAGAAGATACCTGAGATGTGTTCACCACCACTATTAGTCTCTGATTATCCTCCTGCCCTGCCGCCTAGGCAGCGACTACAGAGCCCTGCTGCCCCGTGGTGAGGGATGCCTTCCCACGTCCCAGAGCTCTGTCGCCTGTCTTCCCACCCTTCAGAAACTACCCTCTTGACGGCTTTTCTAGCATCCATTTCTCAGGTACTTGGGTCAAATGTTCTTGGAGTTCCAGGGATGCACAGTTGGGAATAAGTAAGCCAGTGATCCTTGCTAAATCCACTTCAGTTTTTCTATATTTGTAAGTTTTATGTTTCCATTTTCTGTATTTCTAAGGAATTTCTGTCATTTGAACTGCATTTAGTACGTTAATAAATCTGGTCGAGTTAAAAAAGATCTTTCTCATTGGTGATCATTTTCCTGAGAACTGATCAATATAAATTAGAAAAGGTTTCCATTTCACTTATAAGAGGACCTTGTAGAGATTTTGACCAGAGGTAGTTAGCGTATAAATGGATCTAAAATTCCTCATGTTCCATCCACACTCAATGCTCATAGATTCAAATTAGAGTGAAATTCCACTGGGCTATTTAGAACACAGAGTTCAGATGGCTATTTTTAAAAAAGGCTTTCAGCACTAGCGGCTAATGGTGATCTTGCCCCTGTCCTCAAGTTTACGCTCACGGTTTAAAACCAGAGTGATTATTGAATTTTCTTTGGATTCTCTGTGGCATATTACACCATATTTGGAACAAAAGCAAGCACCAGTTGGGACCTACATGAGAAGAAAATCAATTAACAGCAGAAACACAACAACAAACTGCTAATATTTCAAGTCCTACTTCAAAAGACAGATGCTTTGCTTTTATTTGTTTCATTAAAATTTGTTGTGGGAACTTTTTTCTAGCAAGTTAGTTCTGAATCTTCTCACTTCTCCAGGGACTTGCATAGAGAGTAACATGCAGCAGATCACCAGGACGTGTTTATGTTTCCTTCTTCTTGTGTTCAGTTATGGGAAGCAGCTCCTCCTCCTGGAGAGCTGGCAGAGGTCTCCGTTTCACCTTCAGCCAGGGCCAGATGAATTGTTCTCACCTAAAAAGGTGAGCAGAAGTGAATGGGTATCACTTTGAGGGTAAGGTGGTAAAGAATTACGGTTTTTGTTTTGCCTTTAAAATTTTTATTTTAAAATATTTCAAATAATACAGAAAAGTACAAAGAATATTTCAATAAGCACACATAGATGTAATAATGTTTAGCATTTTTGTCACATTCACATCATATGTAAATACAGTATACATACACATAAATACTATTTTTTGAAAACAGGTATATTAATATTATGTAACATGGATTCATGATAAGGATCATACAGTGAGGAAAGAAGGAGATAATATTGTAAGGGGTATAATCTAGTGTATAATCCAGATAAAAATCTATGTACCAAATAGTACAGAATCTGCACATTTTTTCTAAAATATATATGAGATAAAACAAGTAGAGTTTGTCTTTTGGTGTCTGGTTTATTTCACTTAGCATAATAACTTCCAGGTACATCTTTTTTTTTTTTTTTTTTTTTTTTGCAAATGTCAGGATTTCACTCATTTTTATGGGTAATATTCCATCATGTAGATACACCACATTTTCTTAATCCAGTCATCTTTTGATAGACATCTAGTTTGATTCTACCTTTGCTATTGTGAATTGGGAGTACAGTGTTCCTTTCATACACTAGTTCATTTCCACATTGGATATATTCTCAGAAGTGGGAGAGCCTGGTCATATGATAGATCCAGTTTAAGTATTTTGATGGAATCTCTGTACTATTTTCTATAATGTCTGTATTAATCTGCATTCCCACCAAGTGTATTTGGGTTCCCTTTTCTCCACATCCTTGACACATTCATTATTTTTTGACTTTTGGATAACGACCATTTTAACTGGAGTGAGATGACCCTGCATCATGGTTTCTAGTTGCATTTCCCTGGTGGCTAGTGATTCTAAGCATTTTTTCCTGTGCTTGTTGGTCATTAGAATCTCTTCTTTGAAAAATGTACATCCTTTGCCTATTTCTTAACTGTATTGCTTTGTTGTTGAATTTCTTGATCTCCTTATCTATTCTAGATATTAATTATTTATTGGATATATTGTTTGCAGATTTTTCTCCCAATGTGTCAGTTGTCTCTTCACTCTGTTAATTATTCTCTTTGCTGTGCAGAAGCTTCTTAATTCAATGTAATCCCAATTGCCTATTTTGTACATCTCCTTTATCTTTTCTTCCCACCTTTCTGCCAACTGGATATGTCCCACACTTAGGCCTCATCTAAGAGTAACTTCAAGGAACAATATATCAGGAACATAGATTCCTAAATCATTAAGTGAACAAATGAGACAAAGTAACATGAACTCTCACCTTAGGTTTTTGCACAAGTGAGAAACAAAATTTCCTATTGTTGGACTGTCAAAATATTGTTTCTCAGAGCTGCAAATATTATTCTAAATGATATCAGAGGAGGTAAAAATATGTGTACAAACTTGGTTTTCAGCAGATTTGGAAAAGAAATCTGCATATCCCCAGTCACATATAAATTCTGACAAAGGTAAAGTTAATTTGGAAACCTACACAGAAAATCTTAAGGGTGCCAAAGAGAATACAGAATGATTCTATGGCCTGGAGGACTCATAGTCTATAACTAATATTTTCTGCCAGAAAAAGTAGTTCCTCTGAGAACTGATATTCTTGATTAAATAGGGAGGACATAAGAAAAGTTAAGATGAGGCATACTTGCGGCGCCGGCACACCGGGTTCTAGTCCCAGTCGGGGCGCCGGATTCTGTCCCGGTTGCCCCTCTTCCAGGCCAGCCCCCTGCTATGGCCCGGGAATGCAGTGGAGGATGGCCCAAGTGCTTGGGCCCTGCACCCCATGGGAGACCAGGAGAAGTACCTGGCTCCTGCCTTCGGATCAGCGCGGTGTGCCGGCCGCAGCGCGCCAGCCGTGGCAGCCATTGGAGGGTGAACCAACGGCAAAAGGAAGATCTTTCTCTCTGTCTCTCTCTCTCACTGTCCACTCTGCCTGTCAAAAAAAAAAATAAAAAATAAAAAAGATGAGGCATAGACAATTTTAGGCAAGTACAGAAAAGGGACATTTCACAAAGTGCAGTACATCCTAACATCTGATATGGGTCCACCATATTTAGAAACAGAGCTTTAAAGCAGGCCAAGAGGCAGACACGCTTGCAACAAGGGAGGACACAAAGGCCCAAGCAAAAGCAGCCATGCAAAAGAGATAGACTTTGAGAACTGCAGTGAAACAAACAAAAAAAGGAATTTTTGATACAGAAAACATGAAAAAGAGCCTTGGATATTCCCATCCTCACTTTTAAGTAACTTCAGAAGAACCCATCTATTTTGAACATGACTATTAAAAAAGAAATTTGATCACCATCCATCTAAAGACACAACCAGAAGTAGGGAAAAAATCCGTGTAGATGAGAAAACCTGTGAGGAACATTGTCAACACTAAGCTGTTTCCTACAGAAATTATTGAAACATAATTATAAGGAAGGTATTTTTTTTTTTTTTTGACAGGCAGAGTGGACAGTGAGAGAGAGACAGAGAGAGAGAAAGGTCTTCCTTTGCCGCTGGTTCACCCTCCAATGGCCGCCGCTGCAGCCGGCGCACCGCGCTGATCCTGGCAGGAGCCAGGAGCCAGGTGCTTTTCCTGGTCTCCCATGGGGTGCAGGGCCCAAGCACCTGGGCCATCCTCCACTGCACTCCCTGGCCATAGCAGAGAGCTGGCCTGGAAGAGGGGCAACCGGGACAGAATCCGGCGCCCCAACCGGGACTAGAACCCGGTTTGCCGGCGCCGCAAGGTGGAGGATTAGCCTATTGAGCCACGGCGCCGGCTCTAAGGAAGGTATTTTTGAATATCCAGACAAAAATGGTGAGTCACTTGTAACCATGATACATTTTTTATTTTACTTTTTATTTAACACATAATAATTGTAGAAGCTATGGGGTACAATGTGAGTTTTCCATACAAGTATACATTTGTGGGGAGCAATCCGGACTGGACTGAGTTACTGGAATTAAGACTTACTCTATGCATCTGCTCTCCCACAATATGGCGCTGGGAGAGAAGTAAACAGCTTCCGCACAGCTGCCTCCAGTTCAACTAATAAACTGTAGGACTTGCTCCTGATTGGAGGAGAGCAGCGTACTCGGTGTGTGGGCAGCCGAGTTGGGATTGGCAGAGGAGGACTATAAAGGAGGAGAGAGACGGCATGCACCAGGAACATCTAAGGGGAACATCTGAGGGAACACCTGTGCAGCCCCCAGAGAGCCGGCTGGCGGTGTGCCGCTCCCCTGCGGAAGTGGGGAATGTGGCCAGGGGGAACTGCCCTTCCACGGAGGTGGAAGGGATAGTAGCCAACCCGGGAAGAACCAGCAGCAAACCCGGGGAGGGCCGAGCAGACGAAAGAACAGCGCAGGGTCCTGTGTCGTTCCTCCACGAAGAGGGGGAGCGACAACATTGTGTAATAATAAAATCAGGATCATTAGCAAATCCATAAACTCAAACATTCATCATTTCTTTGTGGTGGAGACATTCAAAAACCCTCTCTTCTAACTGGAAAGATAGTACAATACCTTGCTCTTAGCTATCGTCTCCCTGTTATGCAGTAGCACCCCAGAAGTTATTCTTCCTTCATAACTATAACTCTGTACCCACTGACCAGCTCTGCACCCCCTCCTGAGTCTCTAGTCACCACTGCACCATTCGTTCTTTCCATGAGATCAACTGCTTTAGATTCACTTAGGAGTAAGATCACATGGCTTTTGTCTTCCTGTGTCTAGCTTCTTTCACTGAATATAATATGCCCCAGTTTAATGTCTTCTCAGCAAACTCTGTGATACTTATTCATTGCAAGAGTTTAAGGAAATTTCTCTGGAATCAGTAGGTGAGGTAACCAAGCAGAGATTTTGATGATCACAATGACAAAAAATCCAGCTTTCTCAGAATTTTTTCAGAAATATTACTAGGTAAACAACATTTGTAGCAGCTAAAGCAACAATAAGAACAAAAACTGCAGAGGAATGAGAAACTGAAATCCAGAATAGTCATATCAAGTATTTTAAATATCCTGATTTCAATAAAAACTATGAAACATGAAAAGTAGCAAGAAATACAGGCCCAGCACAAAAGAAAAAAAAGAAAAGAAAAATACTCATGGAAACTGTTTTGTGGGAATCCTGGACACTAGACTTACTAGACAAAGACTTTAAGTCAGATATTTAAATTATATTCAGAGAACAACAGGAAAGAAGTAAAAAGAACTAAAGAGAAATTTGAGACCATTATATCACCAAATATATAATGTCAATAAAGATAAAAATTTAAAAAGAGCAAACTGTGTAACTGAAAAGTATTACAACTGAAATGAAAAATTCACTGTAGTGGCTTTCAGGTCTGCATGCTTGTAGGAGGTATTTGTTAAGGTATCTGCTGAAGTCAGACCCATCATTGGGACATTCACAAATGGTTTCTGCTCTGAGCAGCTGCGCATCTGCCGCAACAGCCTTTCCCTGTGCCACAGGTGACTGGCCCTGAGCAGACTGGCCCTCCTAAAAGGTTCATTTTCACACAGAGGAAATGCTATTTAGGAGTTGGGGACTAACACAGAGAGAAATCCTGGAGAGAGAAAAAATTAAACAAATCCACTGGTGGTGTAGTGATTGCAAAAGGGCATGGTGCATCTGTTTGTCTCCTCACTGTGTCCCTGTAAGTTATTATTTGTTGAATGAATGAATGTTAAGTTTTACGTACTGGTAAAACAAAGGCAATGTTAGATATTACTGTCATCCCTTTCTCTGAAGGCATTAGTTATCCAAATATTCAAATATTGATTTAATGTTATCAGAACTTATAGATCTTTGAAGAAAAATATTGAGGGTAAGAAAAATGATACGTGCTTATGAGTTTTCCTAATTTGTATAAAATCTCAGTGATTTCTTGTCATTGTTTGATTTCAATCTGATTTTAATTGATATAATTTAGATTTTATTTTGAGAGAAATGTACTCATACAAGAATCCCATAAATTCACCTAGGAATTTTGTTTTCCTATTGCTTTTTCGGGGGTGGTAATATGCTAATTAGTTATAAAGACCTTTGTTCCCTTGGATTTGGCATCAAGAAAATCATGAAAGTGAGGTAGAGAATACTTCTGCTCATAGAAAACTTAGGATTTCAGATCATCTTGTTTCTGGATTCTCAACATAATTTTACTGTGAACTCCTCTGTTGCAGCACATTCATTTTCACATGAAGACCTAACAAACTGTTCTCTAAGGACGCTGACCAGAGACAGCCTGGCTGATGAAATGGTTTTCCACAGCCACTAAGAGGAGCAGGCAATACACAAGGTGAAATTTTGTTGCTGGGCTACTCAGAAACATCCTGTAACCTAAAGGCTTCCCTCCACTCAAAGGCACACTGTAGAGAACTCTGTCAATCAGTTCAATAATCAAATGCCAATTCTTTGGAAGGGAGCTCATCTGACAAAGACAAATCCATCCACAGGCATCCACGCCAAATGTGTTTATACATCTGTACTTTTTGTGTCATCTCTGTGTGTGCATGTGGCCACAGTATAAACAATTTCTTTTTCTTTCATTATTTTTTAATCAGAAACTTTTCATTAATTCAATCTACTAGCTGAATTACTATTTGGCCATATGCAATGTCAGGCATGACAAATATAGAAATGAAGAAACCTCAGGGAGATAAGGCCACAGGGAACTCATATTTTAATGTTGGAGATAAAATGATATTGCATTTCAATTGTCATAAAACAGGCAAAATACAAATAAACACAGAGCACAGTGGGAATATTGAGGAAGGAGTCATTTACTTATCTGCAGGACTTGCTGCCCAAGCTGAGTTTTGAAGTAAGGGCAGTTTCAGACAGCAAGTAAGACACTGACATGCAGGCAGAGGAAGCTCTGGACATCTGGGAAGTAACAGGTCTGTGACAGATGAAATTTTTGGAAAGCCGTGGACAGCTCAGTCAATCTACATAAAGTTCAATGAGGAAGGATGTAGAAGGCTGAATACGCGGAGACTGCAGACAATGAGGGCCTTCAGTTCCAGGGAAGGTATATGGTTTACGGCCCCAAGACATTTCATCTTTGGAGTTAGGGAACCAGGGAAGGTTTTGATGTGGAAAAGACATAACCATGATTTTTTAATTGAATATTATATTGAAGGGCTGGCACTGTGGTGCAGCAGGTTAAGCCAATGCTTGTGACACCACGATCCTGTATCACAGTGCTGGTTCAAGGTCTGGCTGCTCCAGTTCTGATCCAGCATCCTGCTAATGCACTTGGGAAAGAGCAGAAGATGGCACAAATACTTGGGCCCCTGCCACCGATGTGGGAGATCTGAATGGAATTCCTGGTTTTTTGTTGCAGCTACCTGCAAATGCTACTAGAAAAGCAGCAGAAGATGGCTCAATTACTTGGGCCCTTGCCACCTTTGTGGGAGACCCAGATGGAGTTCCAGGCTCTTGGCTTTGGCTTGGCCCAGCCCTGGCCATTGAGGCCATTTGGGGAGTAAACTTTCTCTCTCTCTCTCTCTCTCTCTGTAACTCTGCCTTTCAAATAAATAAATCTTTAAAAAAAACTTTTAAAAAGTATTATATGGATACAAAATATTATGTGTATATATATATAAATGAATTTAAATGCCAAATTAACTTTAAATTTATGCATCTATTTGTTATGTTTCAAATCTGAATTAATTTTATTGCAAACAAATGCTATGAAAATGTCCCTGCAGATCACACTATGTTCTATACAATGCAGAGCAATTCAAATCAGACCCATTCTCTGGCTTTTAAGTTGACAGCGCCCAGAATAAAAGCAAAATCTGGAAAACATTTAAGATCCTACCTCTTTTGTCAGTGACTTGATTTGCTGAACATGTGTGTTTAAATTTTCACTATCCAGAAATATTTTCTACTTTAAACCAATTTCACACATTAGCAAAGAAGTAAATGTGGTATCTTGAGGCTCTGTTAAACTCAATTTCCATAACATTTAGCAATTTTAGGGTTATAAGAAACCAAAGTCACTGGTTCTCAAGGTGTGGTTCCACAACAGAGACAAATATGCAGCCTGTAACCAGCACAGTACACCCTCAGACCCTGCTGAGGGCTGTGCTAATAAGCTGGTTCACATTTTTATCTTTCGAGATAACGTTTCCTGGATAGGGGCCACGCTGAGGATAGCAGCTGTGTCACTCAAGGCATAGAGGGCGGGGCTGTCATGCTATGTTACTGTGACCCACAGCCCTTCTGCTTTACTTAGTTTCTCTCTTTTTCCTACAACTCAACCGTGGGCGGGAAATGTGAGATTCCTGAGTAGAGCCCCCTCCCCTCTCCCCTCCCGCACTTCATTCTGCAGTGACATTTCTTAGCAGCTGATCATTATTTTAATCTATCTGCATGCCTAGATATGGAGAGACACAGAGGGGAGGAATCAGAAAAGAATTAAGCAGGAATAGCATTGTACTAATCTATAATTATCAGCAATCATTCAGAAACCTGCACAACTCCAAAACCGCACTCAAACAATGCCCGTGAAGGGTAAGAGGTTGCAGAAAGGGATTCAATCTGCCTACACTGGCAGGGAAAAGCAAGGACATTTTCTCTGATTCATCATGGAACTCACACCTTCAGTTTGAAGAATGTACATTCCCTGGAAAACAATCCGAAAACCACATCACTGCTTACTGTTCTCAACAGTTCTTTTACTTACAGTACTTGTGATTTTTTTTTTAGACACTGTTCCTTATAAATACTACAGAATCTTTTCTGCCCTGCCAAGTTTTCAGCAGTTCTAAAGTGAACAGAATAATATTAAAGCACAGTATCCATTCTAGAATTTAAAAATAAATTCTAACTTTTCTTTCACAATTGTGATGGTACAGTTTTCTAGCCTATGGACAAAAATATCCTAAATTGTATTGGAACAAATGTTAGACATCACTTCAAGTAGACTTCTTCATTGAAAAATTGTTACTCAAATAATCTGTTCTGGAAGAATAGCTTTAACTCCTGGAATTTTTTTGTTCTTAACTGTATACATATGTGATATTGATAATATAAACACCCATTACCATATTTTATATATACACACAGGACTTCAAAAAGTTTATGGAAAATGGAATTAAAAGATATTTATTTTGTGCAGAAAAAAATTTAAAATCCACACTATTTTTAGTTGAAAATTTTTTTAAGGAATTTATTGATATATTAGATTCTCAGGATCACAGCAAATGAATGATAATTACAACACAATTCTCATGTTAATGTGATATTATAGAGAAAGCAGATTCAACATAGTTCATAAATACAATTCTAAGACTATAATAACATTTGCCATCCTTCTTCCCTCCCTAATTCTCCCTTTTTCTTTTTCTTTTTTAAAGATTTATTTTATTGATTTGAAAGAGAGAGAGAGGTAGAGCCAGAGAGAGGTCTTCCAATCTGTTGGTTCACGCCCCAGATGACCACAATGGCCAGAGCTGAGCTGATCCGAAGCAAGGAGTCAGGAGCTTCTTCCAGGTTTCCCACGTAGGTAAGGGGCCCAAGGACTTGCGCCATCTTCCACTGCTTTCCCAGACCATAGCAGAGAGCTGGATTGGAAGAGGAGCAGCTGGGACTCAAACTGGTGCCCAGATGGGATGCCAGCACTGCAGGCTGTGGCTTTAACCTGCTATGCCACAGCACCGCCTCTCCCACTTTTCCCTTCCTCTTTTCTCCCTCCTCTCTCCCTCCCTTCCTTTTTTAAATTTTTTGAGATAACATATTTTAATTTGCATTACAATCAAATGCTTAATGCTCCACTAAATAAAGAGTTCAGCAAGTAAGAAGATCATAGTTCAGCATGAATATAGTTTTTTCATAATACACAGTGTGTGTTATTCCATTAACTTCCCTAAATTCAGTTTTGAAGATATCAGGATATGAATTAGATTAATAAATACATAAATTCTCAGAAAAACAATCACATCCCCTCCATATGGCAACACTTCTGTATCCTGGAAGTTTCCACATGTCATTGGCAAGTTTTATTAAGATGAGTTTTTCTCTATTAAAAAGCTGGAAGTTTTCACCATAAAGAAATGTTAAATATTTGAGATGACAGATATTTTACCCTGATCAGATACTACACAATGTTTACATGTATTGAAACATCACATAGTACCCCCATAAACAGGTACAATTTATTTGTTAAAATTTTAGATAAAAATTTTATATAAAGAAGTCACAAAAATGCTTCTTTTAGCATCTTTCATTAGTACTTGCCTCAAATCCACACCTCAAGTATAATCAATTTCAGATTTATTTGTTTTCTTCTACATGATTTTTTTATAGCAGAATTTGTAATTCCAGCACCTTTAGGAGCTACTGAAAGCAATGGAACCTAAGCTGGTTGCGTAAGGACACTTCAGGAAAATTGCCCATGAGGAGAGGGAGAGGGCAGTGCCCTTCTGTGGCAAGAGAGCAACTGGATGTTCAAAGCTTCCAGCCATTAACCAGAGTTAACTCTTAGGAGAGACTAAACTGAGATTAGCCTTTGCAGCATCATGTAGAAAGCAGACATTGTCAAACTGGAATTGGCTTTGAATTTGGCCTCAAGAAATCTGGGATCAGATGCTTCATTTTGTTGCTTTTTTATGAGCTGAATTTTAGAAACCTCTCTCTATGAAAATGTAAAAGCTTCAACCAATAATATTCATTTTAAATGTGTATCTACACTTAATATGTGCTTTGAAAATATTAAAATTTTCTTATAAGAAAACATTCTATACTATCCTCATTTTATAAAAGAATAGCTAGAATAATCTAAAGGTTCTCCAGATTCTGTAATTTGCTGAAGTACACACAGCTAACAAGTGGTAGAGTTGGGATTTCAACTTGGGAAATTTGACTTCAGTACCTACACGCTGAGGCAAAAAAACTAGTAATCCAGTAATTCAGTACTGTAGTTAAGGACTGTAGAGTCAAAGCTTGGTATGATCCTAACTCTATAATTTCCAAAAAAAAAAAGTGTCCTTGGGGAAATTATTTAACCTTTTAAACTTTCCTCATGTGGAAAATAGGGAATATGTATGCATATATATATAATATACATATATATTTCATACTAAGACTATAATAACATTTAATGCATTGTAAGCATTAAATGAAAATATCAAGGGAGCCAGTAATAGACTCCCTTTTTCCCTTCATAACAAAAGTACACTACTTAAATGTCACGCACCTTACAAAATAAAACCTGAGAAATGGCAACAGGGAGCAAATAAAACTACCAACAGCTTATTCCTACAGTCTGACTGGGAGACGGGAGGTTAACCTTTAAGAAGAGAAAGACGTCTCTGATACCAGCAGTTATCTCCAGAGCTCACCTTCACGTAGAGGATCGATCCAGAAATGAGCAGAGGAGAGTACACCAGCAGAGACAGATTTCAGATCACATACAAGGGATCAACACCAGAGGAATCCATGGAGACCATGCTGACCAGGGAAGTATCGAAAACCAGATCCAAGATCTTATCAGAATACTCAGATACTAAGTTCTGGACACCAAGGGACTGGAAACCCTGAAGCCCCACCACAGCAATCTTGGGAAGATACCGTTCTACAGTAGCAAGATGACCTTGGAGGGAGAGGTGTCTGCCTGAGGCATGGTAGGAAGAGAGAAAACGAAAAAATGGAAGAGGAAGGGACGCTATGGAAACAAAATATTTACAAACAATTAGACAAAGGTAGAAAGAAGAAAAGCAACCTTAACTAAGGAAATTGCACTTTATTGTGGAAACAGAAGAGGGAGCTGGTGAAGTGAGAATTTTATGAAGCCAGGAGGAAATTCTGTAAACCTTACAAACTCTCTCTCCATCCCTTTAGGGATTACCCCCTATTGTTAAATCTTCAGACATCCTCATGAATGGAATAACCCATCCAGAACCCACTCAAAGATATCATCAGAAAAAAATGGGAAACACTGGAAAGGAGAGAATCTGAACCAGAAAAAACACATTCAGGGTAAAACTGCCCACAATTTCACTGACCCCTGAATCCTGAAAGACAATGTTAAACATCATACTATCAAATGCTGAACACCACAAGATCAGGATTCTTAAAGTTCAAAAGACTGAAAATCCCAATCCCAAAAGATTAAAATCTCAATATTGGATTCCTGAATCCCAAAAACTGCAATTCCCATTTTAAAGAGGGTATGTGGAAAGAGAGGTCGAAAGCTGAATTCTAGAGAAGGGGTTGGCCATGCAATACAGCAATGATAAATTTCACTTTGAAAATATACCATTTTTCCTGCATTGTCATTCCTTACATGAGATGAAATTCCAGGGGCGCTTAGTGAATTAAAGGTAGAGTTTGCCTGAAGAAGCCAGAGAAGTTACTGACTGGTTTGAACATGAATTGAGTTTGGAGTGCTATGTACCTGAAACAGCAGAAGCATGGCACAGAAGATGGGAACATTTAGTAGGGAATGCTTATGTTGGGGAACATGTATCAGGTCAAAGAAGGATGTCATAAAGAGCAGCACTACGTAGCAAATCAACATGAATGTATTACCCAAGAAGAAACATGCTTTAAATTTTTAAAAAGCAGCTATTCATCGCAATACAATACTTCAAAATATAATATATCAAAAAACAATCAAGAAAATTAGCCAGTTCTTCCAGACTACCTCCATGTAATCATCTGTAATCTATCCCTGTAATGCACCTTTTCATGTCAGATTTACTTTTCTTGGGGGAGAGGGGCTGTTTGTTTTTTTCTTCTTTCCCTGATTTAATTTGTCAGCACTGCTTGTTTTACAACTTGCTGTGCTATGTATTTCATTTTCATATTATTTCCAATCCTGGAAATAGAAATCCTGTGAAGAGTTATGATTCACTTTACACATTTTTGGCAAAATTAACTGTAAATGTGCATTGATATAACATTGATTTGTGTGTAAGCATTGAACATATACATAATATTGTTGAAAGTTATTCAGTAATGAACAGATTTCTGTTCTGTACATCTGCATTTGTGAAAGATAAAATTCTCAAGAACTTGTTATTTGGGTGGTGGCATATGCAGTGGTGAATCTTCACAGATGTTGATCAATCTCACCCATAATGATACACATTTGTACCTTTCACCTTTTGACCTATCTCTTTATGAATACAGTTTTTCTGCTTGTAAAAATTGTAAATGTGTGCCTGCCATTGGTTTATCTGTGTGTTTATACTTGCAAAAATGTGACCACTGTCACCTATTTTATTGTGAAAAATGGCCTATGAATTGTTCTACTGTGTTTTATGTGTTTCTCAAATAAATATACTTTTAAAATGTAAGTAAATATCTTTAACATTTTTAAAATTATCTTTCCAGACATATTTTTGGGATTTTGTTATATTTCATTATTTTAAACTTCAGATACTGTGACTTTTGGGATTTTGATCTTTGGTATAATAGCGTTTGGGCTTGTGTCCTTTTGGACACATTCAAGGTAGAAATAAAGCAGTATAACTGAATATAGATTGATATAAATGAGTAAAAATTATCCAATCTGAAGCAGAGAGCAAGAACTGTTGAAAAATTAGCAGTGCTAAGTGATGCAGGAAAATCATCTGCAACACTGGAAACTGTAGTTCTGGTAGAGAGAACAGAATGGAGCAGAAGAAATATTTGATGACATAATGGCTGAAAATTTTTCAAATTTGGGGAAAAATATAAATTTACATGTCTTTAAAATGTGTCGTACCCTAAGCAGAAAAAAGTATAAGGAAAACCATGCCTAAGCACAACACAGAAAAATTGCGGAAAACCAAAGAAAAAGAGAAATAAAGCAGAAAGCACAAAACAGGAAAACAATTATTTGAATGACTATGGATTTCTTGAAAGAAAATATTGGAGTAAGAGGACAGTGGAACATCACTTTTAAAGTGCTGACTGAGAAAAGCACAATAAACTAAAGTTTGTATTCTTGAATTATAAAGGTGAAACAGACTTCTCCAGATAAAGGAAAACTAATAGACTTAATTACCAGCAGAACTTCTTTCCGGGAAATGATAAAGTAAATTTTTCAGTGTGAAAGGAAATTATATCAGATAGCAAATCAAATCTTCAGGAAGAAATGAGCATCTAAAATGGCCAATGTTACATTTAATATGAAAGATTATGTTATTCTTAATTTATTCAAAATATGTATGAATGACTATATAAAGAAAAATGAAAGAATTTTCAAGTGGAGTTTGTAATGTATGTGTGTGGAGAGATGATATGGAAACACTATAAAGGATCATGCCAGTGGAGTTGTGGGTGAGGTAAATTATCTAATAAAATTCAAACGATTTCAATTTTATGTCAAGTCATAAAATATTAACTCTGTATAGACTGTAGAAAGCTAGTATGTGTATTGTCATCTGAGTAACAACTAAAAATAATACAAAAAGGTATTAGTAGAAAAAACAGATTAGCATGAAATTCTAAAAAGTACTTAACACAGTTGACAAAGATAAAATAATGAACTGTGAATCCTATAATTAGCAATGTCAATAATTACATTAACTTAATGGACTAAGTTTTCTAATTAAAAGGCAGGTATTTTTTTTTTTATTTGACAGTTGGATAGTGTGAGAGAGAGAGACAGAGAGAAAGGTCTTCCTTCTGTTGGTTCACTCCCCAAATGGCCGCTACGGTCAGCGCTGCACTGATCCAAAGCCAGGAGCCAGGAGCTTCTTCCTGGTCTCCCATGCGGGTGCAGGGGCCCAAGCACTTGGGCCATCCTCCACTGCCCTCCCAGGCCACAGCAGAGAGCTGGACTGGAAGAGGAGCAACTGGGACTAGAACTCAGCACCCAAATGGGATGCCAGCACCGCAGGTGGAGGATTAGCCAATGAGCCACAGCTCCGGGCCCCAAAGGCAGGTATTATAAGAGTAATGAAAGATAGTTCTGGAGCACACTAACAGCTACCATGACTCATTGATGTTTAGAAAGCCCTACACCCAACAAGAGCATAATATACATTCTTTTCTAGCATACATGGATATTCTCCCAGGTAGACAAACATGGCTCTCATAACAAGCTTCCATACATTTAGAGAAATCATATTCACAGAGCACATTCTCTGACAACATTGGAGTTAAATGGGGAGTCTGTAAGTATTTGAAAATTAACACACATTTATAGTCTGTGGGTAATCCCAAGGGGGTGTTAGGACATACTGTTAACTGAGTTATCCTAAAGCACAACATATTAAAATTTCTGTGATGCAGCTAACATGTCCAATATCAGAAGTCTTCAAAAAGTTTGTAGGAAAATGAAATTAGAATGTATTTTGATGCCAAAAATTTTTGAAATTTTTGCTTCAGTTTGAACAGGTATTGGCTCCCAAACTCATGCAGATTCAAACCCAAAAGTCATGGATTGGTGGTAAAGGTTTGGCCCAAATATGTCGTCTAGGAGGTGAGCCTAGTGAGAGGTCCCCAGATCACTGGGGGAATGCCCATGCAGGCAGTCATCAGGAGAGGGTTGGTAGAGAAGGGGAGAGAAGGAAGGAGGGAGGGGAAGGAAGGAAGAGAAGGAAGGAAGGAAGAAGGGTAATATCATTATGTTCTTAGAATTGCATCTACAATTCACACTGAATCTGTTAAAAACTAATTTAAAAATTAAAATTAAAAAACAAAGCAAAGCAGACAAACCACAGAACAGAGTGGCATGCAGCATCTCTCTCTGGTTTCTGGCTCTCTGTGTGATCTTTCCTCCACACAGGCACCTCCTTTGCTACCGTCCATCCTTACCAGATGGCGTAAATGATGAGTCTTGACAACCTTAGACCGTGAGGCTCCAAAGCTGTAAACCAAAATACATCTCCTCCCTTCATTGTACAAACTTATTATATTCTGAATCTCCTATTATCATGGTTATGACAATATTCACCTTCCCAGTTGAAACAGTTATGGTTTGGGGGCCAGCACTGTGGTGCAGCAGGTTAACGCCATGGCCTGAAGCACCAGCATCCCATATGGGCACCAGTTCGAGACCTGGCTGTTCCACTTCCAATCCAGCTCTCTGCTATGGCCTGGGAAATCAGTAGAAGATGGCCCAAGTCCTTGGGCCCCTGCACCCACATGGGAGACCCAGAAGAAGCTCCTGGCTCCTGGCTTCGGATCAGCGCAGCTCTGGCCATTGCAGCCAATTGGGCAGTGAACCATAGGATGGAAGGTCTCTCTCTGTCTCTCTCTGCCTCTCCTCTCTCTGTGTAACTCTTTCAAATAAATAAATAAATCTTTAAAAAATTAATGGTTTTTAAATTATTGCTCCAAAGCTTACTGTTTCTGATTCTTAAAAGTAAACCACTCATGATCAATTTCCTTCACCAGACTTTTTCTACTTCTGTTCATGATGGGCTATAGTAACAAGTCATTTACATGTTACTATAAGGTGTGATAAGGTGTCAATATTCTAAATGTGTAAGTAATTTTTATAGAAAAGAACTCAATAAGAAGAAGACAAATAGCTCAGTGAAAAAAATGGGCAAAGGACCTGAAAAGACAACACAGAAGTGAACAACAGGTCTATGGAAAAAATGCTCAACATCATTAATCACCAGGAAAATGCAAATCAGAATCACAGTGAGGTTTTACTTCACACTTGCTAGAATGGCTAGCAATTTCAACTATGAAATTGAAGTATAGCAGCATTCTTGTCTTGGAATTAGGACCCTGTTTGTCCACACGTGATGCATCAGATCTCTCAGAGTCTATTTGGAGGAATGTTGTGACAGTCCAATAGTCAGTGATGTGAATTTATTTGCCGTAGAAGACTGATCTGCAACAAAGATGTAGTCGCTGGGGGAGATGGAACAATGGTGAATATTGTAGGTCATCTGCTACTCACTCAGATTTGTCTTTTATTTCAGCTCTTCAATACCCCAAGTATAACTCTTATGGAATGGAAGGCATCTATAAGTAATACATAAGTAAATTCTTTTTTAAAAATTCTACAGAACACTGGGGCCCAAGCAGAATTACTCTGGAATCCTAAAATCACATCACAAAAATGGCAGAGGTATTTCCCTTTCTTCTCACCTCAGTCCACTGACCTGCTCTAATTTCAAAGGGATTCTCTTTGATACATTAGACAAAACTATAGCAGAAAGCACAGCACCAAGCAGGCAGGATCAGAGGCTGTAATACCTGGATGGATTGTCTAGAGATTACTCTAGAGCATCTCAATTAGAAACAGAGACTGGTGCACGGAAGAGCAACGCTGACTCCTAACAGGTCTGTGGAGGCCAGTAAAGTACTGACTTGGTCACTTATGAGAACACATGAGGCATGTGAGACTACCGCAGAAGTGCAGATGAACCGGGAGGAAGGCTTTATATGAGAGGCTCAGGTCCTTTCACACCTGTGAGGATAACCAATACTAGACTCTAAACTTCTTTCTGAGACCAATTTCCCACTCCAGAGCCTGCAGGAAATATCATGCTTAGGAGAAAAGCAAGATGGTAAAATCTGGTTATCTCCTCTAATTTGGGGCCATTCTTGCCCACCAGCTGTTGAAATCTCGGAAAATTTTAATCCTGACAAATAAAAATTTCTCAAACGAAAGTAAATCTAAAACATTTAATCACACATAATCATTATTTTGCAACATCATAATTAAAAATAAATGCTCAGTAGTTCACAGAAGTGAAAGTAATTAGCGTTAATTTTATACAGCCAAACCAACCTTTCTTCACTTTCCTTGGTTCATTTTTCCAGTTTTCTGTGTCCATCAGCAGTGTTGATGTAAACAATTTTAATCACTCTCACATACTTCCATAGACTGCCACCCACATATAAGCTCAGAATTTTATTTACCAACATCAGCAACTTCCTTTATCTGGAAGGCATGAAACAGAGTATTACCTAGTTTATAAACCTGTATGCCTAGTTGCTGCAGAGTTCTGGCCATGTAGCCCTGCAGTAATTCCAAGTGGGACTTATATACAGATTTTCAGACAAAAGAAATAAGAGGAAGAATTGAAGGTGTGTATGGAAAGTGGAAGAGAGATAGCATGGTGCAAATGTATCTCTAGAAGGCAACTCCTCAAGATATAAATAAAGAAGTATATTAGAACTGAGGGAGGGGGCCGGCACTGTGGTGTAGCAGGTAAAGCTGCCACCTGCAGTGCTGGCATCCTGTGTGGTTGCTGGTTCACATCCCAGCTGCTCCACTGCCGATTCAGCTCTCTGTAATGGCCTGGGAGAGCAGCAGAAGACAGCCCAGGTGCTTGGGCTCTGACACCCACATGGGAGATCTGGAGGAAGCTTCAGGCTCCTGGCTTCAGATTGGCCCAGCTCTGGCTGTTGTGGCAATTTGGGGAGTGAACCAGAGGATGGGAGACTTCTCTCTGTCTGTCTCTCTCTAACTCTTCCTTTCAAGTAAATAAATAAATCTTAAAAAAAAAAAAAAAAAAAAAAAACAAAACTGAGGGAAGGGGTAAGGGAGGTAGAAGATGCTTGGCCAATATTAACTTTGCATTATTCCTTTGATACTAGAATCTGTGCTCTAGATACCTTAAGATAATTAAGTCAGTTTTGAGAGGTTTGAAAACTTCTTTCATGTGTCAAATGTCTTACGCAGGCCGGTGCCGCAGCTCACTAGGCTAATCCTCTGCCTAGCGGCGCCGGCACACCGGGTTCTAGTCCCGGTCGGGGCGCCGGATTCTGTCCCAGTTGCCCCTCTTCCAGGCCAGCTCTCTGCTATTGCCCGGGAGGGCAGTGGAAGATGGCCCAAGTGCTTGGGCCCTGCACCCTATGGGAGACCAGGAGAAGTACCTGGTTCCTGGCTTCGGATCAGCGCGGTACGCCGGCCGCGGCTGCCATTGGAGGGTGAACCAACAGCAAAAGGAAGACCTTTCTCTCTGTCTCTCTCTTTCACTGTCCACTCTGCCTGTTAAAAAAAAAGTCTTATGCATTACATGTAATTAAAATTGAGATTAATTTGAGTCATAACCTATCAGAAGAATCTCATATGAATTAATAAATGGAATTTTATTCACAGTTATTTCCACAAGTTTGTGCCAGACACCTGGAGTTAAATTTTGCTGGGAAATCAACTAAATGTAGTCCTACTTATACTACCAGCCGAATTGGTAATTTCCATTGAGAACAATTTAGAAAAATGGTCATATCATTAGAAATTATCCTATTTGACAGTATCAAAAAGCTACAAGAAGGGAATAATCATGGAGCAAACATCAGGGCAAAGAAGAAAATACAGAGAAGTGAGCCTGGTATTTGGGGGCACTTTGATAAACAGAGTCTACGAGAAGTGGCAAGAAACTGAATGGGACTTGCAACAGAACCTATTGGGCTAAAGGAAAAAAACGAATTCAACAATCACCATGGAAACATTAAACCCGTAGGTTTAGAAGAGGACCATGAAAATCTCAATCCTACAAAGAAGAATGAAAGAAAAATGAAATATCCCTCTTCAAGTCTGAAATCCAGCTATCACCTAATCTGTAATTGCATTAAACAAATATAGGAAGGTTAGTTGCCTGCCAAAAGCAAATTTATATCTGTCTGGAGGAATATCATTCAGATTTTAAATGATCTAAAACTTTTCATGTACATATGAAGTTCAATATAAACCAACAAACCACAGAAGAATGCAATAAAATGGAAGTAAATAAAAGATAATAGAAATAGAACCTCAAGAAATACAGATAGATTTGCATTATTATAAATAATGAAATCACAGATAGCAGTTTCAGATACCATCTGAAGCAATTATGTCAGATATGTTTAAAGAAATAACACACAAAATTGGGGAATGATGTATAAAATTGGAAAACCTAAAAAATAAAGACCCAATACTGGTTCTAAAACTGAATAAGAAAATACAAAATTGAAACTGAGATGGACACATTAAACAGTACATTAGACACAGTTAAAGAGAGAATAGAGAAATCAGAATATACGCATGAAGAGAATAACACCCATAGTTGATAATGGCCTCCATTTTCACCAACACTCCTTTGCTAATTTAAGCAGTAGCACTGTCCACAATGGGCCAGATTTGGTGCCCCCATCAGCTGGACTGTGCTGTTTTTGGTGTTAGCTTCAGTGCTTCATTACTTCTACACTGGGCTGCATCAATGTTTTGCAAAGCCTCCTCCAACACTTGCTGTGCAGCAGTCATCTCTGGAGGACACAGCCTCCTGCAGCATAGCATCCAGAGTCTCAGTAGACACCAGCCTGCTTTAGCTGTTGAATCACTCAGTAACTAGTTGCTCAGTTGTAATTCAAAGCAAAAACTGAGGTGCGGGGTGGGTGAAAGTGGTCTAGGTGACATGCAATTTCTCTCTTTGATCCAAACAATCAAAAATAATAACTACAGACATGTATTGAATATTTGCTGTATTTCAGACACTATCAGAGGTGCTTGGGAATGGGTGCACCAGTGACAATAAAAAGCGAACAGCCACAAAAACTCTAAAAGTTAAAAATTCTCCAGCTACATATATGAGTGAATAATTGCATGATATTATAGAATGTGAAATAAATAATGATGAGTATAGGTATTTTTGTTATTTACAGTGTAATTAAACTGAAGTAATATTAAGCATGCATTTTTTTATTATTTTAATCCTTGAAATCTGTTCAGATTAACTTTATGGCATAGCATATGTTAAATTTTTTAAATGTTCTATGTAGAATTAGAAACTGATTATTCTGTGAAGTGTCTTATGCATTTCAATAGGTGAGTTTTGCTAAATACAATGCTTGAAATATTGTCTTTATGAATTTTTTGACAGTTCAATTAATGAAGTATATAAATTTGACCAATTATGATTGCATATTTGTCTATTTTTCTTTGTCCTTTTGTTAAATTTTGATTTATGTATTTGTCTAAGTTAGGTACATGAAACATTGGAATTATCTCATATTCTTGATTAAATATTTTATTAGGAAAATTAAGTTATTATTTATATATGGTTTTGCTTGTGCCTTAAAATATCCATTATTTAGTATTAATATAGCAACAGAAATGCATTGCTTAGGTTGTATGAAGAGTTTCTGTAGCTCAGGGTCTCTCACAACCTTGCAAGATTCTACTAGGGGATTAAACTTCCAAGAGTCCTCATGTGACTTCACTGGAATGCTGGCCAGAAACATTAGTTCTTTGCCATAAGAGCTCCATCAGGGCAGCTGGCAGCCTGGCAGCCGTGCTGTCCACTGTTGCTCTCTTGCTTATTTGTTCTGAGGGAAGGAAGCTGCTGCGCTGTGAGCTGCCCTTGAAGACTGAAGCCTTCTAACTCTCAAATGAGTGACCCTGGAAGTCAAGCCCTACAATAACTGTCACCTGACCAGCAACTTGGGTGCAACCTTCAAGAAACCCTGAGCCCAAGCCACTCAGGTAAGCCGTGCCAGGATTCCTGATGTACTGATATTTGTCATGTGAAGCTGCTAACTTCTGTGCATAATTCATAATATGCAGAAACACAGTTATTACAAAGATCAAATGTCAAGAAAATACTCCAATTTGCACAAATTATGTTAAGTTCTTATAAAAACGATCTTATTATAATCAATAACACTTACTTTTTAAGGCAGCTAATCCTCCAAGTTTACTACTGACTTCTAAAACTATTAACTGATTCTGCAAATCATGAACTATGAAGGGAAGTTGGCAGGTACTAAAAACCTACCATCTGCATTGGACAATGAAAAGCATAGTATACTGGGAGTGCCCACCTTGCCAAGGAGGAAAAGAAGAACCTTTTAAAAGCCAAAAACTCACCAGCTGCTGTGACATGGGGCTCGGTGATCTGCCTTTTAACCAACACCAAGTGATTTTTAAGTGTCAAAGAACCTCGATTTGAGAAACACTGCCCTAAAACAAAGAGCAACTACAGAGAAGAATCAGTGAAATTGCACACAGGAAGAAAAATGACAATAAAATACACAATATGGATGAGGGAGACGAATTTACTTATGTCTTAAAATGTTTGTGCACATGTGATCCCACTTTGGGATATATAACTATTTTTGTGTTTCAGAAATTATTTCAAATATGTTCTGAAATCATCTAATATTCTTGGGGATCAGCAATGTTTCTACATAATAGACAAGTTAGTATATACTGTTTTCTTTTTTATTTTTATTTTTGACAGGCAGAGTGGACAGTGAGAGAGAGAGAGAGAGAAAGAAAGGTCTTCCTTTGCCGTTGGTTCACCCTCCAATGGCCGCCGCGGCCGGCACGCTGCGGCCGGCGCACCGCGCTGATCCGATGGCAGGAGCCAGGTACTTATTCTGGTCTCCCATGGGGTGCAGGGCCCAAGTACTTGGGCCATCCTCCACTGCACTCCCTGGCCACAGCAGAGAGCTGGCCTGGAAGAGGGGCAACCGGGACAGAATCCGGCGCCCCAGCCGGGACTAGAACCTGGTATGCCGGCGCCGCAAGGCAGAGGATTAGCCTAGTGAGCCGCGGCGCCGGCCTATATTGTTTTCTGATTCTTTTTTTTTTTTTTTAATTTGAGAGTTAGAGAGAGAGAGAGACAGAGTGAGAACAACCTGGAGAGCTTCTACCCACTGGTTCACTCCCCAAATACCTGCAACGTACACAGCTGAAGCAAAGAGAGGGGGACTCAACCCAGTTCTCCAAAAGGGTGGCAGGAACCCAATTACCTGAACCAACACTGCTGCCTCCCAGGGCCTGCGTTAGGAAGAAGCGGGAGTCAGAGCCTAGAGCTGGGGATCAAATATAGACATGCCAATACGGGATGTGAGCATCCTAATCCCTAAACTGAAGCCCCACTGAGAGATAATATTTTAGGTTTTGTAGGCCTTACAGTGTTTTTTGTAACTACTCAATTCTCTCATTGTAGCCCAAAAGTAGCCCTTGATAACATGTAAACAAATTCAATGGTGCTGCTTCAATAACATTTTATTTATAAAAACAGATAATGGACTAGATTTGGTGCATAGGTTGAGGGCTGTCAATCCTTAACATGGTTGGTTGGTTTTTAGCTATTTGAAGATATGGAAGTTAACTGGATCACTATAGATTTTGTAGAAATTCAAAAGGAAACTTCAAAAAGAAGTTAAATTATGATACAACTTTTAGCAATTGTAAAGCATAAGATAAATATACAAATAAAAATTCCATATAAGATTCTTCTTGGTGGGTAGACTCTGATAAGAAAAGAACAGTTAACAATTTACATGCTAGGGATCAGCATTGTGTCCTAACAGTAAAGCCATTGCTTGCAATGCAAGCATCCCATATGGGCACCGTTTGAGTCCAGGCTGCTCCACTTCTGACCCAGCTCCCAGCTAATGAGCCTGGGAAAGCAGTGGAAGATGCTTAAAGTGTTTTGGCCCCTGGCACCCATACGGGAGACCCAGATGAAGCTCCTGGGTCCCAGCTTCAGCCTGGCTCTGTCCTAATAATTGTGGCCATCTGGGGAGGGAACCGGTAGATGGAAGATCTCTCTCTGTGTCTCACTAATTCTGACTTTTAAACAAACAAAGCTTAAAAAAAGTCACAAGGTAGGGATGGGTGTCTGGCTCAAGGTTAAGTGCTGCTTAGGACATCTACATCCCATATTGGAGTGTCAGGTTCAGGTCCCAGCTCCTTCACTTCTGACCCAATTTTCTGACTATTTGTGGGGAGCAACCCGGACTGGACTGAGTTACTGGAATTAAGACTTATTCTATGCTTCTATGCATCTGCTCTCCCACAATGTGGCGCTGGGAGAGGAGCGTACAGCTTCTACCCAGCTGCCTCTCACCAACTTGACAAGCCGCAGGAGCCGCTCCTGATTGGAGGAGAGCAGCGTACTCGGCGTGTGGGCAGCTGAGTTGGGATTGGCGGAGGAGGACTATAAAGGAGGAAAGAGACAACATGCACCAGGAACATCTAAGGGGAACACCTGAGGAACATCTGAGCAGCCCCCGAGAGAGCCGGCCGGCGGTGTGCCGCTCCCCTGTGAAAGTGGGGAAGGTGGCAGGGGGCCCGCCCCTCCACGGAGGTGGAGGGACGGTAGCCAACCCGGGAAGAACCAGCAGCAAACCCGGGAAGGGCCGAGCAGATGAAAGAACAGCGCAGGGTCCTGTGTCGTTCCTCCACGAAGACGGGGAGCGACATAATGGTGCCGTGACTCGGATAGGAAGCCTAGGCAGGGTTTAGTGTCGTTCCCCCATGAAGACGGGGAGCAACATAATGGTGCCGTGACTCGGATAGGAAACTTAGGAGGGAAGAAACAGGAAGAAGAGGAAAATACCGGAGAGAGAGACTAGCAAAGAGCCTAGGGAAAAGCCGGACAGAAAAGGTGCCGGAAGAAGCTATCGAAAGCCTAGGCATAGACTCGGATACGGACTGTGGGAAAGAAGTTAGGATTTAAAGTGAAAGCAAGAAGAAACTTAGACTCAGATACGGACTGCAGGTTGAAAGTGAAAGTGAAACCTATAAGAAACTTAGACTTGGATACGGACTGTGGGGAGAGGCCAGGAGAAATGAGGGAGGAATATTGTTGGAAGAAAACTTAGGGAAACATACCGGGTAGAGAAAAATGTTAGGGAGGATGAAGCCACGAGTGCAGGCCGAGGCGGAGACGTAAGCCATCTTGGAATTCTTCAAGTCAGTCCAGGGAGCAAGAGGCGAAGATCTGGAACCAGAGGCAGAGACATGGGCCGCCAGGTTGGAATTCGCCAGGTTAGTCCGGGGAACTTGGACTGAATACCGGTGGCGGAAACGTGAGTTGTGCTGTGTGACTCGTGGAAGCCGCCGCACGCAGAGAGAGCGCGCGGGGCACAAGTAGATAGGGAACCCAGGGCTAGCGCGAGGCCGTGGTGCGGACGCGAAGGGGCGCGGAGACCGCGGAGTGCGCGCGCGAAGCCGGGAAGCCGCGCAGATGAGAGAAGCGCGGGCTGAAGCGGCTCAGAGCCGGGAAGCCGCCGAGAAGCAGCCTCGGGGCGGGCGCCGGGAAGCCGCAGGGATAAGAGAAACAGAAGTTTAGAAGTAAAATGAGAGAAATAGGAATGCTGGCAGATAGAAGTAAAATAGGAGAGATAGGAATGCCCGGAGGTAGAGAAATAGAGAAAAATAAGGCCTCCCCTCAACATGGCAATGAGAGAGCTTGGATTCGGTCTGCCTGATTAGGGAGGTGGTGAGCACCTGCGGGCGGCTAGCAGCTTATGCACCGCAGGTCACTGAAGACAGGCACGAATTAACATCAATAAGTCTCCCCACAATACAGCAATGAGAGGGCTTGGATTCGGTTTGCCTAATAGGGCTTGTAAGCACCTGCAGGCAGTTCTAGCAGAGCAGAGCATGCGCTGCAGGGCACCGAACACAGGCACGCATCAGCGCCTAAAAACCTCCTCACAACATGGCGAAGAGAGGACCCGGATTCGGTTTGCCTGACTGATAGGGCTTGTAAGCACCTGTGGGCAACTCTAGCAAGCAGAGCAGAGTGTGTGCCACGGGACACCGAAGACAGGCACGTATCAACACCAAAAAATAAAAAGAAAGGGGGATCTGTGGGGAGCAACCCGGACTGGACTGAGTTACTGGAATTAAGACTTATTCTATGCATCTGCTCTCCCACAATGTGGCGCTGGGAGAGGAGCGTACAGCTTCTACCCAGCTGCCTCTCACCAACTTGACAAGCTGCAGGAGCCGCTCCTGATTGGAGGAGAGCAGCATACTCGGCGTGTGGGCAGCTGAGTTGGGATTGGCGGAGGAGGACCATAAAGGAGGAAAGAGACAACATGCACCAGGAACATCTAAGGGGAACACCTGAGGAACATCTGAGCAGCCCCCGAGAGAGCCGGCCGGCGGTGTGCCGCTCCCCTGTGGAAGTGGGGAAGGTGGCAGGGGGCCCGCCCCTCCACGGAGGTGGAGGGACGGTAGCCAACCCGGGAAGAACCAGCAGCAAACCCGGGAAGGGCCGAGCAGACGAAAGAACAGCGCAGGGTCCTGTGTCGTTCCTCCACGAAGACGGGGAGCGACACTATTCACATCCTGAAAGGTGGTAGATTATGGCTCGGGTACTTGGGCCCCAGCTAACTACATGGGAAACTGAGATGTAGTTCCAGTTTCCCAGCTTTGACCTGGCCCAGCCTTGGTCAAAGCTTTTGGCCAGCATTTGGCAAGTGAACCAGCAAATGGATGATATCTCTCTCCCTCAAATAAAATACAGGGTAATTAAAAAAAAAAAGTAAGCTACTTACAGTCCTTGAAGTCAAATATATTTCTTCTGAACAGTGTACAACAATTACTAAGGTTATCATATATAGTTAGGAAGTTATACTGGAGAAAAAATCGTGTTTTAATTTGTGCATAAAGAATATTAATAAGAAATCTTACATCTGTCAAATGGGAAATGTCTTAGTGAATAGAGAGGACATCTTCATTTCCTTCATTGACTCTAAAGCCCCTGCCTACCTCTCAGGAAAAGGTTTCTGATTGCAAGTTCAAATCTATCATCAGTGCCCAAATGTCAAGGGTTAAGAGATGTTCAGTGAAATGTGGCTAGTGAAATGTCATGTGGCAGAATTCTGATCATGAAATGCTACAAAATGAGGGGCATGACAACCAGTGATGTGAAAGAAAATGTCAGTAATGGAACAGGACAGTAAATAACACTATTCTGCCTGTTATCTAAATGGACACTTGGCAATTCATTTCATTTGTCCTTGGTCACTTCTTTATAATCTATGCACATGTGGGTACCATCCCTCTTAGTGTACTCGCTCACGCTCTCTTTCTCTCTCTCTCTCATACACACACACACACACAATTTTAAGCAGGCACTGTTTAAATATTTTTTAAATATTTAAATATTTAAAATATTTAAAAATATTCTGACATATTTTAAATATGTCAGAAAAATGACATAAAATTTAAAAATCCCATAAGCCTTAGAGTTGGCTATTATTTCTCATAATGTACCCTATTAAACAAAATGCAGTGAGGTATTATAATATTGTAGAAGTGAGGTCTTAAGCCAGTTGGATTTTGGGAAATTACTCATTGTTGTTCAGCCTTACAGTACTATTAAGAGAAAGGCAATCTGAGCTCTATTTTCCTGTTTTCTATGATTTTTAGTCATATTTCTTGTCCTGTAGCACGCTTTACCTTCTGTGTGGTACTTGACCATGTCTCCCAAGGCGGATTTGCACTGTGGTCAAAATACATTAAATTTGCCATGAGTTGGGCCAGTCTGTGTGGAGGTGGCTATGGCTTTGGAAGCAGATACCATCTGGGAAGGTCTGATACACTATTAGTCTGGATAACAACCAATGAGTCAGCCTCCCAGTCCCCTCACCCATGGGGACGCTTCTCTAATATGGATGTTCCTGAACTTTGCCTTAACCAATAAAATGCAGCAGAAGTGACATTTTGCCCGTTTTGGGCTGAAGCTTTGAGAAATCTGAAAACTGCATTCGCATTTCATACTTTTGCATTTTGGGGAAGATGGCTGTCATATAAGAAGAGAGAACACTGTCATTCAGGAGGCCAAACTAACAAAGTAAAGAAATAAGATGCCTTGGGGCCGGCGCTGTGGCGCAGCAGGTTAAAGACCTGGCCTGATGCTCTGACATCCCATATGGGCGCCAGTTCTAGTCCCGGCTGCTCCTCTTCCGATCCAGCTCTCTACTATGGCCTGGGATAGCAGTACAAGAGGGCCCAAGTCCTTGGGCCCCTGTACCCACATAGGAGACCCAGAGGTTGCTCCTGGCTCCTCGCTTCGGAGAGGCACAGCTCCGGCTGTTGCAGCCATCTGGGGAGTGAACTAGCAGATGGAAGACCTCTCTCTCTGTCTCTGCCTCTCTCTATAACTCTGTCTTTCAAATGAGTAAAATAAATCTTAAAAAAAAAAAAGTGCCTTGCCCCAATCATGTGACCCCAGCAGAAATGATGGCAGCACCAGCCACTAGAGCCACACCAAAATGGTATGGAAAAGTCCATTATTTAAGTAATAAGGTTTTCCTTGGAGAGGAGGGCTGGCTTCCCAGAGAAAGGAGACTGACTTGGGGTTTTAATTATAATAATTAAGGAGTCATGGGAAGCTGCTGGAATGATTTAAACCTCTTTCCAAGGAGAGAACACCTAAGCTTCCTCATCAGCTCACCCAGATTGCGGGTAGCCAAGTGGTAGAGGGCCGGGGCGGCACAGAGGGAGACGGCAAATAAGGGAGAGGAAAAGGTGAAGCTTAGAAGTTTCAGCAAACGTCAAGACTGGAGCCAGACTCTTGACTACAGAATGATCACTGGACACAGCGGCTCACAGAGGAGTGAACTGTAGACTAGGGAGATTGTAACACTGAAAAATGCTACCATGGGCTACTTAAGGGACAACTGGGCATTGCATTTATGAGGACTTCCAAAGGAGGGGTGGGTGGGGGGAGATGAAGTCAAAGGAAAAAGCTTCAGTGGCAACTTCCCCTGAAAAGTAAATGTTTCATTCTTCTGAAATTAGGGAAATTTGACAAGCCTTAAAAGAAAATAATTCACATAATCAACATTCACCACTATATCCCATGTGAATAAACCTAACACATGGTAGCTAATGCAATGCCTTGCACAGAATGGATACTGTAAAAACAATGGCTAAAGGAATAAGTGTTTATGAATGTTATGGAGTTTACAGAGTACTTTCTCATAGTTTATCTCATTTGATATTGAAATGTATTCCCTGAGAAAGACATTTTTTTTCTTCATCTTATAATAAAGAAGCTCGGGTTCAGAAAGGTAACAGTTGGTTCTGTGTGTCTATGGGTTTCACATCTGTGAATTCAGCCAACTACAGATAGAAAACATTTGAATAAAAAATTGTATCAGTACTGGATAGGTAGACTTTTCTTTTTCTTGTCATTATCTCTACACACAGTAAAGCATTATTTATCCAGCGTTCACACTGTGTTAGGTACTATAAATAATCTAGATGTGAATTAAAGTGTACAGTGCATGGGTCTAGGTTGTATGCAACAGCTACACCATTTTATATTATAGAAGGGTTTTGAGCATCCTCAGATTTTCACATCCTGGGGCAGGAGAGAGTTCCAGAACCAAAGCCCCATGGATACCAAGGGACAACAGTACCTTTTCTCAAATTCAGGCTGTCAAAGGAGAGTTCCAGGCCAGCTCCTTCAAAAGGCGTATCTACTTCTTCCCAAGTTACAGCACTTCCACTAGGAATATTGTTAGTAGATCTCTATTTGGAAATAAATGAGATAATCTCTTAGAGTATCTTCTAGTTCTTTCACTTTTTTCATATTCAGAACTCTGCTTCATAGTGTAAAGGCTCTTTCAATGAATGGTAAAGAATTAATTTTTAAAGCATATCTAACTCTACTACCACTTATACCACAATTATTAACAAATTAAAGTTCAAATGTTCTGTACTTGGACAAATGCACATTTATTCCACTGGCAAATATTAAAAGTTCGGATTCAGGTCTTCAAAAGGATTCATTTATTGTATTTGATGCTCTCAGGTGAAATATTTGGATTTTTTAAGACTAAAAGGAAAAAGAAGCCATCAAATCTCTTTCCAAAGCAGTACTTCATGCCATTCTAAATCAATGTTAAATTGTGTCCAGGAGATGAGTTCTAATTGACTATAACCAGAAGCGTAATTTATTTTAAACATTCTTATCATTCTGATTGCTCAACATGTAATCAACTGGCAAGTTCAAAAGCAATATGAAATGTGTTTCTTCAATAGATGAGTCACATAAAAATTCTCACAGCATGACAAACAAGTTTTGTTTTAAGAAACAAAGCTTATCAGTGGTGAAAATATTGAATTATGTTTTATTGTCAATTTAACACATCCCAAGGAGACCATATTCAAAGTAATGCACTGTAAATTTCTCTCTACACTCTGATTCCTGAAGCATCTCACAATTGCATCCCTGCTGTTGTTGTTCCATCTATTAATGTCCAAGACATCTCAGGTAATTCCTATGCTTCTTGAGACTACTTTCTCACAGCAAAAGCACTGTTACTGACTAAATTTGCTGGTCCTGGCACCTCTCTTTCCTTAACCTGCTCCTGACAGACTGGCACATAGACCACATACCATGCCACGTGCTGAAACTCCCAAAGGAGGTATGTCTGGGTGGTAAACTTCCAAGCATGCACTTAATGCAAACAAAATTCGTTCTTCCTATTACAAAGGCACATTTTTTGTTCTTGATTATATGCCTTTCTTCTAATTCCTAGAAGGTAATATTTACAAGAATTTCCTGTAATGATGTCATGATCCACTGACCCCTTTAAATCCTCAGTTACCATGGTAACAAATGGGGGCCTTTCCCCCTTCTTTGCTTGGTTCTTTTGTGTTGGTGGGAGGGTTGTAATGTTCATAACATACTTACCATACTTCATTAGAACAGGTTAATTCCCTGCTACCCTCCTCAACAAGACAGTAGAATTCATGCAAAGACTTTAATTCTTAGGGCACTACTGGTGAACATTGCAATTGGCAACGTTTGTTGAACGTTGCACTTTGTCAAACTTAATTCCAAAATAAAAGTGGTTCTCCTTCCCTGTTTTGGACATGTTATGTGGAAGCCTTGAACAATTAAAAATATGTGGGTACATTTTTCCCCTGTGACAATATTTTCCATTTGGAAGAGAATTGGTTCATATAATAGCAAATCATATTGTGCAGTTTTTGCTCCATGTTATTTAGGGCCCAAATTTGGTAACCATGTTTCAAATGAAAAATATACCTTTTTTTAAAGATTAATTTATTTATTTGAAAGGCAGAGTTACACAGAGAGAGGAGAGGCAGAAAGACAAAGAGAGAGAGAGAGAGAGAGAGAGAGAGAGAGAGAGAGAGGTCTTCCATCCGATGGTTCACTCCCCAATTGGCCACAACAGCCGGAGCTGTGCCAATCTGAAGCCAGGAGCCAGGAGCTTCTTCTGGGTCTCCCATGTGGGTGCAGGGGCCCAAGGACTTGGGCCATCTTCTACTGCTTTCCCGGGCCATAGCAGAGAGCTGGACAGGAAGCAGAGCAGCTGGGTCTCAAACCAGTGTCCATATGGGATGCAGGCGCTTTAGGCCAGGGCGTTAACCCACTGTGCCACCGCGCCGGCCCCAGGAAAAATAATACTTTCTACCTGCAATAGCAATAATGTCATTACATCCTCCTGCAAAGGAGTTATGCTGAATGCTTCTACTTAATGTGATCAACTGACATTCAAATACTAGTCCAATCGTTTTAAAAAAATTTTTCTAGCTTTACTAAGATATAATTATTTTTACTCTTCCTGTTTTAGGACAAGGCACTTTGGGAAATAAAAACTGGTGGGACAGCATAAGAGGCACTGCTTGTACTCCTCCAATTGCATCATAAGCCTCTCTCAGAATTTTAGAACCGTCTTCTAGTTGTAAATCAGTCATCTATGTTTTCAAATGATGCTTAAGTCACTTGTAAAATTCAGTATGAGTCTGGACAAGTTTTGGCCCTAGAATCAACCAAGAAGGATCAGGTTCACTGGCATCATCCTGGAACTGTACAGAGCTCCCAGGTAGTTGAGACAGCCTCAGTTCCGGTGTCTGTGGTCAGCTAGAACACCTTTACTTTACACAGCCCAGTGTGTCCCCACAGTTAGCTCCGGACAATGTGCCTGCACAGGTAGAAATGGAACATGACTTTCCCAGTTCTTGAAATGCCTAATGAATAGGACTTGCTTATTACACTTTTATCTTCTCTCAATTGAAATTAATGAAGAGTCCTTGCTACTGCTTGTGGTGCTACTAACCCAAGCATTCTAATCACTTCCTTCAGTTGTGTACCCAGAAATGGGGTGGCTGGATCATACAGCTGATCTATTTTTAGTTTTTTGGGGAAACCGTTATACTGTTTTCTATAGTGGCTGTACTAATTTGCACTCTCACCAATAGTGTATAATAGTTCCCCTTTGAGCCTTCATATTTAAAGACTGATTTGAGAGAGAAAGAGGGAGTGGGGGAGAGACTGGGACAGATAGAAATTGGGAACAATGCAGCTCAGACTGGAAGCAGCACTCCAATATAGGATGCTGGCATTGCAAGCAAGGACTTAACCTGATGCAACCAAGGGTGTTGGTACCTGAACCCTTACATTTAAATCACAGATTACTAATGGCATTCTAAGCTATCAAACTTCCCAAGGTCACCCATTTCCTATAAAGAAATTCAGATCTTCTTAGTACATGGAAGCATTGTGTGACTTCATTCCATTGGAGGACTTCGTAGCCTTATCTCCCACCCTTTACTATCTATCACTTCAAACATTAAAAATGCCAGTAATTACCTTACAGAAATTTCCCAACTTACCAAGAGAACTGGTATGTTTGTGTGCCCATCTTTGTTCTGCTTTGCTTTCCTTTTGGCTGGTATTTCCTCCAAAGAACAGTAGGAACCTTTCTATGGTATTCCCTGAAAACACTGAACATGCTTTTAATCTACCGACGAAAAGGAATACACCTCTTATACACTGATTAGGCATTTTAACTTATTATAATTCCTAAAAATATCTTCTCTGTTCTGTCTTGCAAATTCTTCAAAGACAGGAATCACACCTAATGTACCTTAGCCTGTATGGTATCTATGGCAGGAGGGTCATAATAAAAGCCTAATAATTCTTGACAAATTTGAATTGAACCAGAAGTCAAAAGGGAAATCCAAAATTGTCCTTTTGTTTACTTGATTTTTAAAAGATAAAACCAACAGTTGCCTTTATATATGAACTAATCATTGCTAGATTCTCTCTCTTTAACTCAAAACCAATCCTTGGGGCTGGTGCTGTGGCATGTCCGGTAAAGCCACCACCTGCAGTGCGAGCATCCCATATCGGTAACGGTTAAGGTCCCAGCTGCTCCACTTCTGCTATGTCTTGGGAAAGCAGTAGAAGATCGTTCAAGTCCTTGGGCCCCTGCACCTGCATAGGAGACCTCGAAGAAGCTCCTGACTCCTGGCTTCAGATCGGCGCAGCTCTGGCCGTTGCGACCATATGGGGAGGGAACCATTGGATGGAAGACCTCTCTCTCTGCTGCCTCTGCCTCTCTGTAACTCTGCCCTTCAAATAAATAAATAAATCTTTAAGAAAAAAAAAACAATCCTTGACATCATCCATGGAGACCAATCCTAGTATAAATTCGTTCATAACATTATTAAAACTCATTGTATTAGGACTTGAGTCACCTTCAGTTAAAATAAAATCCAGGAGCAGCAGTTTCTTATCACAAGTGATGTTCATTAGATAAATAGCATAAAAAAAAAGAAAAAGAAAGGAATTTTCTTCCATGTCCTCTGTTGGCAATATTTATAAAAGATAAATGATATCAAGTCAGTGAAGTCCAAAGTCATTTCTTCTTCCTAGTTTCACAGGTAAAAAATCCTATGATGGATTCTTTTGAACAAATGTGGATCAGAATAAGACATAATTAGAATAATACTGGTTAAGTTGGTAGATCACAGCTGAGCCAGGAGGATATCACTGGGAGGCTGTTTTGGGGAAGAGCGGTAGATACATGTTTTGCTCCAAGTCATGGTGAACTAGGTGCACATTTGAGTTTCCTTGGATGGGAGAAGGAGCGGGAGATGGGAGGGTTGCAGGTGGGAGGGAAGTTATGGGGGAGGAATAAGCCATTGTAATCCATAAGCTGTACTTAGGAAATTTATATTTATTAAATAAAAGTTAAAAAAAAAAGTTTCCTTGGGACACTCATTCATGAAGAAATGATTCTTGACTCTGTAGACACTTTAAGGGACAAGGTTTGCTCCAGAAAGTTTTATGTTAACAGTGGATATTTTTGTCCAGAATGCTGTCCAGAACCTGTTTGACTCCGTTAGATAAAACATATTTTATTACAATGAACTCAAGCATTTATATTAATAAGAAATTGCACTCATTCACTGCAAGGCTCCTGGCATCTGTCTCAGGTAGCAGAATCACATCTTTTGGATTGACCTAGGAAGCGAAGGTGTCTAACTCTGTCAATGTAGTCAGATTTTCATCCTTCTGTTCATGCATATGCCCTTCCACACCCAACCATCCCTCTGCCAAATTCAGCTGGGACAAACTTTCTTTTTGTGCCATTCTCCTTTATCTTTATCAGAGGATCTGCTCTTCTCTGTCACAGACTTTTACTTCTCCAGGAGCATCTGCAGTTTATTTTCAACATCTGTTCTATTAAGGGTTGTTCTTATTCAACTATCAAATTGACACACATAAAAATTCTTAAGCAGAGCCGGCGCCGTGGCTCAATAGGCTAATCCTCCACCTTGCGGCGCCGGCACACCGGGTTCTAGTCCCGGTTGGGGCGCCGGATTCTGTCCCGGTTGCCCCTCTTCCAGGCCAGCTCTCTGCTATGGCCAGGGAGTGCAGTGGAGGATGGCCCAGGTGCTTGGGCCCTGCACCCCATGGGAGACCAGGAAAAGCACCTGGCTCCTGGCTCCTGCCAGGATCAGCGCGGTGCGCCGGCTGCAGCGGCGGCCATTGGAGGGTGAACCAACGGCAAAAGGAAGACCTTTCTCTCTCTGTCTCTCTCTCTCACTGTCCACTCTGCCTGTCAAAAAAAAAAAAAAAAAAAAATTCTTAAGCAAACCTTACTGGGCCAAATCACTGGATTTAACTATTGCTCCTGGAAATTAATCAGACTGCTGCTACTGTCTGCTGTGTCTATGGCTTGCAAATTATTCTCTCATAAGTTCACAGTGGACAAGCAAGATGCTCACCAAGAATCAAACACTGTTATCTCTGAATATATTTATGCCAATTTTCCTTGTTGTATGAAATAATTTCCAAATGTAGCTATCATCACTTTTCCTTGTCCTATAAAAATGTGCCCCTCCTCACTTCCAGAAGTGGAATCTATTCCTGTCCCTTCAATACACTTTAGTCCTATGCCTTTCTTGGATCGACTGGATGTGGCAGCCGTGGTATTGTGTCAGTTCTAGATTTGAGCCTTAAAGGAAGTGACAGCTCCTGCTTCCTCTGTCTTGAAATCCAGACACCATGGAGAAAATCCAAGACAGTGTTCCGGAAAGGCTACCTGGAGAGAGGTGCCCAGACTCCCCTAGAGAGTCCAGCCACTCTAGACAAGACATCAGCTGTGTTTAGATGATACTACAGAAAATGGAGGAACCACTCAACTGGTACAGCTGAGTGTAAGACTTTTCACCGTAAAGAAATCAAGAGGGATGTAATTTTGACTACCTCATAAAAACAACAGCTATGACAGGTCAATACTTGGCCTGGCAGTTAAAACACCCATCCCTCCCCCATCCCTCCACACCACAGTGCAATTCATCTCTGGCTTCTGACTCCAGCGTTCTGCAAATGCTGAGAGGCAATGGTCAAAGCCCAAGTAATGGGATTCCTGCCAGCCCGTGGACAACCTGGATTTGGTCCCCAGCTCCTGACTTTGACCCCAGCACAGCCCTTTGTGTGCACTGAGATCATAAGCAGATGGAATTTCTCTCACCATCTCTCTCTCCTTTCCATCCCTACCCCCAACTTTTTAAAAACATTTAAAATAAAAACCTACATAATAATGAAACGTATCCCAGTTTCCAGGTTAGTGTAATATCACACCATCAATTCGGAGAAAAATGTGAAGGCTGAGATAATATTTCCTTCCAGGGAAATACACTTCGGAGAAGGCAAAGACTGGAGATTTGCTGCTCTGTCAAAACCCACCGACATTTCTAGTGTGGGACACCCTTCTAGTCTGTGGCAGACAGCTAAATGTTAGTCTTAGTTTCTAGTGGTATTGCAGAGCTTTCCTTTTTAGACATCTTTAGTGGGAAGCTGAAAGGCAAATTCACATTAACGTGAGAGTCACTGGATTTTCTGTTAAAGAACTGTTTCCCAAACACAACAGTTTGATTCTTCTCTCGCATTTTGCACCGGCTATTGAGTTCAGGCATCCTCTCATTTGAAAAGTACTAGAGAGGTGTGATTATATGACTTGCCAACATTTTCTGTATTGTGTTTTGTTTTCTATTATAAAAAACATTAGCTTCAGCCACAGACAGTAATAGGCACCAAATATTCCACTTTATTTTTCTGTATTCCTCAGCCTTATGCCACGATTGAACCATGTGGTTGGTCTGGCCCAGGGAAACGGAATGTGAGGGGAAGAGAGATGGGTCATTTCCAGGCCAAAGAATTCAAAAGCCATCTGTGATTTTCCAGTTTCCTCTTCCCCTGCCAGGACAACTGAAACGGTTTTGTGTTTCAGGTGATTCAGCTCTAAGCCGGCAGAGCCTAGATCAGCCGAGGTTTCTAACTTGGGTGGAACAGAGCCCCTGGCTCACTCACATAGAATATGTGACACGAACAAGTCACAAATGTGTGCTTAACTTAATGAATATTTTGTAGCCGTTTGGTTTCTAGAGCATAATCTAGCCCATCCTACTAATACAGTATGTTTTACTAACTAGTGTAATTCATCAATCAACTCATTCATCCAACATAGAGAAAATATGCACTAGTACCAAATACTGTAGCAAGACACTAGGATTAGGATGGTGCAAAAAGATATAGGCTGTGTCTTCATTAAAATCATTCTCCAAGGGTGAAAATGGACAAATAAACCTCCTACAAGGAGCACCAGCAAGCACCCTGCATGTGCTGCACCCCTACCACACACTTGACAGAAAAATATGAATGAGGAATTGTCAATGTAACGCTGCTTCTAGGCATGGTAATCCATTATCATAATATGATGTGCCTCATATTCCAGGAAAGCATGGACAAAGTATGCGGGGTAAACATAAGGAAGCGATTAAATTCTTGAGATGCCATGGAGGACTTCTTACAGGAGGGAACACTTGGTTTGAATCTCAAAAACTGAATGAACCTTCACCTACTGAGACTACTGCAGTGGTAATCATTAGCACTTCATTACAAGTGTGCCTTTCTTCCTTCTACAGCAGGATTGCACTTCATTGCCTTCATTGCCTTCATGTTAGGATTAGCCAGGTGCCTCTCTGTGGCTAATAAAATCTGAGTTGAATGGCTAACTGTCACTTTTCGGTAAAAACCAGAACTTTTCTGACATCTTTGCATTTATGCAAAGATCACTCCAACACATGTTGAGATGAAATTTCTATGAGTCTTCAAGCCAGAGCGACTGTAATGAGAGGAGCCTCACCACCCAACACTGCACATGTGAGAAATACATTTCTAGTATTTTAGGATGTGTGCAAGGTTCTCTGTTAATGCAACATGGCCAACTCACTCTGACTGGTACAGCTCATTCCAGGCCTCTCAGCTTGTGCAGAATGGCCTAATAAGAGATTATTTTGTGGGGGCCAGCACTGTGGCACAGTGGGTACAGCCACCACCTGCAGTTTGGCATCCCATATGGGCTCCTGTTTGAGTCCCGGCTGTTCCATTTCTGACCCAGCTATCTGCTGGGACAGTATTGGCCTGGGACAGCAGTGGAAGATGGCCCAAGTGCTTGGGCCCCTGCACCCACGTGGGAGACCCGGAAGAAGCTTCTGGCTCCTGGCTTCAGATGGGCCTACCTCCGGTTGTTGTGGCCATTTGGGGAGTGAATCAGCAGATGAAAGATTCTCTCTCTGCCTCTCTGTAATTCTGTGCTTCAAATAAATAAATAAATCTTTTAAGAAGTCTTTAAAGAAAAAAAAGATTATTGTGTACTCCTGAAAGAGTGAATTCAGTGGCACTTAAGTTCAGACATGTAGGTGACAAAAAGATCAGGTTGGGCAGGCCCAGGTGTGAAAGGTCTTCTGTTGCTGTATCAATAAAGGTGCTCCTGGACATTATTCTCTGAGACAGCAACGGTCAAGGCAGAGCATTGGCTGCAAGTTGTTCCTGTCTACCCACTCCTGGGCTAAGGGCACTCCTTTTTCAAAGCGGCCTTAGATAAAGATTACGAATTATGAATTGTCCATTTGAAGCAATTATTAGCCATATTTAAGAACGCACACTGAGAACTTTTTGTTCTGTACTGTCAAAAGAAGGATATTGTCAACACTGTGAATCTACCATCTATCATTGCCACCATACATTTTTGAAGAATTTTAATATCTTCTAAATAGTAAAACTGAAAGCTTTTTTTTAAAAAAGATTTGCTTGTGAGATGGAGTAACACGTCGATTGTCGGTGGCAGTGGGGAAATGAAACTGTCACATCAATTACAAAGGCTGCTAAGTTGCCAGCAGGAAAAGCATTGATTCTCGGTGAGTTCAGATCTGTAATTTCAGATACCATTGTCATCTTATTGAATGGAAAACTTTGAAAAGAAAATCACTTCTCCCATTCACAACAATACCCATCACCAGAGTCTTGAAAGGAACTGATAAGATGGAAATTTAATTTTGAAATGCTCTCAGCTGTTAATTTTTATTTTTTGATTTCTAATTTAATTTTCATTTCTCTTTTCTTTGAGGTATCTATTCATCAGCTACTAGATTCTTAGCAAGACTCAATATGACCACATAGTCCTCTGCAAGTTCATTTCAGTAGATAGGTAAGCAAGAGTGATTCGGGATCATGATGTTAGTATCTTCAAACATAAGCATTTATTTCTATCAAACAGTTTAAATTCTGGACATATTTTTTCCTATCCTGCTGCTATCTCTACTAAGGCTATACGGTTTCTTCAGGAAGTAGAAACTAAGATATTTAGAAATCATGAAAAGTCTTTGCTTTCCAGGAACCAGATCAAACTCTTCAAATTAATTCAGGAAGACTGAGAAATCCCAAGAGGGGTGACGACGGAGGTGGACAGAAGGGGGAGAAGGAGACAGAGGGCAGACAGGGGCTGAGAACTTTTGGGGATGGGATTCTAGGGCAGCGTGCAGCTCCCCATCCGCCTGCAGCTCCAGCGGTAACCCAGAGCGTCACGGCACCGGCCATGCGGGAGCTCAAAGCAACAACCACGGCCCATCCAGGGACAGGCTGACGCCCAGAGCAACAACCACGGCCCATCCAGGGACAGGCCGACGCCCGAAGCAACAACCACGGCCCATCCAGGGACAGGCCGACGCCCAGAGCAACAACCACGGCCCATCCAGGGACAGGCCAACGCCCGAAGCAACAACCACGGCCCATCCAGGGACAGGCCGACGTCGGAAGCAACAACCACGGCCCATCCAGGGACAGGCCACTGCACACACAGTCCCTCATTTCACCTTAAACAAGTGAACTCCCAATGGCGAGTGTTTAGGCTATCAAACTTTGTAGTGTAGCAACAGAAGATATTCATAGAAAAATACACTTTCTAGAAAATAGCTGAAAAGGATTGATCTCAAAAGATAAAAGCATAAAAATTGTAAGAAACGGACTTTAAAACAAAATATTGGCCCAAACATATAAAACTTCATTTGAAAAAGTCACCTATCCAAACGTCAATGAGCCAGGTCCGAGCCCGAGGCCAGGCCTGCGGCCCCTTGCATTGGCTTACCTTTGTGCAGCTCTTCAAGGCCCTGAGCGCAGTGGCCAGGTCACAGCTCGAGCTGTCCTCGTCTGCAAACAGCTCCTCCACGGAACCAGGGCTCTTGCTCTCCGTGTCTCAAATACCGGGTCCAGCGACTCCGGGAGCTGCCTCTGTTTCCCCAAAGGCTGCTCGGAGAATCGCCTGTGCAGCCGTGGCCACGGGCAGGCTAGAAACCGGGCCTTACAAGCAGCCGTCGCCGGGGCCCGGAGCGGGGCCCTCCCCGCCTGTGCGGCACAGGATCTCGGTGTAGACGTCGTGGTCCAGCGGGGCCCATCGCGGCTCAGCTCCTCCTAAACCCGCCGCACCAGGTTGGCGACGAGGGCCGACGAGGAACGGCGGCACAGGTTGGGCTCCACCAGCCCGTGGCAGAGCGGGAGCCTGACCAGGGACATGGCCGGGAGCCCCTGCCGCTGTGGGCTGAAGGAAGCGAGGGTTCGAAAGCCAGCCCAGGCGCCTTCCACGTCTTCCTCAGGGTCTGCACGCTTCCTGCTTCCTCTTCCGGCCTCGTGCAAAGATGGCGCCCTGCACGGCCTCCGCCGCCAAGATTCACTTCTGAGCCTCTCTTGAAGCCGCTGCATGGCCGCATGACTGCATTTGGATAATGCATGGGCAGTAGAAATAGCGTATGGATCTTTGAAGCCTGTCACAGGCATCTCCTGTGTCACTGCCCACACTCTGTGGAATGACTGTGGACGCCGTGTTGTTTAAGATGCCATGTTCTAGGGAAGACGCTTAGATTGCTGAGCTGTTGTGCCTAGCCAAAAAATGCTCCATAAAAGACACACATTTTTGTCTGGCCCATGAGATTTGGCAGTTCTTTTAAACAAAAGTTGGAAATTTTTGGTTCTGAATAATACAGAATATCTGTGGAAATTAGAACTATTACCTAATATGACCAAAGTATGGAAGATATGGGAGAAACAATAGTATTTCTACAAATAGAACATTATAAGATTTTTAGACTCATTTATTCACCCAATGAGTTGAAGAATTCAGCTCCGTCAAGTGTTGCTTGTGCATCACTCTTCGTAGACTTACTGGAATGGAAATAGGTCCTAGTATTTCAACTGCTCAGCCACCAAGAGGGCTCATGCAGTCCATAGTCGCCTCCTAGAACATCTGTCTTTTTGGCTTTTCTGTACACCTCCGGTGTTTAACAGCTTGATGATGGACTTGAATAGCATGTTGGTGTGACACAATTATTTTTGGTAAAAGATTTATTTATTTATAAGTCAGAGACAGAAAGGAAGGAATTGAGAGAGAAAGAGCCTCCATCCACTGATTCACTTCCCGAATGCCTACACAGGCTGGCCAGGGTTGGGCCAGGCAGAAGCCAGGAACCAGGAGCTTCCTCCATGTTACCCACGTGGGTGCAGGGGCCCAAGCGCTTAAACCATCTTCTGCTGCTTTCCCAGGCACATTAGAGGGAGCTGGATTGGAAGTGCAGCAGCCAGGACTCAAACAGGCACCAACATGGGATGCCAGTGCTGCAGGGGGCGACTTAACCAGTTGTGCCACAGTGCCAGCCTCTTACCAACCACATTGATGTTTTAATTGGTGGCGTTAGTTTATGTGTGTAGACTTTTGATGCAGAGGAAAACAATCTTCCCATAATGCTCTACTGATTCATTAAGAAATTCCATGAAGCTAAATAGACACCACTTTTTGACCTTTTTTGCTTCTGTGAGATGTAATTACAGTTTCTAAAGTTTTCTCCTTAGAAGCAACTTTTAACGTGGTGACAAATGGCTAGTGATTCATTACTGAAATATGCGGTAGTTTTGGCATTTCATTTCACAAGCTACTGCATATCTGGCCCACACAGAGGACATATTTGAAAAGTCATCAGTTACTTCCTTTAACCTTAAAATCTTAACTGTGTTTCTGTGCTGGAAAATTGAACGACTCATAAGATGGCAATAAACAGATTTTAAAGTAAAGTTAACCTAGGGGCCGGTGCTGTGGCATAGGTTAAGCCTCTGCTTGCAGTGCCGGCATCCCATATGGGCACCAGTTTGTGTCCTGGCTCCTCCTCCTCAGATACATCTCCCTGCTTTTGGCCTGGGAAAGCAGCAAAGCATTGCCCAAGTGTTTGAGCCTCTGCACCCACATGGGAGACCTGGAAGAAGCTCCTGGCTCCTGGCTTGGGATCAGCCCAGTTCCAGCTGTTGCGGCCATTTGGGGAGTGAACCAGCAGATGGAAGACCCCCCTCCATAAACTGTACCTCTCAACTAAGTAAATAAAACCTTTTAAATAAATAAATAAAAGTTAACCGTACTCAGGGAAGCTTGTCCACTGTGCCTCCTGTTTCTTTCAGGCTCATGTATTTATACAAAGTGCTCCATGATAGAAAGAGCCTTGATCTAGAAAACTAGATCTAGATTTTCTTTTGGCTCCTCAAAAACTTTGACCTTAGAAGAGATTTTCACAACAGTAACTAACATTTGGATGGTGCCTGAAAAGACTCAGTTTTTTTCATATATCCAAACATATCTGTATGAACTAGCTAGAATCACAATTTTAGCTTACTGTAGATTTCTTTGAGCTATCTAAGTGGTTCAAGTAAAACGTGTCACAATGAAATTGTGGTGATTGTGGGGTCGCCACGGTGGCATACAGGTAAAGCCGCTGCCTGCAGTACCGGCATCCTATGTGGGCACTGGTTTGAGTCCTGGCTGCTCCACTTCCAATCCAGCTCTCTGCTATGGCCTGGGAAAGCAGTAGAAGATGGCCCAAGTCCTTGGGTCCCTGTACCCACATTAGAGACCTGGAAGAAGCTCTTGGCTCCTGGATTTGGATCAGCGCAGCTCCAGCCATTGTGGCCAATTGGGGAGTGAACTATCAAATGGAAGATCTCTCTCTCTCTCTCTCTCTCTTTCTCTCTCTCTATCTGCCTCTCCTTCTCTCTCTGTATAACTCTTGACTTTCAAATAAATAAATCCTTAAAAAATTATGATGATTGTGCTTCTGAGTTAAAATATCCATCCATGAACATGGATAATGATATCCATAAAATAAGTTAAGTGTCAACTAATTATAAATGCAAAGAGCTCTATTTTCTTTTACTAAAATTTGCTACCTTCAATATTTATCTTAAATAGGAAAGCAATGTATAATTTTATAAGTTTTTTTCCATCAGTTTATTATTTATGACTAACTTTCCCCTATGCTCATGACATAGCCAATCTCTGGCCACAAAGAGCAATGGTTACTCAATCTTTGCCTTCTTTTTTGTAAAAATACTCATTAAGCCAACCCATGTTTATTTCATAGTAACTTACTGTGATAAATTCAACCCTTGGGAATATTTATTACCAAAGAGATGAAATCTGATCAGACTTTCTCTAAAGTAAAATTTCACACATGAAAACTGGGTAAATTAAATTAAAAGATTTAGATTTGATGTCCGCTTAGTCTGTAGACTAAGGCCATGAAAATAGAGTTTTTCTGTCTTCTTCTTCTAACACCTGTATACTTAGGGCCTGAAATAAAGTAGATGCTAAATAAATACTTTTGAATAAGGCAAATCATCTTTTCTGTTGGCTTCTAGGGGAAATAAATCTTCTACTTCTATGAATGATTTAAAAATAGAATGTTTGGTGAATATAAGTATGAAAGGAAGATGAAAGTTGTTCAAAGCAAAATGAAGTAACACGCGTTAACATTAATAAAATAAACAGATAAAACCAAGAGGTAATGAAGGCAGAGTTCCTATGCCTGATTGCTTGGTTATAATTCACATGAGAGATTCTGACAGAACCACAAGTTTGCATGGGGCAACAGTAACCTTATACAAGAAATAGTGTCTACACATCTGCCTATTAACTGTTAATCACAGACTGATGTCATCCTGATTATTAGCTAAGGGTACCCAAAGAGTATTGTTTCAAAGTATCTGATGTAATCGCCCTTTGTTTTTGCCCTTAAGCTTCCTGTTGCCCCTACCTCTTTGAATGCACTCACAGTTTATTATGGTTCCAGTTTCCCATTTCAGTGCTCTGCTATTCTCAAATAAGTACTAGCATTCTTTGGATGACCTCTCTCTTATTGTTTGGCTTTTTAGGTTTACATGAGTTAAGAGAAAAAATCAGTTGAGTAAAGAAAATGAGAATACTACAGTGCAATATGGGGAGAAAACCACAAATGATCCTGTATCTATGTCTTTCTTCCAATATTTTGCTTTTAAGTGCTTACCAATGAAGATGTTAATTAAGTGTGGTCTCTGGCGTAATAAGTTTGATATGAATAAGGGGAGACTTTAAATCTGAAGTTCTTTACATTACAGTGAAATGAAATGACATTGACAGGAAAGGTGACCATTTTGATCAGGTTGTACTGCTTGGCAAAATGATAACTATTTATTTGAAAATACCAAAAATATCAAAACCTGGAATATTTTGTTTGTTACTATAATGTTACTTCTGTCTAAATTGAAGGATGAGTTTATTTGCATTTCGTCACTTTTTTTTCCATTTCCTTCTTAGTGTAGCGCCTAATCCAGTACCATGAATAACAGCTAGTGAAGGGACAACAGAAGGGGTGGTTTGGGAAAATCTAAGTTTAGAAATTAAGAGATTCATCTCTGGAATCCAGGTCTGAATACTGGATTTGCCTCTGAATTGTAGAATCATAGGGAAATTGTTTTATTGCTGTAAATAATATTTCATTATCTGTGAAAAGGAGATTAATAGTGGTTATTCCACAATTCATAGAATGAAATGACCTAAGTGAAGAAATACTGCTAGCTTAGCTAGAATCAATAACAGCAACTGCTATTTTAATGGCGAACAAGAGTCTCAAACCTTGAATTACCAAAGTTTTAGATTTATTGCATATGCTATGAATGAAAATGAGCTCAATACTATCTGTGAGTTTGAGATAACTCCTTCTTGGGGTGTTTTATATAAATACTCAGCAACAGCATGGTAATGCATCTAAAGCAGAAAGATGTAGCTCTGCACAAATGGTGGCATCACTGCTAATCAAGACAGCATGGCGTTCATTCAAGTATGTAGAAGAAGAGCAAGAGTGCCTTGACCATCCAGGAGACCGTTCCTGTTTCCATATAGATATCAGGCTGAGGGGCAGTGGTGCATGCTGTTCTCATGGGTAGAGAACAGGGGTACAGCAGCACAGTGAACTAAAAACAGGAGGTTATGCTTTTTAAAAAAGGCTCCTTTCTTTTTAAAAAGTTTTAAATTTATTTATTTTCACTTTATTTTAAAGAAAAAGAGGGAGAAAGAGAAAGAGAAAGAGACATTGAGACAGAGAGATCTTCCATCCACTGGTTCACTCCTCAACAGCCTATGACAGCTAGGGCTGGACCAGGCCAAAACCAGGAACCTGTAATTCCATCTGAGACTCCCATGTGGGTAGCAGGGACTGAAGTTCTTAAGCCTTAACCTCTGCCTTCCAGGGTGCACATCAGCAGGAAGTTGCATGGGAAGCAGAATAGCCCAGGCCCCCAGACATGAGATGTAGGCGTCTCATGGGGTGACTTAACCTTTGCACTAATTGTTAGTCCCAGAAGGTCATTCTTCATTTACGTTCAGGTGATACACTATAGTTTATCTAGTGGCAAAAACCTAACTCTCATTATCTGAAATAAAACATAAAATTGGGCCAAAATGGCTATATGTTGACTTTTTATGACTCATAATCCATCTGACCAACTCTAACTCACAAGGAAGAAAAGAAATTCTTTTGAGTCTTGGCCACTTCTATTATGCCTTTTTTTTCTTATCAATACCTCTTAAATGCTTTCTTTAATATATACCCAGACATTTAAAGGAGCATTAACATTGCTTTCCCTCAACTATTTGAAAAAAAGAAGTGAGATAAAACTTCCTTTTTCAAAATTTTCATTTTTATTTATTTGAGAGACAGAGGGAAAGAGAGAAATGGAGAGCCTGTCTCTCCCCAAATGCCTACCGCTGAGGTTGGGCTGAACTGAAACTGAGAGCCAGAAACATCACCTGGGTCTCCCGCCCAGAGGAGTAGGAACCAAATTATTTGAGCCATCATCACTGCCTCCCAGCATCTGCATCAGCAGGAAACTAGTTGGAGCCAGAAATGGATAGCAAACCCAGGTATCCCTACATGGAACATGAGTGTCTTAACCACCAGGCTAAATGTCTACTCCCAATGCCAAAAAATTCTGATGATGACATAGTGTATAGGGTTTTTTTTTTCAAACAAATTCTTTCATAATTGCACAGTATTCCAATGCATGATGGAAAATAACTTGTTCACCAGTCCTTAATTGATGGACATTTGAGTTTAATATTTCCATTTATGACTATACTGTAATAAATAACTTGTGTTTAAGTCATTTCATAGCTTTGCCTTTTTTTTTTTTATTTGACAGGTAGAGTTATAGACAGTGAGAGAGAGACACACAGAGAAAGGTCTTCCTTCGTTGGTTCACTCCCCAAATGGCCGCTACGGCTGGCGCTGCACCGATCCAAAGCCAGGAGCCAGGTGCTTCTTCCTGGTCTCCCATGCCGGTGCAGGATCCAAGCACTTGGGCCATCCTCCTCTGCCCTCCTGGGCCACAGCAGAGAGCTGGACAGGAAGAGGAGCAACTGGAACTAGAACCCGGCGCCCATAAGGGATGCCGGCATCACAAGCGGAGGATTAACCAAGTAAGCCACGGCGCCATCCCCAGCTTTGCCATTTTTGAGTGATATTTCTAGAAATGAGATGGCTTGGGGTAAATTCATGTCTGATTTTTCTAAGTACTCCCAAATTCTCCTCCAGTAAGGGCTTTACGAGGTTGAAATCCCATCTGCAGTGTATGATAGCTCCTGCTTCCATATATTTTTCTCAACAGATACATGTGGCTAATTTCTGACTTTTACCAATCTGACAGGTGAAACTTGATACCTCTCTATAGTTTAAATTCTTTTCTTTTATTGTGTGTGGAGTGAGGAAGCTTTTCATATGCCAGGCAAATATTTCTTCTTATATGCTCTCCGGATATCTTTACCCCTTTATTTCAGGGAGTTCTTGATCTTTTTTCTCCCTTAATTTGTGGGACCTCTTTGTTTATGATATTTGTGGACATGCCTTCCTGAAGTATTTAATTCATTTTTTGACTTTGCTTATAGGGTTTTTTCTTTTCTTTTGCTTTTTCAACAAAAGTAATTCTAAAGTATAGCAAATGTTTTAATCATTTCTCACATTATTCTATATATTGAATCATGATTAGAAAATATTTCCTACAACCAATTTAGAGAATAATCCATCCATATGTTAGTTTATCTGTGGTATTCATTTTGTTATGTTTTCATCTGTTATCTGTAGTAGAACTTATCCTAGTGTGGAACTGAAGTGTTAGTATGATTCTATCTTTTCTCAAATGACTAACTAATTATACTCACATGATTATAGGCAATCCAGATGTTTCTGGGTCCAATATATATGGATTTCAGCTTCTGCAGCATAGTTAAATAAATTCTCCCTCAATAACATGGTTCAAATATTAGTCACTATAATATATTTGAGCAATTATATAAACTTTTCTGCTACTTCTTCAGTTTACAAATCACTATATAAATGAGATACATCATGAGCCACACATCTTTTTTTGGAGAGGCAGAGAGAGACAGGTAGATAGAGAAATCTCACATCTGGTTGTTCAGGGTGGACCCAGACCGAAGCCCCAAGCCAGGAACTCAACCTGAGACTCTCACATGAGTGGCAGGGACCCAAGTTCTTGAGTCATCACCTGCTGCCTCCCAGGGTGTGCATCAGTAGTAGTCAGAAGCCGAGTCCAGTCTAAAATCTAGTCAATCTGGTATTACCATTGTAGGCACCCCAAGTACATCTTAACCATTAGGCCAAATGCTTGTCCCAGGGATGCACATCTTGATCAGAAACAAATCCTACTACTCCTTTCAAAGGCTGTTATTAATTGGTCACATCTATTTTTCAGTTCAAACACAGACAGCAAAGCATATAGTTGTGTTGCCTTCATGTCTTCGAGTGAAAAACTCATGTGGCATTTTACAAAAAATGTATAATTGGGAGAAAATTGGTCAACAAAAATGAGATGTGGTAAAGAAATAAAAGTGATAACACTATAAGTAAATCTGAATAAAACATAAATAGAATTATAGAGGAAATAGCTTACTGTAGAAATGGGACAGTTACAATTTTCATGTTGATTATTAAGATTTCTTAACTTGATGTAAACTTGTATAGTCATTTTTTATGTTAGCATACCACCATGCAGGGTGAGGACTGCTGGTATTAAAAAGTTGACCTTTCCCTACAGTTTTAGGAGTTCTCTTTCTATCATATATTAAGTTTCTGAATGCATTCAGAACTGGTATTGGAATCCCCATTCAATTCTGTTGGTTTGTCTGTCTCTTCAAGCACCAACACACATTTGAAATTATAGAAACAAGTACATTGACTTTGTTTTTTTTTTCCAAAATTAAACTTTTCCAAGCTCTTTTTTATAAATAATCTTGTTCCAGAATATAGTGATATTTGTACTTCCTCCTTTTTGAATTTCATGCATTTATTTATTTTCCTTGTCTTGTTATCATGGCTAGGACTTCCAGTGTAACACTGAATAGAATGAATGACAGTAAGCATCCTTGCCTTGTCCCTAACATTGGGCAGGAAGTCGTCAGTATTCAGTAGTAAGTATGATGCCAGCTCTAAGCAGCCCCATTCCTGCCTACTGGTTTTATTAGCCAAAGAAAGATTCCGTATTCACTTTGCTGGGTGTTTTAATCAAGAATTGCAGTTTTCTTGGTATTTGTTGTTTATTTTTCCATGTTAATATAATCATCATTTCTAGTTTAAAGCATCATCAGAATTTTATCAGAATTATGTTAATTTATAAATTAACTTGGAACTGATATATTTATGATATCGAGGCTTTCAGTTCAAAAACCTGATAGTTCAATTTTTTAAAGTATAATTTGCAATTTTCAGTAATGTTTTAAAGTTAATATTTTGCTATATGTTAAGGCTTTGCCTAGGTATTGTAACTATTTTTCTTGCTATTATCATTGGGCCTTTTCTTACATTTCTGGCAGTTCTTGCTTATGTATATATATATATATCATTAATTTTTATATGCTAATTTAATTTTCTTTTCCCTTATTAAATTCTCATTAACTGTAACAATTTTTGAAAAGTTTAATTATAACACATTTTAATAATGATAACTTTATCTCTTTCTATTCTTTGGCTTCTAATTGTTTTCCTCTGGATGCCTTGGGTAATATCTTCAATATCATGTTTAATGGAGGTGATAATTACAGTTTCCTTGACTTTTATTGGACAGTCTCTTTCTTCCCCATAAAATACAATACCGGACTTTGGGTTGCGGTATAAAATTTGCTGAAAATGTCATTTGAGTTCTTTTTCTCTTGCTTTTTTGTGGCTAATTAGCCTGGTTTTAAGGAGTTTTAGGGAAATTAAAACAACTGCTACTACCGTGATCATGTCACAGGACGTTCCCTAAAGGTTATATCATTTTATCTGGTAAGAGAAGCAGAGGGAGAAAGAGTGGCATTTCCTTTATGATTGGAGACGATGAATATATTGAAGAGGTTGCTGGCCTGATGGAGGCAGGAGAGAGGCTGTTCAGCCAATTAATCGAAGATAAACCACTACGGAGAGGTCAGTATGCACAGCAGCAGTCAGTGCTGGGATAAGTAGCAAGATGGGCAAATCCTTACAAGCATGGGAAAATCAAACAGGAGCCAACATTAAAATTCTATTTTTAGGAGCAATATTTAGAATTCTATCTTTAGATCACTCTAAAAGCTCATTGGAGGCACCAGGTAACCAGGGGATTAAATTGACCACGTATGAGATGGGGACTCCTGTCCTTTATCCTTGGAGACACACTGCAGGCTAAGTTGAGGCTCAGTAACAAAAATGAACGTGTCACTTATTTAAAATCAACTACGAAGAGACAAGTGAGATGAATTTTTCATTTCTCCAAACTGCACGCATTCACTTAGATAATTTTGACTTCTTATGTTTTAGTACTTCAAATTTAGTAGCAATGCTATCTTCTCTGAACTAAAACTCCTAGTTCTTGCATTTGTCCTCCAAATCTTCTTGGCGAATAGATGTGAATCATCCAGTCTCCAACATATAAGTGAATGACGAATATCTCAAAGCAAATAGAAGAAATAAGCCCTCAGGGAATACTATGGTTAATAAGCAGAAGGGATTGAGAATGAAATACCTTCGTTTTCACACACAAATGTGCTTATGATCAAACCAGAGATTTGCAAATTGCCATAATCCCTCAGAGTTAATAATCCTGAAAATGCAAGGGCTTGTATGATATCAACAGCTTTCATTCTGAGATTCCAGCTGCGCCAGCCTCCCTTAAGCAGGTTCAGATGAAGGGATGAAAACGTGAAAAGCGGGAGGAAGAGACCCACCTTCTTTCCCATCACTCTGTGGCAAGCGTGGTATCAGTGCCTTCTGAGGTTTTGCTGAATCCACAATGCAGGTTGCGTTGTATCTTGTTATCCTGTTCGACTCAGTCAAATCTTTATAATTTTTAAATCAATTTTAATAACAGTAATTTTGATCATTGAAATTTTCCCTTTCTATCTTTAGGTGTAAATATGATACTAATTCAAACATAAACTCTTTTTTTTTTTTTTTTTGCTTTACTCGAGGAAAATAATACTTAAATCTACAGAGTCCATGTAATATTTTCTTTCTTTCTTTCTTTGGCCCATTCCTTTATTTGAAAGGCAGAGTTACAGAGAGGCAGAAGCAGAGACAGAGAGAGAGGCCTTCCATCTGCTGGTTCATTCCCCAGATGACCCCAATGGACAGAGCTGCGCGGATCCAAAGCCAGGAGCCAGGAGCTTCTTCTAGGTCTCCCATGCGGGTGCAGGGGCCCAAGGACTTGGCCACCTTTTCCTGCTTTCCCAGGCCACAGCAGAGAGCTGGATGGGAAGTGGAGCAGCTGGGACTCAAACCAGCACCCATATAGGATGCCAGCACTGCAGGTGGTGGCTTTACCCATTATGCCACAGCGCTGGCCCCCATATAATATTTTCAATACTGGTTGTTTTGCTTTGAACACTATGTTACCCAACTTACAAATGTAGGAAGAATATGCATGAAATGAGAAATTTTGCCTGGATATTGAACCTCTGCCAATTAGAACGATTGGGGTAGATCTGGGGATGTCTGGAGAAATCCAAGCAATATTTGACCTGGAAGCCCTGGAAACCAAGGGGCTGGCTTCCTCCAGGAAAGTTACTCCCAGGGTTCTTTTTGCAGAAGGCAGAAAGTTTGCCAGACAGCTGTTCCTGAGGGCTAGGTTTTTTGTTTAGTGTTTTTTATTTTATGTGTGAGTGTGCATGGAAAAGATCTTGAAAGCCAAATATTTGTGCTGCAGTTCTTTTCTTGTCCTGCCTCTCCCAGACACAGAAGCCAAGAAAACATTCTATTTGTGTGCACCACAGGAACCACAGTCGTAAATACAAGTAGATGGCTAACCGGCAGGCACTGACTATATGAAAAACAAAAGCAAGACACTTAATTTATGGGAAAAAGAGAGGCGAGAAAGAAACATGAACATCAATCTCTGTCTCACTATTTCACTTGAAGATTAGGTGAACTACTCAAATTCTTTTAATCTCATTAGCTTCACATGGCCCTTTGCAAGAAAATATATATTTCTGTGTCCTCTGATGTAAATTCCTAATTTTGGCTGAAATGGTAGAGAATCTAACTATTGCTTAGCAAAATATACATGACACTCATGCCCAAGCCTACACCCGTAGCAACAACAACAAAAGCCAATTTCATATACACAATGATCAGACCAGCTGGATAAATATGTAGGGATCTAGCTACGTGGATGCTACTTTCATCTGATTTGTAAATTTAATGTTTTTAGAAACTGCATTATCTCAGAAAGAACACAATTTTGTCTCGACATCATTTTCTACTCTTTGGTAACAATAAAAATGTCCTGTGTTAGAAAGTTTTTTTTTTTTTTTTTAATATGTCAAGTCCAGGCTTTCTTTGAAAGTATCCCATTAAGTAAAACAAGAACCTCTGAGACCTATGGACTTTCCTAGGCATGGGAAAGGAGGGTTATAGGAGTGGCTGATGACTTGCTCTTCAGGTTCACTCTTCCTATTGGAACATGATCAAGAGAAACTTATTGGAAGGGCTTCACTTGTGTGTTCAACGTGAGGTTCAGTGTGCAGTCATGCTAAAGACACCTCCTAGATAAAATGCAAAATACAGGAAATCCTTCAGAAAAAGCTTCCAGATGTCATAGAAAGTCCATTGAAAGAGGAAATACAAAAGAACTCTCGCTTTCCTCTAACCAACTGAGGCACTGTCAGAGAGGTAATAAGGGGACACAGGAAAGCCACATAGGGTTTCACAGGGGAGAAAGAGGCTTCAGCTGTGATAACTGAGAAACTGGGTGAGACCGCATGTTGTGGCTTCTACAACTGCACAATCCTGTGATGTACGCATTATAGCAACAGCATGTTTGCTGTGGTAATATTCATTGTAGGGAAAATTACCATGTCCTACACAGAAGCAAGGATTGTGAGGACCATGGGAACACACCCATGCTCATCACCTGAATGTCCTATTCAGCCACTGTCATCAACCCAAAGCTCGTCACCTAGGAGGTGTTGGGGCTTTGCCAAGGACTCAGCAGTTTGCCAATGGGAAATTATCCTCTGGGCTGAGCAGCTCCTGATTCATATCATCAAACCACATCAGTGCACAAGTCATTTAGAAAAGCTGTTTCAGTGCACAAGTGCTTGCAGGAAGGAGAGAGATTAGACAAAGGAGCAGAATAATAATGTTAAAATTTAAAAGCCCATTAGAAAAGGAACACAGACCAACCAAGAAAATACCATGATGCTGTGCCCAAGGTTGAAGGAAAGTCTGGTGTCCTGACACCCTCATCCAAGTAATCACCCAGAGCAACAGGCGGTTGATAGCTGTCAATAGGAAGTGAAAACCCAGTGACAGAATCTTATCTATTTTAACGGACACCTTCCATTTCCTTTTCTTCACTCAGGCATGGTTCCTGTCCCTTGCAGAAGGAAATTCGGCCATCCACAGACAGATACACTGTGAAATGCTGCCTGTCAGACTTTATTAGGAAACAGCATCTGCCAGTCTTGTGATTTTGTGCTCGGAGGGACTCTTGTACAGAAACCCACGCTTAGCTCTATTAATGACAGATTCTAACAGGTGTTATTTTCCTGTCAAACTTTTCATTCCTCTTGTGACTGCAAGGCAGAGAGCAGCTCCAAACTCAGTTTCGAAGAAGTTTATCTTCTGTGTCTCCCACATTCTTACATCCCTCCTTCCCCGTGAGGACCATGGGAACATACCCACGCTCATCATCATCACTGTGGTATTCGGATTCCTTTATGAGGATCCCTTCTGACCCTGAATCTTCACTCTGTCTGTCTGTTACTCTGGCTTCTGCTCTGTTCTATCTCCACCCTCCAAATCTCCTGTTCTCCATCTCCTTTTACAGCTATGAATGGGATGTACCAGGTGACATATTAATTCTTTATGAAATATGAGTGCCTTCATTTTCCCAAGCTGTGGGTTCCTTCTAACCTGTAGTGGCGACTCCAATTATTAGAATGGTAGGCTCTGAAGCTTTCAGGTAGGAAAATGATTTTTAAATATGGAACTGTCCAAAGGTACTAAAAGGATTTACTAAAAACTGTGATGGGCCTTTCTACTGTAATAGTTGAGGTTTAGTCCACCTATAGTAGTCAGTCATGGTAGGATAACTTTTCCTCCAAGCCATCCCTTAGGATTTAAAAGCATTTCTGCCAAAATTAAAGAAGTTTTGGGCAAATGTCTGTTTTATATAATGACTAGAAAATATTGATTTGAGTGACTGGTGATGAACAAGTTGTATTACCCATGCATGTAGACAGGTGGTGTGGTGTCAGGAGTTTGTGCCTTCCTGGCTGTCAGCCTCTCAGTGCTCCTCAGATACTCACTGGTCCTAATTGTTAGCATGAGAAATCACCCAAAGCAAAAGTCCATTCTGTATGACATTATCAGGGATTTGTGTGTAAAGTAACAATCACAATGTATTTCTTATTATTTATCAACATCAATTTATATTATCTCATATGAGTATTTCAAAGTGATTTAACAGTTTGAAAACAAATAGAAATCAAGTCTCTCCTAAGAAATCTATTTGAAATATTGTAAGTGTATGTTTGGTATGTTTGCAAGGAAACTGATTTATCATATTTGCAAGTTAATTGACCTTAAGTCTGATGTAAATGTTATCCTCTCAAAGGTAAATTAAAAAGTAGATTTAAAAAACCAAATACCCAAGTAGATCATCTATGCATCTTTGAGTAATTTTGTCTCTAGAGAATAATTAATTTGCATGATTTTTTCTCAGCCTGTTGGTTAAGGGACCTAATACTCTCACAATGTTATTTACTTAACATGGACATTTACAAATAGCTTAGCATTCATACTCAGAAACATGACAAAGACTACATCAAAACTAGAATTAAAAGATGTTTATTTCTGTGCAAAACACTTGGAAACCCGTGCATATTACTGTTCTTTAAAAATTTTATAGAGGCACAGTGGCACAGTGGATTAACACCCTGGCCTGAAGTGCTGGCATCCCATATGGGCGCTGGTTCTAGTCCCGGCTGCTCCACTTCTGATCCAGCTCTCCACTTTGGCCTGGGATAGCAGTAGAAGATGACTCAAGTCCTTGGGCCCCTGCACCCACGTGGGAGAGCCCAAAGAAGCTCCTGGCTCCTGGCTTCGGATCGGTGCAGCTCCGGCTGTTGCGGCCAACTGTGGAGTGAACCATGGGATGGAAGACCTCTCTCTCTCTCTACCTCTCCTCTCTCTGTGTAACTCTTTCAAATAAATAAATCTTTAAAAAATTTTGATGGAATAACACATATTATGAAAAAAATCTATGCATGGATTTTAAACTTTTTTCATTAAAATAAATTTATCTTTTAATTCCAGTTTTCCATGAACTTTTTGAAATCCTGGGGCTTTTGAAAAGATGATTTTCTGCTACATAAACGAGATCAAAATTATTACCAGAAACATAAGATTATATTCCTAAGAGTGACCTCATTTATTGGAGGATATATCTGATAAGGCTTATATCATGCCTGTACATGTAACAATGAAACTTTTATGCATACTATCAGTTGATAGTGCTTCATATTTAGAATGCCTTTTGTATAGGAAAACATTAAACTCTTTCAGTGGTAACATGTTAATCACTCCTTGGAGGCTTGATTTGGACATAACCAGGGTTTGTATGTGGGGGGTGGGTGGGTGATCTAGTCTGTCATCAAAAATAATACATATATATGTGTGTGTCTATATACGTGTGTGTATGTGTGTGTATATGGCTTTGCAGGGGGTTGGATGTGATGAACTACAAGCAACTTTATCAGCCTCCTGCAAAGGACAATGATCTCTTTTGGGGTTTATAGCCACTCCCTTCTGATACTATGTAAGAATTTATACCTCTTATCTCTGGTATGTCATTTCCACTGTGATTATAATTATGTTATTTATGTATATAATTTTGGTTTTTATGTATATGATGAGGTCTTTGGTTTTTTTTTTTTTTTTTTTGGGTAATTGCTTTTTCAGAATTTGAGATGCCAATCTGAGTTGACTCCTGTAATTTAAAAAAATTCCTTAGAATCCCATGGTAATTTTCTTACTACATTTTGCATTGCTTTTTCTCAGTTTTGGGTCACTGATCATCAAGAATAAATGAACATTAAGCTTTTATACTTTTTTCATCTCTTGAGTTAATCCCCAATTTTGTATCTGATTTGGTCTTTAAAATACTTCACATTCTTGAGTTAGGGAGACTATAAATGCTAAACAGTGATCCACTGTCTTATATTTAGGTTCACAAAGTTCCAGGTAACCTAGACATTTAGAGGCAAAAAAAGTAGTTATGAGGCCCATGTTCTACATTGGAGTATCTGAGTTCAATTCTCAGCTCTAGGTCTTGACTCCACTTTCTTGCTAATGTAGGCCCTGGAAGCATCCATGTTGGCTTAAGTATTTTGGGGTTCCTTCCATCATCTACAGGGGAGATCTGCATTGGGTTCTCAGAATCTGGCTCCATTTCTGGCTTAGTCCCACTGTTGTGGGCATTTGGGAACTGAACCTATAGATGTTATTTATATCACTTTACCTTCCAAATAAATAAGCAATAAAAATTAAAAATAAATAAATAAAAGCAAAGGCAGAAGGTGCATGGCAGGAAGACTTCTAGAAGTCCAGAAGCTTTTCCAACTTCTGTATTGACTTTGACTTTGTTGAGCCATTTATAATAAACTTAGTTTAGGATTTTAATCAACATCATGCAGTCAATTCTAGACACTGAGTTAAGCATAGACTCTTTTTAGAATATGCTATTAGGACACAATTCCATGACTGTGTCTCATGGTCATTTGTGAACTTACCAGATTTGCCAGGATAGCTATTATAGAAATCCAGAAAGAAATGCCTATGATGATTTGTTATCTGTGCTGTGAATATATTCAAAGAAAAGCAATTTATTTCCTTGGGATTTTTCTGGAACTTTCCTTCACTTTTCTATTAAGGCAACCACAGTAGTTATTTCAATTTTGTTCTTTCTTTTTCTGTGGCTTCTATCCTTTGCTTGCCCAGTACTGTCAGAGATAGCAATTGGACTTTTATTTCTTTACTGACTTCAACGCAGATGCGAAGACAGAAATGAAGGATTTTTCTCTGCCCAATAAAGTCCTTCTCATCCAATAAAATAAATAATGCTGTTACTACCCTGATATATTGTATAAATTGACCTCAGAAATAAAGTAAAAAACTTGACCTGTTTTAAGGAAAAGGAACTAATTATGTATCAAGATGTGCCTGAAAATAAGCAACAGTCATGGCAAATTATTTGTCAGCATGTTGCAATCTAATCCTTCTTGCTTTCTATGAGCTTGGAGAGTTTGTAATTTACTCTGCAGATAATTATGTAACAAGAAAGTCATTTTATTTTTTCTTGCTTAGCCAAGTGAATATAAATAACAACAACAAAAAAGATTATATGCAATTGTAGAATGTTAGAGTAAGATTGCTTTTTGTCAAAGATATTCCAAAATCAAGATATAAAAACCCCATTACCTCAAATTAGTGATTTCCCAAAAGTTAAATAATGGGTGGAAAGTTAATCTTATACTATACAAGATGGTGAATTTCAAGGATTAATAATTTTTGTCAGCTTTGTTATTTTTAGGATGATTTAAATTAAGAGATCAGCTGTACACAGCTATATTTCATTGTATCTTATTATAAGAATTCTCAATTTCACCAGAGACTTCCTATGGACTCATTAAGAAATTATCTGATATGTGTTATCAACCAAAGTAATTAGCTATCATAACTGTTTTCTCAAAGTCTCTAACCATTAACTATAAATGCACCTTTTTTTTGAATATTGAAAGCCAAATTGCATTGACAAGTAAAAAAAATACCATATTTTATTTCTGAAAAGAAAGTCATTTCTTTGATATTGCTTTATTACTAGTCCAATTAAATTTTCAGCATAATGAATAAAGACAAATGAAAGTATATAATGTCATACAAACAAGATAGCATATATAATGGGAACATGATTAGTTTGTCAGTGGAAGCTCTTTAAAGGTTATCAGAAAATGTGAGGTTTAAAATTGATAGAAACAACTTTAAGCAAATGGAGGGCTTTCTTTGCCAAGTTTGCATGAACTTACATACTGTGAGGCATACATGACAAAGGCCAAGTTTGCTTCCATGCATGTGAGGTTGCAACTTCCCAACACCTACTGCTTCTGCAGCTATGAGCACATTCTGTGGAGACTGGAGCAGATGGATGGAATGAAGATCTTAAATAGTTTTACTGCTTGTATTTGCTTGTCTATTCTCACATTCTTGCAGGCACTCTGCACACACCTTGCTGAGCAAGTACCACACACCACTGTAGTATAGTAAGCACTAGAAATAAAAAGAAAAAACAGGGTGCAAAAGTTGCCTCCAGGAGTTCACAGTCAGTAGAAAAGGGGGCATGTTAACAGTAGAAAAACAATAATGGAAGTACATAAAAACCAGTCATCTGAGGGAATGGAGATTGATGTCCTGGATAGAAAATTCACCTGAGCTGGCTTTGAAGCATTACTAAGAGGAATTGACAGCCAGCTGGTTCTCAAAACATCTATAGGAGTTTGACAGACAAAATTACAGGAAAGCCTAGGATGAGAAAATGCCCAGGAAGATGGAAATAAATTGACTTATTCAGTGAAAAAGGACTAAGTAAGAAGGAAAGAGTGACAGTTACAGAACCCTGGGGAAGAGCGTGTCTGCGAAGAGGATCCAGCTAAGCAGGCAGAAAAAAGAGAAGTCAGAGTTAAGAGGGGACTGAGATGGAGCCTTGTTCCCAAATCCCAGAAAGAGAACATTTCAGAAAGAAGCAGGTCATGCCCTGATGCTGAGGGAAAGGCAAGTTAAGAGCAGCTTAAAAATTACCTATCATGGGGCCGGTGCTGTGGCGTGGTGGGTAAAGCCGCTGCCTGCAGTGCTGGCATCCCATATGAGTGTTGGTTTGAGTCGCGGCTGCTCCACTTCTGATCCAGCTCTCTGCTGTGGCCTGAGAAAGCAGTAGAAGATGGCCCGAGTCCTTGGGCCCCTGCCCCCATGTGGGAGACCTGGAAGAAGCTCCTGGCTCCTGGCTTCAGTTATGTACAGCTCCAGTCATTGTGGCCATCTGGGGAGTTGACCAGCAGATGGAAAACCTCTCTCTCTCTCTCTCTCTCTCTCTCTCTCTCTCTCTCTCTGCCTTTCAGAGATCAGCAGCAGTTTACAGGGAGTGCTGAGGGTGGAATCACTAACTACATTTCCCGTTGTGGTGGGGCTGGGGCAGGGGTTACAGAAGACAAAGGTAGGAATTCCCCTGCAAGAAGTTGGCATCATCTCTAAGCAGGGAGAGGGAAAGCTGAAACAAGTGACATGACAGAAGTAAAAGTTTGGGGAAGCAACAGTGTGGAGAATATGTAAACCCACTTAAACATTCAGTATTCTGTGAGATTTTCTTTTTCTTTACCTCTTTATCAAATAAAAAAAAAAAATAGAGAGCAGTTGTTTAGCCTAGTGGTTAGGATTCCTGCATCCCACCTTGGAGTGCCTGGGTTTGAGTCCAGGCTCTGCCTCCTGACCCCAGCTTCCCACCAATGCAGACCCTGGGGAGGGAGAAGAGATTGCTAAAGTCACTGGATTCCTGCCCAGTTCTGACACTTGGTCTGGTTTTTTTGTTTTTTGTTTTTTTTTTTTTGCTTCCTTGTACGATTCTGCAAGTTAAGTCAAAGTTAAGTCAGCCATTGCTGCAACTGCACAGCTGTACCTCTAGCTTCCAGCCCCTAGCTTTAGCCCCAGCCCAGCCTCAGCCATGTGGGCATCCAGGGAAATGAGCCAAAGGATGAGAGATCTGTCTGTCTCTGGTCTTTCCCTCTTTCTGCCTCTCAGATAAACACATTTGAAAAATAAAGATATAAAATACTCAGTAAGATATCACCCCACAGTATTTTGTAAATATGTCAATTTCCTTTTCTGGATGTCGGCAGAAATGACTAGCACAGGTAGTACTTCCTTTTTAGTGACTTAGTTTTAAAGTTAGTCTTGAATACATTTCTAATAAGACGGATGTTGTTATCAAGAAAGCCATTAATTTCTAGCTGTTTTACTAACTACGTACCTATTGAGACACCTGCACCATTTGAATTAACCAGAATAAATAAATGTGGGCTCATAAATTGCTTTCTACAATCTAAAAGACCCCCCAAAATTTTATATTTATCTGGAATAAGGCATCACAAACGGTTTCCTAGAAAATGTAGTTTATTGTACTAAACTAAATCTTAAAATGTGAGCCCATGGAAGGAGAAAATAATGGAAAAGGTATTTTTATGGGAAAGTTTTGAAAAATAGTTTTTTGTGCTACTTAAAATTCATGCTGACAAATGTCAATCAGCAGCCTGACAGACTCAAAATTCAAGCCAATAAGAGAATCAATTAAATCACAACTCTCTACATAATATGATTTGGCTATTTGGCATTTGTGTTCTCAATACAGCCAATAAAATTCCTTTTCCAAATTGAAAAGCAGGATTAAGCATAGGAAAGAGAATCTTTACGGGCTATGACCTCAAGTACATGCTTCTAAGGAACAGGGGATTAAAACAATGTAAATTCCTTAAAATCCAATGATATATTTCATGGAATAAGATGCACTGACTCAAGATTCAACCAGTGTCTTTTCCTGAATTCACACACACACACAAAACAAAATAATGTGGAGACATTCATTAAGGAAAGATAAGCCAAAGCACTGTGAAAAGATCATAAATTACATTGCCCAAGATATACATTTCTTCAACTATTCATTTTTGTCCTCTTTCCATTAGCAAGCAGGACAGGGAGATAACAAATATAAAGATATATTAATATTTTCCAACCATTGTCAGTGTAAGTAACTAATAAATATCTGTCCTTCCACAAAAATGACTCTGCTTATACATCAAAGATAACCAAAGATTTGCCGATCAAAGAGCACATCACTCATTTATATTCCACCCTATAATCAACAATGAGAATTTGCTCATTGGAAATAACTTTGTAGAATCTGAATTTGGTCTGTCCTTTTTTGCTTCCTTTAACAATTCTGCAAGTTAAGTCAGCCGTGGCTGGAATTGCATAGCTGTGAATCTAGTTCAATGAACTGCAAATGAAAACTTAAAACATCAGAAGATCGGGAATTTATGTAGACTACTCCAGTTCCGATTTGTAATATGACTCATTTCTCCCCCCTTTTCCATATTGTTCAGCGTTTTGCCCTGGCTCTCACTCTTCACTCAGTCCTCTGGAAAATGTACATGATTGTAAATGGCTTTCCCTGCTTCTAATGATATCTTCTTAAAAATCATTGCGTTGTTCCTGCGTGTGGAAAACAGAGACTCAGATGAGAAATTCCAGCACCCAGAAGATTGTTGACCAGGTTAATCTCGGTCTCACGTGAGGACTGGGATGGTTGTCATTTATGAGAGGGAACTATCAAACAGTCTGTCTCTCCTCCCCTTCGCCTTCAGAGACTCACAGGCACCAACTGAAGTCAAGTGCGGTCATTTGATAACCAGTTTAGCATGAGCTGCTCAGTCTCAAAAGTCTTGGCATGGGCTTGGGGAGTAATGGAGGAGGCTTATGGTAATGACAGAGGAGTCACTTGCATTAGGATAACTGTCCTTCAGATAATAATTTTAAACTCTGGACAAAATATAAAAAAAAAAAACAGAAGCTGGTATTGTGGCCCAGAAGGTTGAACCACCGCTTGCAATGTCCTTATGAGAGTGCTGGTTTAAGTCCCACTTGCTCAGCTTCTGTTCTAGCTCCCTGATAATGTACTTGGGAAAAGAGCAGATGATGTCCTAAGTAGTTAGGCCCCAGCCTGCCACCCATATGGGAGGCCTGAAGGCAGCTCCTGGCTCCTGGCTTCACAGCCCATCCCTGGCCATTGCAAACATATGTAAAGTGAACCAGCAAATGGAAGATTTCTCTCTTTCTCTCTCTCCTCCCCCTTTTCAAATAAATAAATAAATACTTAAATCTCATTTTTTAAAGATTTATTTGATTAACTTGAAAGGCAGAGTTAGAGAAAGAGATAGGAATTGTATGGTTGACTGGATTCACCAAAATTCATTATTTGCTGTAGAGTTGTGCAATTTATTGTATGTAAATTTTACTCAAAAGAAACGTTAAAAATGAAAGAATTCTAGATAAGTTTCCTATTGTGAAGATAATAAATATACATCTATAGAATGAATGAAAAGAACTTATCATGATGCTATGCAAATGAGTACTTGTAGCTAAGGATAAAATATCCAGTGACCGCCATCACCCATGGATTCCAAGAGTGCCACCTCTCAGTTTGGACAGAAGTGAAATTGATGGGATATAACCCGTGCAATTGATTCAAAACATGCTTCTTATGGAGATGCTGATTTTGTAGCTGTGAAGAGTTTGAAAAACTGTTGCACAAAATATAAATAGAAAAAATCCCCATGGTGGTATGTTTGGGGCAAACGTTAAGATGCCACTTTAGATGGCTGCATCCCACATTGGAGTGCCTGGGTTTGAGTCCTGGCTCCACTCCTGATTCGAGCTTCCTGCTAATGCACACCCTGGGAGGCAGCAGCTCATGGCTCAAATAGTTGTATCCCTCCCTGCAAGCCACGTGAGATTGAGTTCCAGTCTCCTGGCTTTGGTCTGGCCCAGCCTTGGCTGTTGCTTGCATTTGGGGAGTAAAGTAGTGGGAAGATCTCTCTCTATCTGTCTACACCTTTCAGATAAAATGAAAATAAACAAAAATTTTAAAAATCTGGTAAGTACCTGTATAAACTCATTCTTCATTCTTCGTGTTTCTTATGAAACATGGAACAATGTCAGCCTTTTGAGGAAGGGTGGAGGCAGGTTCTACAATAACACAAATTCATGGCAAATCAATCTCGAGGGCCCATTTTCCTACCACGTATCTCCAGGGGTATTTCCCAAAAAAGAAAGTGAGGGAGTTGAGGAGGTCTCCTCTCAGTTTTTGTTTCTATCTTCTCCAGCCATTTAGTGTGAACAAACCTTTCGCCTGCGGTCAATCTGCAGTGAGTGGCAGAATCACACACTACCCCTGGGACCGAGCTCCTCTGAGCAGCTCATCTCTTTGCCGTTTGTGGTCTGTTCCTGCCAGCCAGCAGTGATGCCCAGCAGGCTCACATCTGAGTCTGGGATGGTGTTCCACAGTCAGTGTGATGGGAAGGAGATACAGCCACCTGCTATTCTAGTCTGAAGTCTGCAAGAGGCCCTTCCTGATGGAGGTGCTTTTCTCACACTCACCATCTCCCTGCCCCACTTCCTCCCCAGGCACTGTTCCATTTATTCTGCCACATAACTTAAAAGCCCTAGTCTATGTATCTGCCTAAAACTCTGCTGCCATTGGGAGCCAGCCTCCTGCCACACGCTGCTGTAGCCAACCATCAGTGGGACACACAGGCACACAGGCAGGAGGAACCCTCCAGGGAGGAATATGCTTCCTGGGCTCTGCTCAACAAGGATTAGCTCACGTCTGTCCTGTCTATGGTGGGCTCTCACCCACGTAGTCAGTCAAGTGCTAAAGGAGTCCTCCAACCTCTTTATTTTTTTAAATATTTATTTATTTATTTGAGAGGCAGAGTTATAGACAGAGAGAGGGAGAGACAGAGAGAGAGAGAGGTCTTCCATCTGCTGGTTCACTCCCTAAATGGACGAAATGGCCAGAACTGGGCCAATCCAATGCCAGGAGCCAGGAGCTTCTTCCAGGTCTCTCACGCAGTGCAGGGGCCCAAGTACTTGGGCCATCTTCTGCTGCTTTCCCAGACCATAGCAGAGAGCTGGATCAGAAGTGGAGCAGTTGGGACTTGAGCCAGTGCACAATATGGGATGCTGGCCCCTCAGGTAGAGACTTAGCCTTGTATGCCAGAGCACCAGCCCCATGAGAACACAAATCAGTCCCTTCACCAGAAATTTACTGATAAAAAATAATTCACGCTTATTCACATTCAAGGGTCTTCAGGTTTCCTTCTCCCTGGTTCTAAGGCAGAATGCACACCTCAAAGAGGCTCTGGCACATTTGTTCCAAATTTTCACGTTTAGCAGAACATGTACTCATCCCCATGCAAGTGCTCAAATCTACCACTGTTGTTTCTTGTTCCAGGTCTTCTTTTTTTAAAATTTATTTTTATTATTATTATTTTTTAACCTGGAAACCTTTCATTTAAGGTATACAAACTTCATACATTTCATAAATACAAATGTAGGAACACAGTGAGTCTTCTCACCATATCCTCCCTCCCACCCCTCTTCCTCCTCCCTCTCTTACTTCCATTCTTGTTTTGTACTAAGATCTATTTTCAATGAATTTATACACATAAGATTAACCTTAGCTTCTTCAATCAGAGCCCCTCACTGCCTCCAGTGCCTATGCCACGCCCTCTCTCCGCCCCTCTATCTGGAACAGTGCATCTATCAGCCACTCCCCTTGAGCCATCTCAAACAGCAGGTTTGTTTTGCAGCTGAGAAAAGTTGACTGCTCCATAACATCTGAACCCTTGGCCTTGTAAACTGAGCAAACTGATTCAAGGCAATTATGTTACCAACCATGAAATAATGCACAACTCTCTTATCTACAAAATGTGATTTATGCATTAGGGAGTCTGAGCGTCAGCATTGAGCAATCCAAAGCCCTTTCTAATTATAGGTGGCATCGCCAAGAAAGGAAAGGAACTCTTTTTCTTTTAACCTTGGGAGTAATGTGAAATTTTTCTGAAGGAACAAAGTTGATTTTTCCACTAGTAAATGGAACTTTGCAATTTCTATAGAAAATCAAAGTATCTATTTGTAATCATGCACTATTCACAGTGTAGGAAAAACTTTAATAAGAAAAGGCAAAAAGTAATCACTCTTACATGATAACTGGAATTTCTTAACTCTCTTCCCTTCTTCCACCTTCATTCTTAAAGTAATAGTCCCCAAGCTCCGAGAATTTAAGCTGATTTGTTTCTCTCTTGCTCTGTGTGATTGAAGGGTGGGGACTTAGCATTTCCTGTTCCTGACTTCTCCAGGAAGAAGGAATGTTTGTGGCATTTGATTTGCAAGATTCACAGGGAATAAGTGATGTGCAAGCCTTGTGGTCCACGTGTTGCTTCCTCCCTACACAAGAATGGAAGCATGGCAAGCAGTGAGAGGAAGCCACACGTTATTTCTTGCTCAAAATTAATAACTGTGGTGAAAAAGCAAGAAGCAACTCACTCACACAAATGAACTGCCGCCTTGTATTCCCACGGAAGGAATATTTGACCATTTATGTAATCAAATAATTAATTGCCAAATAAAAATGCAATTTCAGTATTTTTTGTGACAAACTCATGACTCCAATTTGAAATGGATGAGACTAAAATACAACCATAGGACAAAGCCTTAAAATGGTATTGTTTCCTGGAAACCCTTATTTATTCATTCAAAGAATGGTTATGGGTTGAGAATAATTTGCAAGGCACGGTTTATCATACAAATTTACAGGGAAAAACAGAAATAATAAAAAGGCTTTCAGTGAATACATCTGAAATAGATAAAATTCTCAGAAAAGATGGTTGGACTATGAAGAATAAAATCTATTGCTACAGAATTTACCTTAGCGGATTATTTAATCTAAGCTTCTGTTTCCAGTGGTTAAATGATTTATTTTAGAAATGCCTATAGTAATTCACACTTTTAAAAATATTCAAAAATATTTTTAAAAATGACAAAATACAGAGCAACTGCCAGGAGCTTAGAACTCAGTCCGGGTCTCCCACATGGGTGGCACACAGCAGGTACTTGAGCCATCATCCGCTGCTTCTGAGAGTGCGCATGAGCAGAAAGCTGGATGGACAGCTGAGCAGGACTCGAACCCAGGCACGGCAATGTGGGATGCAGGCATCTCCTAGTGCTCCAAAGGCCTGTCCCAGGAAGCACGTTAACATGGGAACACATCTGTGTTGTTAGTTCATTGTCTGCTAAACCCCGATAATTGCTCTAGGTACGGAGTTTCCTATCTGGCTGCAGTGTTGATGTCAGGAGCCCGGCCCTGACAGTGCAGCAAGGAAAGGCTGCACACACTGTCTGAATGGGCTGAATTGATTTCTTCTGATGACTAAAGGCATAAAATGCAAAGTCAGTGTGGAATCTAAGGACTCACACTGTAATTTCATGTCTCAGGAACTTATTTTTAAAAACTCAAAGTGAGAGAAAATAGCCAAAAATGACTTACTATAGGAAAAACACTTTAGAAAAGAGCACACCATTATACAGCCTTTGTGAAAAAGAAAAAAATCCAAACAACTGAACAGGCTTTTTTAAGAGAACCTAACTGGAAGAGAGAGGAAGGAAAGAAAAGGAAAGTTAAAGATTGTAAGAAAACCAAAAATGAAGTTTTAGAACTTCAGTGAAAAATGGAGGAAGAAAACAAACTGATCAAATAAAATGAACAGAGATAAGCTATATAGAGCTTTTCCCAGATTGCAAAAGAAAAGGAGAGAGTGGTGGGTAGATAAGCAAGAAGCCAAACACCACCACAGGATTGGAGGCATAGCTCTGGGAGAGAAGAGGGGTGGGAGGCTTGGGATCACTGTTCTGCTAAAGAACAAAGCTTGGTGGATGCAGATTTCTCCTCTGAGACACTAACTTGCAAAAATGACCTAATTACGTGTGGTGGTTGGGGGGGAATTGTACCTCCATCCCGCTCTGTCCTCACACAAGAACAAGCTATGCAATGTTTTTCAGAAAGGGTACTATAAAAACAGTCCAGAAAGTTTGTGGAAATGGAATAAAAGATGTTTATTTTGGTGCAAAAAAATTTAAGTCCATTCGTAATTTCTTCATAATACGCATTTTCCAAGAACTTTTTGGATACTTCTGATATAAGGTAAAAATTTTTTCTGCCTTTTTTGTGTGTGTGTATTTACAAATCTAGGAAGATAGAAAAGTTCAGTACAGTACAGCTCTGTTCAAAGGAGGCCAGATTTAGTAGAGAAAAAGGCCTAAGCGCAGTATCTTCTGGTATTTCCTTCAAAGAACCCATTTTCCCCAACCTCCCCTAAAACTCGAAGGACTCAAAGACCTTCTCATACCTTGACCTTGTGATGCCTAAAAAAGCTCAGCCCTATGGACCTCACTGATCCTGCGCTGGAACTGTAGGCTAGTAAGCAAGACACCAAGGTGAGGACTAGAGTTTACAGCGACCAGGACCCTGAGAGGAGGAGTTTCCAGATCAAAAGGTTTCCTTAGTAACCCCTTGGAACCATAACTCTTGCCCCAAGAGTCAATAATGATTGTTTACAGCCCTTGTCTACTATTGAGAAAGTGTTTCTTCCTTCTTACTACTTGGTGAACGCTATTTAGACTAGGGGTGATCTCATGAGTATAAACTAAACTGCAAGTAGATCATTGCAAAAATTAAGGGAGGGAAAAAGAGAGGAAGGAGGAGGAAGGGTGAGAGAGTGGGTGGGAGGGAGGGCAAGGTGGAAGTATCACTATGTTCCTAAATCTGTATACATGAAATGCAGGAAATTTGTTTACCTCAAATTAAAAAAAATAGTTTAAAAATGCAAAAATTCAAGTTATCTTCACTGCTATAATTTATATATTTAGTCTTTTCAAATTTTAAATTAGTATATTCTTTAAGAGTATTTTTAGGATTATAGAAAATAGAGCAGAGAGTACAGGGAGTTCCTAAATACTCCAAATACCCTTTCCCCTATTATTAACATCTTGTATTAATGTGGCATATTAGTTGCAAATATTATTATTAATAAATGTCCATAGTTTTCATCAAAGTTTACTGTTTGCTTCACAGTTCTATGGATTTTTGTAAATACACAGTGTCATATGTCCTCCACTACAGTAGCATATAGAATAGTTTTGTTGCCCTAAAAATCCACTGTGCTCAACCTGCTTATCCTTCCTTTTCTTTCTCCCAAAACCCTGGCACCGACTCATCTTTGCATTGTCACTATGCTTTCATCTTTCCAGAATATCATAGAGTCAGAACGTTACAGCAGGTAGCTTTCTCAGATCAGCCTTTTCACCTAGTAACATGCATGCAAGGTTCTTCCAGGTCTTCTTGTGGCTTGACAGCTCCTTTGTGTTTGCTGCTTAGCAACGTCCAGTTCTTGGGATACATCACAGTTTACCCATTTGCCTTTTGAAGGACATTTGGATTACTCTCAATTTTGAACAAATATAAAGCTGCTATAAAGATTTTTGCAGAGGTTATTTTCATGGACATAGTTTTCAACTCATCATGTAAATACAGAAGAACCTGAACGGTGATAATGGAGTCAACCGCGTTTAACTTTGTAGGGCTAGACCCCTAGAGTCACTTACTGAAATGCACCTGCTATGTCTGGCTTCCACTGTGGGCTTCTTCTGCTCCTTGGCTTCTGCTCCTGGTAACGCTGATTCTCTGTATTCACTTCGGGTCTAAGAGTAACAGGTTCCCTTAAAACCTCAGTTCTCAATCTCTCTGGAAGTATTGATAACCTTCAGCTGGTTCAGCTTTTCTCTTCTTTGTGAAGACAGAAGTGACAACTCCCAAATTCTTTGTAAATCAGAGTAGAAACTGGAAGTCTCTTCCCTTTTCATAAATACACATATTCCTCTGTGTTCTATTATCTTTACCTTTTACTTTGGTTTTCTGGTATTTCAGAAATTTTGGATGAGGAGGCTTTTAAAAGTTCATGGAAATTTTCTAATATTTTTCAATTTCATTTTTCCTTCATCTTTCTGAAGCCTGCTTGTATTTCTTTTCTACTGGCTATGTTAGAATTTTATTTGTATAACATTTCCTCAGTTCCCTCTTTCTCTAGACCTATTGAGCAACAATAAAATTAACTCATGTCTTCTATGCATCATTGTTAGTTTATGTAATAATTTTAGTCAATAGTATAATTTTAGGGTTTGTATTTGTATTTGCAAATATGTTAACAATCCAACTACTTGATTCATCAGGTTAAAATGCTATCCCTTGACTCCCAGCCATCACATTGATTCTGTTCTTCATCTTTCCTTGCCTGTGCCTTCTACTCTGTCCGTTGTTTCATTTCCACAAGGGTGCTTCAAAAAGTTGATGGAAAATGGAATTAAAAATATGAGTTTATTATGGTATAAAATTTTGACTGAGTGTATAACAAAAGCATTCAATTCTGTTATTCTTATTATAAAATCTTAATTTACAGTTAATAATATTCATAGCTCCCAACAATCCTTTTTCTCATGTTCTTGCCATTACTTGGTTGGTGGCAAGTTTTCCTCTAAGATTCTATCTGTTCAATGAGATTTATGATTTATTGCCATAAAATTATAGTAGCTGTGCTCTTATTATCCTTGTAATCTTGAGCTACAACTGTACTTTTGATATTTATTGTTTTATCTTCATTTTGGTGGTTGTTGTTAATCTTGTGAGATTATCAATTTCACTAATATCTTCAATGAACCAGGGTTTGCTGCTTTGTTTGGCATTGTCTGTTTTCTCCATTTTATCTTCATTTCTACTTCATTAATTCTTCCATTTATTTTCAGGTTTATTCCATTGTTCTGCCCCAATTTCGTGGGAAATCAATGATCAAACATCAGTTCTGAAATGCATTTAGTCTCCTGGCTCAGCGAGGAGATGACCCTGAGATGAAAGAAGACAAATAATCTCCCTATAAACGTACTAATGACAGCATTTATGGCAAACGAACTAAATGGTTTTATGGAAGAAAAGGCTTAATGTAGGAAAGGTTTTGCAGAATACGCTTGGTTATTTAGAAACTCTTGAAGTACATGGTTTAAAGGACGTGATTTCAGGGAGCATATCATGTAAGCAATAACCATAGGAATATAAAACAGAGAAGCTTTGACCTAAATGGTTCCTTTATTATGGATGCCTGGACCAGAAAACCTCTAATGGCGGTTTTTAAAGGGCCTGGAATCCTTAGCTAAGCTCTGCATTATTTGACTATGCCATCTGATTACTTGTATTCTTGGTATCATTAATAAAGTTTGATTTCCCATTCATGTGGCTCTTATTTGACAGTTTAATCCTTTTTAAAATAAATTGCAATTCTCATTAATTTTAAGCATTTCACACTTTCTAATATATGCATTAAGTGCTACCATTTTTTCCTAAGTAACTTGTTGCTGCCTTCTACTAGTTTTGAAAGGTAATATTTTCATTGTTATTTGCTCAAAATATTTTATTACAAATGCTTTCTAGTCCATGTATGTTTTCCTAAATTTACAAATAAAACTGACTTCATAGTTAATCTTTTATGCAGGTAACAGACCTAATTCCATTGTTGTCAAGGAATGAATTATCTGATACTTGTATTTTCAAATTAGTTGATTCTTGTTTATGGTTAGGTGGTAAATTTATTTGTGTTTAATGGAGGCTTTAGGACAAGGAACAGCAAACTCTGGCCTGGAGATTAAATCTGGGCAGAGACCTATTTCTGTAGATAACACTTTATTGGAATATAACCACATCCTTTTATCTATGTATTATGTATGGTTACTTTCATGCCACAGTGGTAGAGTTGAGAAATATGTCACAGACCATACGTCCTGAGAAGACTAACCTATCTACCACCTGGCCTTCTGCAGAAAAGTTCACCACCCCTACATTAGAAGAATGAGTATTCTCTGCTGTCTGGGGATAGTCTTCTGTGTACCGATGGGATAAGACTCATATCAATTCTGAGTGTTTAAATAATCAACATATTCTTGGTGATTTCTTTCTGTCTTGAGCTATCAGTTCCTGAGAAAAGGGTAGGAAGAGTTCCCACTACAATAGTATGTTTGTTCATTTATCTTTATAATTATGTTGAGTTTTGCTTAAGATAATTAAATACATAGAAACAATCTATTTTAACATAAAAATTATGAGTAGATACATTTTCTTGACTAATTGATTTTAGAAATTTGAATATTGAATGGTGTTTTGATTTCATATTAACAGAAAAGCACTTTGGCTTGTTTGGTCCTCGTTTTTACTTTAATCTATTTATTGTCAATTTTTATTTATGTTTGTTTGTTTTTATTTTTTTTACAGGCAGAGTGGACAGGGAGAGAGAGAGAGACAGAGAGAAAGGTCTTCCTTTTTGCCGTTGGTTCACCCTCCAATGGCTGCTGCGGCCGGCGCACCGTGCTGATCCGAAGGCAGGAGCCAGGTGCTTCTCCCGGTCTCCCATGGGGTACAGGGCCCAAGCACTTGGGCCATCCTCCACTGCACTCCCTGGCCACATCAGAGAGCTGGCCTGGAAGAGGGGCAACCGGGACAGAATCGGGTGCCCCGACCGGGACTAGAACCTGGTGAGCCGGCGCCGCAAGGTGGAGGATTAGCCTTTTGAGCTGCGGCGCCGGCCTACTTATGTTTTAGATATGTCTTTTTTGAGTTGCAAAAAACTGAGGTTTATTAATTATTTCAGGAAAATAATCCTTGTCTTTAAAATTTCATCCATGCACAATAACATGTATTTACTGCTTATATAAATTTATTCCAGAAACTTATTTTGTGCTTTCTCTTTGGCCTGGCTAATGTATTGTTTGATATTTTTTTCTTCCTTTCTTGCCTTCTTTTGAATTGTTTATGCTTCTATTTTTAATTTTTCTTTAATAATTAGAACTCATACACAACATCCTTTCTATTTAGTAATCTTCGTGAATGTAACAAAATCAAGTATAAATAAATACTTCCCTAGAACAGTTTCCTTCCAATAATGTTTCCATTTTTAATTCATATTTAACCTCCATGTTGTTCTCTCCATGAGTGTATCTGAATTTAAGCACAAAAAAGAAAGTCGACATAACCATTTAAATTATCTATTTTAAAGAAGGGAAAACACTAGATCTCTAGTGGTCATTTGTTGTTTTAACACTTCTTAGAACTGACAATAATTCTGAAACATTTTTATTGTAAAGATAATTGCTTAGAGTATAGCACTTAATCTTGAGATGGACTAGCCATGATTATTAGTTGTGAGAAGTAACTAATATTTACACATAAAGTCTAGATTTATTTATTTCCACTTTATTTGAAATGTTGGTGGGGAGAGAATGAGAAGGGGGAGAGACAGCGAGAGTAAGGACAACAGCAAGTGTGCTTGAGTAAGAGAGAATAAGATCTTCCATCTGCTGGTTTCTCCCCGAAAGCCTGAAACATCCAGGGCTGGGTCAGGCCTAAACCAAGAGCCTAGAAGTCAACCAAGGTCTCCTACGTGGGTTGCAGTGACCCAGCTATGTGCACCATCATCTGTCAGAAGTGAAGTAGCCAGGACTTGGATTCAATACTCCAACACAGAACATGGGCATCACAGGCAAGGACTTAACCACTTAACCACTGCATCAAACACCTGTCCCCACACCTGGATTTAAAAAATAACATTTTACCACAGTTTGTTTCAGATAAGAATATCACTAAAGTGGCACAGTTTTGCTTATTCACTTAGAATAGACTTTATTTGAAACATGTTTATATTTAGAATGCAATAAACTGATGATGTATCAGCATTCATCTACTTTTGATAAAAAGAAACAAAAAGGGCTGTTGATATATTCTTAAAACTAAGAATTAGAGTTGAGCAACTCCTCTTTGTAAAAAAAATTATTTTACAGGCTTAAAGAGCTGTTCTCAAAGATTAAAGTACAATGTAGAATATCAATTTGTCATGTAAATTATAGTGCTGTGATTCTGATGAATAATTCCCAGGAAAGGATGGGAAGTACAGAAGGGCAGATCTCTTCAGAATCAAATATCAAAGGAACCATCTAAGCGAAAGAGAGAAGATTAACAAAAGATTAACATCCATTGCAGTGTTGGAGGAGAGCAGCTGGCCTCTTGGTAGAACTCCAGCCTAGGATCATATCCATTTGTGTCATTGCAGAAGAATCTATTAGCATCAGATACTTTGTAAGATAAGATTACTAATGCATGGGCTCAGGAGTTTGGGCTCTGAAGTTAGTGTCAACACATAATTTCTATCCTGTGTGCATTAAGGGATAAGAATATCAAAATCAGATCAGCTTCAAAAACAAAAAGGAAATTGATCCACGGTCTTTAAAACCCTAAAGATTATTCTAATTCTAAGTCATTGTTTGGGACTTTCAATTTCCCTGGGATAGCAGTGGATATGTATGAAATAAGTATCTCTCTATTCAGGCTCTAAAGACTAGACAGACTCATAGAGATCTAATAAAACCACCTGGAACTTATGTCTAAAGGAAAAGTATGTAAAAGAGAAAATGCGAGCTCCGATTTACCTAGAACTGAGGAAATAATACCAATATTATGCGAAAAGGAAGACAAAGAGGGCAGTTGGGATCTGGAGCGAGTGAAACTCAGATGCTGTTACCCAGGGGGAACCAATGGGAATCAAAGACGTAGGAGAGACTGACAGCTTCAGGACCAGAAGGGACCAGAAGGGACCATCAGGGACAGGCATTGCTTAGGGTGGAAAGGGAGGGACCTAACAGAAGTGGATCCTCCTGGAAGTCTGCACAGTGGACGGAAAGAAGAAAGAAAGTGGTAGAAATAAAGAATCTCATAGAAGTAAAAATAAATTACAGAAGTAGAAGCCTCACCAACTCATAAAAAATGTATCATCTATTCAAAACGCTGTACAGCATGTAGCCGCAGAAGAGAGTGTTCTTGAGCTAACAGGCTTAGAAAACCACCTGAACCCTTCGGTGTGCAATAGGAATGCTTGCTGTGCTGATCCAGGAAAAATCCAGGACACTTGTCACTGAACAGAAAACCAGCTACATCCATATAATGCTCCAGTCAGAAGGGCGTGAGACCCAACTGTTTCATTGGGTGAAAATATTCCCAGAGAACTGCAGCAGAGGGAGCAAGCATTGAGCATGCTGGTTGAGGCACCACATGAAACACCCGCACCTTGTATCAGGGGTTACCTGAATCACAGAGGGCTTGGCAATGAGATTTAGGTCAAAGGTGCAAACTTGCAGTTTGGTGGAATGAATGTCTAGAGAGATAATGTATGGCAGGATGATGGCAATTACTAATATCATCTATTAAAATCTTGCTGCAATTTGATTTTAGATGCTCTTACCCAAAACAGAAAAAAGTATGGAAGATGATGGCTGTGTTAACTTGCTCTGTAGTAAACCACATCCCATATCAGAGTGCCTGGTATTGAGTTCCATCTCGATGCTGCCTCTGATGCAGCTCCTACCAATGTGCACCCCAGGATGATCAAATATCTGCGCTCCTGCCACCAATGTGGAACCCTGGATTGAGTTCCAGGCTCCTGACTTCAGCCTGACTCAGCCCTGGCTGTTGTGGATATTTGAGGAGTGAACTAGTAGATGGGAGATCTCTCTCTCTCTCCTTCCGCCTTTCAAATAAATAATAATGTGTATGTGTGTACATGCACACATAAATGCATGTGTGTGATTTTGGGTTCAGATTACTGTATATTTATATTTATGTACTTACATATTATGATCATTATTTGATGTTCATACTGTCCTATCTGTTCCTCTCCTGTTTTTGTAACATGATTCATTAGTCTTTAACTTCCCTGATTTCTGGAAGAAGATAATCCAGGTTCCTCTTACATACTCCTTGCCCTAGACGTGGACTCAGAGATTTTTCCCAAGTCTGGTCTCTTCAGTGAGCAGTAGCATTTACAGGTCACAGTCTAGTGCTGGATGTGCTTGTTGCTGCTAAGTTGTCACTGCTTCCAAGGCTTGTCCCAGAAGGGTGCTGCTATGGTTTGGGTACGGTCAGAGTGTTCCCCCCACTCCTGGGTCCATGTGTCAAAATTTAATTCCCATTATAGGTGGGAACCCCATCTATAGTGATTACAGATGGGGCCTCTGGGAGGTGATCAGGAGTAAATAAGGTCATCAAGGTGGAATCTCCATGACTGAACACTGGCGACTTCCTAAGAAGAGGGAAAGAGACTACAGTAGACTCACAGAAGTGCTCTCCCCGCTTCTTGCCACGTGGTGTCTGTGCCACCTTGGGACTCTGAAAACAAGACAGGTCTCACTAGATACAGGCCCTCAACCTTGGACAAGAACCATGAGCCAACATAAATCTCTTTTCTTTATAAGTCAGCTGGGCTCGGGTAATTTGTCATAGTAACATTGAACTAGTGCAGGTATTTTTGAAAGAGAAAATAAGTTGAGTTCATACTACTAATCTAATTCCAAAACTAAAGGTTCTTTCTTAATATCTCTAATTTTACACATATGTCTCATTTCTTCTTAACACTGAAAATCTTGACTTCTAAAGAAATGCAGATACTTATTGTTTCTTATAGAATATATCATTTAACAATGGATACATTCTATGTTCAAAATAATGCCAATATTACTAATAACAATATGACTACTAAATGAATTTTTAGAGATGTGGGCAAAATATTGGTTTTGAAAGTCACTGAAAATAGGCATATCTCCTTTGTGTAGTTATGCCGCTATTGAATTTTCAGCAGGGTTCATTTTATTTTCAATATTTAAAGAAGTGATATTTATTCTTTTTTAATTTCAGATTTTGTTAAAATTATTTATGTATTTGAAAGGCAGAGAGCATATAAGAATGAGAGAGAGAGAACAAGCTTCCATCCACAGGTGCAGCAGTCAAGTCTGAGCCAGGCTGAAGCCAGCGGCCAGGAACTCCAATCAGATCTCCTACATGGATGGTGGGGGCTTAAGCACCCGAGCCATCTGCCATCGTCCCAGGTGCATCAGCAGGAAGTTGGATCAGATGTGCAGTAGCCAGGACTTGGACCAGCACTCTGATAAGGGAAGCCAGCATCACATGCAGCAGCTTAACACACTGCACCACAACACTGGCCACAAACTCTGGCTTTCAATTATGTAAAAACTGTACATGGCTCAGCTCTCTGCTGTGGCCCAGGAGTGCAGTAGAGGATGGCCCAAGAGCTTGGGCCCTGCACCCCATGGGAGACCAGGAGAAGTACCTGGCTCCTGCCATCGGATCAGTGCGGTGCGCCGGCCGCAGCGCGCCGGCCGCGGCGGCCATTGGAGGGTGAACCAATGGCAAAGGAAGACCTTTCTCTCTGTCTCTCTCTCTCACTGTCCACTCTGCCTGTCAAAAAAACAAAACAAAACAACAACAACAAAAAAACCTGTACATGGCTCAAGATTAGAACTTATGTAATAGTCCAGTTACATGAACTTTATCTCCCAGCCTTGTTCACTCCCCTCTTCTCTCTTTCCCCTCACAAATCATCACTTTCAATATCATTACTGCTTCCGTAAGGGGTGTGTGTTTATTCATACTGCCCCATACTTGTTATTTTTTTAAATATTCTATGATGTTCTTATCTAGTTATTTTGTTCATTCTGCACCTGTAATTTTTTTCAACCAATCCCTACTGATGAATATCTGATTTGTTTCCATTATCAATGATGTCCTTAGGTATGTATCTATTTGTAATAGATTTTTAAATGAGAGATTACAAGGGTAAAGTCATTTAAAATTTTGCTAAATAATGGGCATACTCAAGTGCTCATCAGTTGTAACAAACATACCACTCTAATGCAAGATGACAACAGCAGAAATTTTGTGTGTGACAGGGATGAGATGACATATTGGAATTCAGTACTTTCTGCTCAACTCTTTGAAAAAAAAGATTTATTATTTAACTGAAAGGCAGAGTTACGGAGAGATGGGGAGAGACAAAGAGAGATCTTCCACCCACTGGCTCACTCCCTAGATGGCCACAAGGCACACTTGGGGGCCCACATATTTGGGGCAGCAGGAAGCAGGGTGGAAGCGGAGCAGCCAAAACAAGAACCAGCACCCATGGGGCGCCGGCATTGCAAGCCGCAGGTTCATTCACCGCGTCCTGTCGCCTTCTCCTCTGCTCAACTTCTCTATAAACCTAAAGCCACTCTGGGAAATAGTCTCTTTAAAAATCTCAGAGTAGGGGCCGGCGCTGTGGTGCAGCAGTTTAATGCCCAGGCCTGAAGCACCCGCATCCCACGCATCCCACATGGGCGCCGGTTTGAGTTCCGGCTGCTCCACTTCCCATCCAGCTCTCTGCTATGGCCTGGGAAAGCAGTGGGGGATGGCCCAAGTCCTTGGGCCCCTGCACCACCCTGGGAGACCCGGAAGAAGTTCCTGGCTCCTGGCTTCGAATTGGCGCAGCTCTGGCCATTGTGGCCATCCAGGGAGTGAACCAGCGGATGGAAGACCTCTCTCTCTCTCTGTCTCTGTCTCTCTCTCTCTCTCTCTCTCTGCCTCTCCTTTCTCTGTGTAACTCTTTCAAATAAATAAATAAATCTTTAAAAAAAAGAATAAATTAATGAATAAATGCATACTTTTTAATATGTTAATCCTACCAAAAAATCTAAGAACTTTAAAAATCCTTTTATTGCAGAGAAAGTAAAAATTTATTTCACTGGAATAATCATATTTACCAAGAATAAATTATTGGTGGAATTGAAATCACTAAATTCATGCATGGCTGCTTTTCTGGTGTAATATAAATAAATATCTTGAATAGCACAGCATTTTTAATAATTTTAGTGGTTTCCAATCCATTATGTCTTAAGAAATAACATAATAGGAAACAATTTTATAAATCTATCTATCTATCTATCCATCCATCCATCCACAAAGATATACATATGAATGAGAATAGGAAGATACGTTAAAATAAAGAGACACAATCTTTTTTTTTCAGAGTAAAACATTTCTGGCTTTAACAAACTAAGTTTTATATTCAGTCAGAGAGGTTATTTTACAATATTTACTTCCTTACTTGTCACACTGCACTAGCAGATTTATCAACATCTTAAAAATATTTCACTTTTGGATCCTGCTGACTGTATTCCCATTTCTGTTGTGTCAATCTGCTAGTTTGTTTCCTTGGACCTAAAGAACAATCCAAATTTTAAATACATGATGAAATATATTTGCCAGTCCTTTTTATGCTTTTATATGTCAAACATATATGATTATATATTGTCCTATGCTATTTTAGTTATTATTATCTTCTGAAATCAGGAATAGCAACCTCAGGAAACGAGTGAGTCATATTTGGTTTTATATATTTTGTGATGCAAGAATTCAATCTCACAAACAGTTGAACAGTAAATTGAAAATGATGGATTCACATTTGAATAGCAGCTCATCACATCACATCAAGAAGAGTAACTTGTATCAATAAAAACCAGTGAATAAATCATTGATTCATGTCCTTGTGCTATGTATTTTCAGAACTAACTATAAAGGCAAAGAAACATTCACAAGATGACATACAAGAAAATGCTTAAAATTTCTTCTTCCAAATTTCCAGGCGTGTCTTGATAAAGTGATGCTTTAGAATAGTCATTTTCTTTCCCTCTTTGAGTCTAAAGTCAGAAAAAAAGTCAACATTATATGTCTCCAGTATGTAGGTTCACCCTAAGTCACCACTTCTAATACACGTATGAGCTCATCTACTTTTTAATGATTATCTCATCATACACTCTACCTCTGTAAATACAAAGATGAAGCTACACCTGCTGCAGCTAGCCAATGTAAACATTTGGAAACATTTGGATAAAACTCACAAGCAGTGAAGGGTTATTTATGTAGAATTATCTAGAAGTGTCAATTCACTATTAGTAAAATGGATACATAAACACAATGTTGCTTATGAGTTATTCAGCAAGTTCAAGAATCGAGTAAGGAAAAAAATCACTACCTTTTATACAAGCGTTTCTGCGGGTTAAGGAAGTTGTTCAATTCTCCCCGCAGCCAGTATAGGTGAAGGCTTCACAGCCCTTTACTTCTGGGTTAAAATAGTAGCGAACCACACTAGTAGAGCTCAGTCCCTCATTTTTTCAATAGTAGCAATATGAAGGACCTTTATGAAAAAGAAAATAAGATCGGAAGTTCTTTAACACCAAAATTAATCAACCATGATGATTACAGAAGTAATGTAAGAAAACCTAATCCCACAGAAGCCACTTTCTGAATCCAAAGTGTGAAAAGTCTCTAAAAAGTTTTTCATTAAATGGAAAACGCATTCAAGGACAAAATTATGAATGAGTTAAAAATTGCTGTACAAAGCCAAACTTATTTTTTAAAGTCCATTTCCCACAGCCTTTTTGAAGTACCCTTGTATTGTACTAAACCTCTTAAAAAGCAGGCTCACCTGCTATGTTTTGGTAGTTACACATTTTATAAAATGGACAGAATCTCTTCTGAAACTATGTGTTTACATCCGTTGAATATGACAAGAAAATAAACCCCAAGTAGATAGGGCCAAGGGAAAATGGGCTAAGTTTCAAAGGAAGTACATGATATGCTTTGATAAACTTTCCTGGGTTGGTTGTTTTATTTTAAATATTTTTATCAATCCTCTTTTCACAATTAATGAAGCACTAAAATATTTAATTTCCAAAATAGCCAACCACTGGGACATTTACATATACACAAAGGATATAAGAGAATGCTAGAAGACACCTTCTCCCTATGAATTCACAATTTTGCATTTTCAACACAAAAGAGTGACAAGGCCTTATCCACATCTCTTCCAAAGAAAGTTTTCCTTGTTTGTTGAATTCTTTTCTCTATTGTCTTTGGTGAGTCTGGGGGAATTCCCATTTAATTCCTCTCTCAGAACATTAAATAAATCCAAGTAATCCATCTTTGAAGGATGTGAGTGGGTGGGGTAGGAAATAAGTATAAGGATCTCTTTGTGCTGTAATTTGCACTTACTAAGAACACAAAAACCAAAAATTTTAAGTCTCTTTATATCCCACTATCTCATATATATAACTGGTTCCATGATCCCATGCAAACCACAGGTCACGAAATCCAAGAATGAAAAATATAATTTTTATGTGGAAATTGAATGGATGAGAAAATAAGGTTTAGCACCCTTATCCAAAATGCTTGAGACCAAAAGTATTTCAGACTCTGGAATTTTCACAGATTTGGCAATATTTGCATAGATATGAGATTCTTAGGAGTGGGATCCAAAACTAAATATAAAATTTACTGATGCTTCCCATATGCCTCATATATGTAGCCTGAAGGTAATTTTACACAATCTCTTCACTGTACGGGATTCCTGTATTTTGACTGCAATTGTCACATGAGATCGCATGTGGAATTTTCCGGGAGTGACATCATGTTGGTATTCGCACAATTTTGGGTCTTGGATTTCTAGGTAAAGGAAAATCAACTTGTAGTTCTTCAGCGACTTCAGAACTTGGCAAGTCGCTTCTAAACTTCTAGCTCCCACCTTCACATGTTAACATAAGGATGTAATACTCGCTCAGAAGACAAGAAAACGAAGACCAGTATCCCCTGTTTGCCTTCTGCCTCTGTCGCCATCGTGGGCCCTTGCTGGCCTCCCACCCCAAGCTTTCTGGCCTGCATGCCCCTCCACATGGCTGGCCACTGGCACTGGGAAAAACCAATTGCTGATTCGGTGAATTACCGGACTTACTCTGGTGAACAGTAACATTTGCATAATGGTGGACTTTTGACCCAGCTGATGCTGAGCCCTTGGTTAAGAGATCTCCATCAGCAAAAACCTTAAACATCTACATATCCTTAGTTAAGGTTTCCTGTGAAAGATCAATGGAGTAACCATGAATTTCCAGAACTCTGAAAAACAACAGATTTCTGAAACTACTGCTGGCGATCCAAAGAGGAAAAACAAACAAACAAACAAACAAACAAAAAAAACCTTTGTGCCTAGTGCCTGTCAGAATTCTACAGAACAAATCCTAGTGAGGCACTGTTGGCCTGATACTTGGAGAGGCTGGCTCTCACCTGCAGACGCAATTATAGTGGTGGACTCCAGGCAATGGTATCCTGTTGTTGCTTTTATTATCACTGTGAAATGATGATGCACCTGCCAGATAAATCATGCAGAAACTACCCGTGCCATACTCCCAGATGAAGACTGGTTTTCAAATTCATTGTCCTGGATAGGAACTGGAACTGTTACCGAGTGCTTATTAATAAAGTCGGAGTATTAAAAAAAGGCCAGTATTGTAATGTATGTGAAGTCCCCAGAACACTAACTCTGCCCACGTCACCACAAATGAATCAGGAACAGAAAGAGCATTTATCTTTCTGCGGTAAACAGAAGGCCACACAGCGGCCCTGCCTGGGAACCTGTTCTGAGTACAGTGCAGTCAGGAGATGGGAACTTCTCACAGCTCACGGGACTTCGAGTGAAGTAGTAAGTAACGCCTTTCAAACCTGTAACACTGAGGGTCCCTTTGTGGACTGTCTAGGAAGGGGGAGGGCGCGGAGTAAACATGGTGAATCCGAAGTAGCCTTCTTAGCATTGCTTTCAAAAGTTTGCTGTCTTCAAAAACAGCCGGAGGAAGAAAGTCACATTTGGTTCTGGGACAGCAAACTCCAAACGACCGCACATACACGTCTCGGGCTCAACGCAAAGGCTCTGGCCCCTGTTAACCAAAGCTTATTCATGGGAATACACATTGTCTCCCGAAGGCAAAGCCCTCCGGTGTGCTGCAGGCCTTAACAAATATAATACGAGCCACGTCAATCAATCAGTCAATCAACAAGCACAGTACTGTCACTCTCCACCGCATCCCTGTGCTGATCCAAGGCATGTTTGGGTATTGGCGCATGACATGCAAGTCATACACCGAGCTGGTCACACTTGAAAAACAAAATCCGCTGAGCGTAATGCTGATTGATGGGTGATTGACAGGTGGAAGTAGCGTCCCAGAGAGGTAAAAGCCACAGGTTCAGAGCGAACAGTAGTTCCAGAAAAGCACTTCCGTCGCACCTAATTCATGATTCCCGCACACTCCCTGCGCCGGAGGACGAAATAACAAAGCTGCCCCTGAGTGAGGACGACCGCCAGCGAGGCGTGAGGAACCGGGCTAGGGCGAAGTCTGCCAGACACGGGGAAGACCCGCGAGCCGACTCCCGCACTCAGCCGGACCCCCGCAGCCGCCGCACAGGTGCAGGCTGCAGCCCCGCGGGTAGCTGTCGTGGTGACAGCGCGGGCCGCGCGCGGCGCAGGCAGGTGTCCGCGCGGTGCCCTGCAGGAGCGGAGGGGAGTTAGCCTCTGCCCGGGGAGAAGGCTCTGGGGCTGGAGGCCCCCCGGCCCCTGGCGGGCGCCCGGTAGAGGAGCCTTGCCCAGCGCGGCCGGCAGCAGGAACAGCGGCAGGAGCCCCAGCCAGCGAGCAGGGGTCATGGTGCTGGGGGTCCAGGGACCCTCGGGGGCAGGCGGCGCGGTGGGAACGGGCTTTAGGGGACCCCCGACGGGGCGGGGAGCGGCGCGTGCCGGGCGCCCGCAGGGGGCGGCTGATTCCCTCCTGTGCAAGGCCGGCCGCCCAAGGAATTACCCCCCAGCCCCTGAGTTGAGAAGTTGAAACTGCCTCCCAGACTTTCTCCAGAGATCAGACGGGGACGTCCAGACGGTGCGTCCCTGGCGGTGGCGGTGGCGCAACCAGCTCTCCTAGAGGCTCCGCCACCCGCCATGCAGCCTGAGGCCACGGTCTGAGCGCTCAGGGGGGCGAGCATGAGATCCTGGCGCCCTGTGGGGCAGGGCTCCTTGCGACAGACACTTTAGATGAGCTCAGAAATGCAGTGGGCGCTGGGTAACACATGATTTCAGTCGCATGACAGTTTACACTTAATAATGATCCTTTAAGCGCACAATTTGACGAGTTAAAAATTTTTATTTTATATAACACACACACACACACACACACACACACACCTCCCATTCGCTGATCCCCTCCCCCCCAGTAATTCCAAAGTCTGGGGCTGGGCCAGGCCAGCTGGGAACTCAACCTAGTGCTCCCACGTGGGTGGCAGGGACCTTACCCCTTGAGCCATCCCCTGCTCTGAGGCAGGCGCTGGTCAGAAATCAAATACAGCTGGGACTGCAGCCAGGCATGCGTTAGGGGACACAAGAGGCCAGGCACGACCCTCCCACTGCCACCTACACCCAGCCCAATTTGATGAATTTTGATTGTTGATTGTATTTTTTTATCATAGTTCGATAACTCCCACTCCAGTTGCGAATTAGAATGCTCCAATCACCCCAAAAGTTTTCCCAAACTCCTAGATCATCTCCTCCATTCCCAGGCCTGGGACAAGCACATTTCTGATTTCTGTCACCACACATTAGCTCTGGCTACCTTCAATTTCAGGGAAGTGGAATCAAAGAATGTAGTGTCTTGTATTTCCTTAAGCACTGTGTTTGAGATACACCCATGTAGCTGTGTGTATGAATAGTTTGTTTCTGAGTAGTAATTCATGAAGATACACTAAAGGTAATTCATGAAGATACACTAAAGGTATGAACGTGCCACCATGTGTGAATATGTTATTATGTGTTTCAACAGTTTGCTCTTTTTATCTGTTGAATAGTATCCCAATATATGAGTATTCCAAAACTGTCCTGTTAACTGTATTTGTGCTGTTTCTAGCTTAGAGCTATTATGAATCAAACTGCTAAATGCAAACATACATTTTCATTACTTTAGAATAAAATACATAGAAATATCAGACACTGTCAAACAGTTTTTGTGAATGACTATACCATTTTAAAGCCTCACCAGGCATGCATGAGGCCGGGAGCTGTGCATTGGGAGACAGAACTCAAAAGTCCAGGGAGACTGCGTGGGGGATCCTGAGGCTTTGCCCAGGTCAGGAGCGTCCCATGCATCTCCCCGTGCCGGTCCACCTACTGAAGGTCATTGTTCCTTGGCGTGTTAGCCTGTGACCTACTTTTTTATGATAGAATTATGCTGGAATTTTACATAAAATATTAAACATTTCTGGAGAGCATTTCATGGGTTCTTTGGCTGAATGTGCCTCCCCGGCCTCCCCTTTTCTTCCTGTTCTATTCCACACTCTCAAGTGAATAATTGTTCCTGACCTCTGCTGAGGACGCTGGTTGGGAGGGGTGAGGTGGGGTTAAATGCACTTACATTTTAGGAGTTTACATTTACAGGAGTTTTCTTGAATTTCTTGTATTTCCTTAAGCACTGTGTTTGAGATACACCCATGTAGCTGTGTGTATGAATTTTTTGTTTCTGAGTAGTAATTCATGAAGATACACTAAAGGTATGAATGTGCCACCATGTGTGAATATGTTATTATGTGTTTCAATAGCCCTGGAAAGAACCGGACACTTGCTCGTGGTGGACGGAGAGTCAGGGAGAGTTTACACTCTGTGTTTTCAGCTACCTGGATGTCATATCAGAGAATCATATTCCTAGGACAACCAGCCTGATCCGGAAATGCCATCAGCTACACTGTCTCTTCTATGACTAAGAATGACGCTCAGAGATATAAGGGTAACTGTTTAATGACCAGCTTCCCTGGACCCAAACAAAGATGGCAGGGGTGGGTGGGTTTGTTGTTATTTACAAATTCCCGCTGGTGTAAATGGAGGGGATTTTTATCAAATGTTTACCCAGGGTTGTGTTCAAACTTTTCTAGTTGAAACTCTCTTCTGAATATGATTAAATCTATCTGTCAACTGGGCTAAAATAAGATTCAGGACTTGCTGTTGAACAGAATTGCCATTCAGCCTTGCCAATATAATTTCTTCTGTATTCTGCAGATATTGGACATTTTGTGGTCATTCTTTGCCCTCATAGAACAATGAGCCCTCTGAGTCAGGACAGATAATTTGGGAAATTACATGGTGTGATGAGGCAACAGACTCGGAAGTTGTAAGAGAACTGGGTTTTCATCCTGCTGCCTTGAATGAGTCACCCCAACTCTCTGAGCCTCCAGTTTATTGTCTGTGCAAGGACACTGTCACCCCACTTCATGGATGCACCATGAGAGCTAAACGCAAAGTGCCTGCAAGCTCAGAGATCATTTCTGCCCTCACACAATCAACACAATCCATCCAAACCCTCTCATGTCCCAGTTATTGAGAGCCCTGGCCCAAAGTTCCAAGGTGGAGCAGCAAGGACAACCGGGAACTGGCCCTGTAGGACTGACCTTGCTCCATCAGCCTGTCTGTTTGATCAAAGGCCACGTCCCCTGTCTAGGAGACTATCACACCCCCCAAATATCATCTTGTGGTCTTGTGGTCGTCTCTTCCAGGGAAATGAGATTCAAGTCGCTCTCAGCTACAGCGGAGGACCTCAGTCTGCTCAAGGATGCTGTGTGACACGAACAGGAGTGGGAAGGGCAAGAGCAGGCATGGAGTCTGTAGACAGGTTCAAGTCCGCTCACAGAGGCTCCCGAGAAACACTGGTTGCCTTCCCTTTGTCTATGGCAAACACAGCCCATTGTAACACCTCTGCTAAATACCTCTCTTACACCGAGACAGGAAGGAGTCTGGACACACAGGGTGGTGACACGTTGGGCATTTTCAGGTCAGGTGATTAGGAAAGACATTACCCCTCTTAGTTACAGAACACTTGAGTGTTCTTATCCCCATGAGAAGCATACCTTCCCATTTCCTGAGAAGCGCTTTAACATAACTGCATTTACACATGGGACCAAAGGAGCCCCGTGACCACCACTGTCAGTCTCCAGAGGGCTGTCACATTCCTTGTGTCTCTGCAGCTGGGATCTAGGTCAAAGGTTTACCACAGGCTACGGAAAATAATTCCTTTGTCCAGAGTCAACAGGAAGTGCGAAGCTGGGAGGGAAGTTAGGGAAATAGTCATCCAGACTGCCTGATCATTACCAAGTGACAGTCATCATGGCTGGGGCTAAAGACAGAGGCTCAGAGTCACCTGGAGTTCTGTCAGACAGGATGGGGGTTCTCAGAATTTGAATGCAGGAAGGAACTCTAAGTGTGTTCCTTTTACAGAGGCATAAACCGATGACCAAGGATTGAAGGGCGGGATTGAGGTAGATGGTCTTCCTCTCGGGCAGAGACCTCGGAGAGAGAGGCAGCATGTCTGGCTCATGAGTGTATGATGGGCATTCTTAGAGCCCTGTTATTGGGGTTACAAATTTTATAACACAATCATTGGTAGAGTTACTCCAACAGCTCCTTGATAAACAAAGATAATTCTTGCTCTCTGTTACTTTAAGTCCTGTCAAAATACAAACTGAAGCGAGTCTAGTGCACACTAAGGAGGAACTTACTCACCTTCTAAGAACAACAGTTAATCTTTCTGAGGGTTTTGTAAAAGTTTAGGTTTAAAGCCCTGGCCTGAAGCACCGGCATCCTATATGGGCACCGGTTCTAGTCCCGGCTGCTCCTCTTCCAATCCAGCTCTCTGCTATGTCCTGGGATAGCAGTAGAAGATGGCCCAAGTCTCCCACATGGGAGACCTGGAAGAAGTTCCTGGCTCCTGGCTTTAGATCAGCGCAGCTCTGGCCATTGCGGCCATTTGGGGAGTGAACCAGTGGATGGAAGACCTCTCTCTCTCTCTCTCTTTCTCTCTCTCTGCCTCTAAATAAATCTTTTAAAAAAATGTTGCAAACTTTGTGCTGGGTGTTTGAGATGCTAAGATGAATGGGATGCATTAGGGATCTCAGAGCATGATAGGGTAGACAGATGAATATAAACAACCCAGTCAAACATAATGTTCTTAGTGTAATATTAAGAATATGAGAACATAGAGAAGGAAGTAAATAAAATGTAAGCAAAGCTCAATTCAAAATAAAAACCAGTATCACAAACATAGCTGACATTACATCTTCTAAGCCTATCGGGCATGGAAACTCATTCTGTCAGCTAGTTGCTTTGGCTGCTTCTTTAGGTATTGAATTGCCTCCTGCAGAAAGCGTAGAATCTCAGAAGTTCCTTTTCTTTGGCTCATGGGTATATACTCCTTCACACATCATCATATCTATTCAACATGAAAACCATCTTTTCTGTTGCTCAACTTGCCGCGTGTTTAACTGTGTTTGGCACACAGAAAATTGGGACAGATTTTAGATGGTTTTATCCAAGGCCTCCCAGGTGGAGCACAGCCTCTCTACTCATTCAGAATTCTAGCCTGGGCTTCCAAGCTGCTTGAGAGTAACATGCCAAGCAAGTGGGGAGAAAGGGAAGTGTACCCCTAGTTCCTGGATAGCAGGTGGGAAACTCCATCTTGGTAGGAATGCTAATAAATACTATCATGTGTGTTCAGAGTTTGCTTTGTGCTTTCCACTCATTAGCTTGTTACTCCCCAACCGTAACCCCACAAGGAAGCTACTTTATTCTCTCCATTCTGCATTGTGGAAGATTAAATGTCAGTCACTTTCCCAAAGCTATAGAAGGATGCTTCAAAACATTTGTGGAAAATGCACATTACAATAAAACTATGCATACATCTCAAAAATGTTTTGAACCAAATTAAACATATTTTTCAATTCCATTTTCCACAAACGTTTTGAAGTCCCCTTAGGAGCTGTATAGGCCGTCTGAATTCTTATCCCCTGGCCTCTGTCACTGTATACACATCCTTTTCTTCCACATTAGTGGAGACCAGTGACAGTTTTACCATATACAGACTCCCTGTTCCTTATACAAAATGCTTGGAATCAGAAGCATTTCGGGTTTGGGCACATTTGCACATGCTTAATGAGATATCTTGGAGATGGGACCCACGTTTAAACATGAAATTCATTTGTTTTATAGTTACCTTATACATGTGGCCTGAAGATAATTTTATACAGTGTCTTCAATGTACTTCAGCATGCACGTAGTCATATGACATTAGTTGCAGAATTTTTCATTTTCAGCATCATGGCAGTGCTCAAAAAACTTTGGATTCTGGAGCTTTTGGATTTCAACTTTTGGAATTAGGGATGCTCAACCTATACAACACGCTTTCATAACTCTGGGTCAGTACCCAGACAGCCTTATCTCAGATTTTAAAATTCAAATACAAATTTCATAATTCACTTACGGAGGAAATTGATAGGTGCAATTTAAATGCATTGCCATCGTGCTCTAAATAGATCATCTGCCAGAGTTGATAATCAGATTAGAGGATTAAGAGACTTAATCACTGATGTCCTCATTTTCGGGGCTATAGTTAGCTGAAAGTAATGGACCTTGACCTTTCAGATGCAAAGATACCTTCTCCTGGAAGAATACTTCATTTTTATAATATAGCCAAAATCTCCTGCTAAATATACCTTCACTATTAAAGTGCCATACACCCTCCAAATATTTGTTTGTTCTGACTTTATGTGGAAAAGCTTTTGTATTTTATATCACAGGAGGGTCAACCTGCCTTTTGAGGCAGAGGGAGGCAGTAGCTGCAGTTGGAAAGGGACGTCCCCCCTATTATTTTTCTTCCTGATTAGCTTAGTTCTGAACCACCCCAGGAAGGATGAGTCATTCATGCTGGCAAACTGCACGTTCCAGATTCTAGGATTGCCTTTCTCTTGTAAAGGAGTAGTGTCCAGGACCTTTAGAGATGAACCCCTTGGCCCCTGTTCTCGGTCCTTCCCCCTCTGCCTTCCCAAAGGCAGTACTCCTCTCTACCATCAGTTCTGTCTCTCGCTCATCGTTCAGCACTTTCCCTGGTTTTAACAGTTCCTATGCAGAGCACTCTATAATTGTCTCATTTTCATCCTAAATTTAATGCCCACATATGACTCTGTGCCCTACTCCTATTAGATATCCCTTTCATTGCTCTCTTTTCCAGTAAAATTTATCCAAAAGAGTGCCTTTGCTAACGGCCTGCATTTCCTCAACATTTTCTCACATTCCACTCCAATTAAATGTCCATATTAGGAAGAGGAAGAGCAGGAAGTGGTGTTGTGGTGGGCAGATCACGTTGCCACCTCCTATGGGATCTCTCAGAGCATGTGACATCCAACCAGAGCAGCTGCCACGCAGGTCACTCAGAACCACATTTTTCCATCTATATTTTGTCTGCCTTCTTACAAGTTCGTGACAATTTCAAATCCTTTTTCATTCTTTTTTAAAAATATGGTTTATTTTCATTTTATTTGAAAGAAAAATACACACACATGCACACACACACACACATACACAGGAGTGGGGAAGAGAGAAATAGAGATAAAAAAATAGAAATCCCCTATTCACTATTCATTCACTTTCCAAATGCCCACAACAGCCAAGACTGGGCCAAGCCAACGTAAGGAGCCCGGAACTGAATCCATGTCTCCCAAGTGGGGAGCAGGGATCCAATTACTTGAACCATCATGTGTTGCCTCTTAGGGTGCACATTAGCAGCATGCTGGCATCAGAAGCAGAGTCAGGCACCCCCATGTTCCGTGAGGAGCCAAGGCCCCCCAATGCGGGGTGCTGATGTCCCCAGCTGTGCTTCCACTATGGTGCCACTCATCCCCTTCCCGATCCTTGAAATATTTTTACTTCGTCTATGTGACACCAAATAATTCTGGATTTCCCCTACTTAGTTGACTAACTCTTCTTCACTCTGGCTAAACATAAACATCAAAGGTTGGAATGATACAAGCCTAACACTGAGAACTCTTCTCTAACTGTCCCCTAACAAGTGATTTCAAATAAATGCACATAGAAACCTTACACACACATACATGCATGTACATGTGCCTATATTTGAATGTAGTCTTGGTCTCTCCTCTGAATTCCAAACACTTGCACCTGCTTCACTTCTCCATTTATGTGTCTGATCGACATGTCAATGATTAAACGTCTTCATCACGGTTTGATCTGAGCACCGCCTCCCTTCCTGATCTCGTTCCATCACTCTCCCCAGCCTTGCTGCACCCAAGCACTCCTGTATTTTCTGCTTTCCTATTTCTCTCCGTCTCAGGGCCTTTGCAGGGGCTCTTCATTCAGCTTAGCCTCCGTCCCTGCATGAAATGATCAGTTTCTGATCTGCCCTGTCTAGTCTCCTTCTCAGCAGCTACATGCCAGTCCCACTGGCACTACCTCCAAAGCTAGGTGGATCATGTTGGCCCACATCTCAGCCGCTCCTGATTACAATACAGAATCACAAATCATCTTTGTAACATTCATCATTCAAATTACTTTGTTAATTCAACTTTTAGTTTGCTTGTCTGATCCTGACGCTGTTGTACAAGTGCTGTAAGAGCAGAGTGCTTGCCTGTCCCGCTGCCATCCAGTGCCAAGGCCAAGTCCTGGAAAGTAGGCTCTCATAAACACTTTTGGAATAAACAAGTTACTATTGCCACCATCCACCTCTTCTTTCCAAATGTCTTGGAAATAACGCAAGAGAGTGGTTTTGGAATAGCAAATGAATTGTTACAGACTATATCCAAGTGTCTTTTAGTCACCTGTACCTTACAAATAAGCTAGCTTGCATGTTGAGAGTGAATGTTATTCATATAATGAAATAGTGACTGATAAAAAAAAAACAAGTGGTAGTTAAATTTTTAGTTTTTTTTTTAATGTTTTGTTGCTTATTTATTTTTATCTATTTGTAAGGTAGAGCAACTCAGAGATACAGATAAAGATATATAGACAGAGAGAGACAGCAAGAGAGAGAGATTGATCTTCCATCCACTGCTTCACTTCCCAAGGCTGTAAAATCCAGGGTTATGCCAGGATGAAGAGCGGAGCCAGGAACTCTACCTGAGTCTCCCACGTGGGTGCCAGCGGCCCAAGCCCTGAGCCATCCATTACCTGCTGCCTCCCAGAATACATTAGCAGGGAGCTTGTTTGGAAGTTAAGATATCAGGATTCAAACTGACACTCAGATATGGGGTGCTAATGTCCCAAGCAGTGGTATCACCCATTATGCCACCTCTGTTTTTAGTTTTATTTTGAGGAAATTCCATTTTATAAAAAGGAATTGGGTTTTAGAAGCCAAATATGATTTTTTTAAAAAATCTATGATCAACCTAATTAGTTGGCAATAAATGAAAATACAAACTACTCTTTGACAAAATATTCAAATGAAAAGCATGTTTTATACAGTGGTAAGTTATAAACACAGTAAGAGACAAGATTTTGTTTGCTTCTTCAAGAAAAAAGCAATAAAAACAGTGCGTGGCCCATGGTAATTACTCAACAAATATTTGCTGAATACGTGCAGACTGCACTGGGTGCTGCCACTTTATTGGCCCAGGTGAAAAGAGAGAAGGGAAGCAGTAGATGCCCGGATATAAAGGCATTGTGTGTACGCATTCAGCAGTGTCTGACACGTGGTACATGCTCAAATAAGGTTGGCTTATATTGTCCCATTTAACCCTCAGGACAGCAAACTCACTGTCCTTTGTGAATCATCCCATCTCCCTCACTTTACAAGGTATACAATTCTATTTCCCGGGGTTTCCCATCCGTTCTCATGGCTCTAAACTGTGGCCTCTCACTTAAATTCCGCTGCCTATAAAATGGGGGGTGTTAACAGGCATCTCAAATGTCTATTTCCCCTCTCATAGCCCTCCTAATTGCAGGAAATGGCAAGTCTCTTCTTCCAGTTGCTCATACGGACTATTCCCTTTCATTTTTCTTCTCCATCCTTTCCTTTGGTCCATCCTGTTGGCTCTACCTCCTGAGTCTGTGTAGATGCTCACCACCTACCCCCTTTTCCAGCCCTACCAGCCTGGCTTTCACCTCCATCATTGCAGCTGTCTCTTCCCTGTTCCCACCTTGGCCCCTGTGGGTTAGCCTCCAAGGAGCTGCCAGAGTACATCAGAAAACGTCACTCTGCTACTCAAAGTCCTCCACGGTCCCCTGGGTTGGTCACAGTAAAGCAAGAGTTAGATGGGGACTGCTTTTGTGTACTATGTTTGCTCACATGCGCTGCACTCCTCCAGTGAAGGTAGACACTTCATATGGCTGTACAAGGCACTTCAAGCAAACAACTTGTTGTAGAAAGATGAAATGAAAAGCTAAGTTTTTATTTTGGTGCAAACATTTTTTGAAATCCATGCAGTGTTTTTGAATAATGCATATTTCACATGAACTTTAAAAAAAACCCTCATATGTTTGGCTTTCAATTTTCTTTTTGGCACCAAAAATCAATACATTTTAATTGCGTTTTTCCATGAACTTTTTGAAGTAGCTTCAGATTCATGTTGCCCATTGCACCCCTTGTATTTGGTGTGCCCTGGAACGACCTCTCTTCAAGGCTTACATAACCCACTCCACTCTTCTCGCGTCTTCACTCCAGCACATCCTCTCCCAGAGAGCTTCCTTGTCTGTTCTCTTTAACTGAGACATTTCAGATACTTCCTGCTTTATTTTTTCCCTTAGCACTTATCTCTATCAAAATATTGTACGTTTTGTTCTTGTATCTTGTTGTTGTCTATCTCTCTCACTAAAATGTCAGTTAGTTCCTTGAGAGCAAAGTTATTAATCTGTTTTTTTTTTTCTCTGCTCTACCCTCAAGGATCTGGAATTGTGACTGACACATAATGGGTAATAAATAATTTTGGATAAATAAACAAAATGTTGGCTGATATCCTTTTATAGTCTCAAGTAGAATTGCAAATAAGATAACTAAATTTGCATTCACAAGATTACAAGTTCAGAATATAATGGGTCTGTTTCTGAAAAATTCACTGTCAAACTGAATGTCTAGAAATCACATAAATTTAGAGTGCTGGAGACATAGCTATTTCAAATAATCTGGTTCATATCTCTATAAAACAAACAAATTTTTAAAAATAATTTGAACAACTGCTCTAGTGTAGCCCTTCACAAGTTAAATATTGTAAATATTAGATATTCTTACCTCAAAACACACTTATGTATTGTATATTAAAACAAACAGAAAATAGGCAGCCTTTGAAGTTTACCCTAGCTTATTTGATTTTATTTTGTTATTTAGCTGAGAGGAAGAGAGACAAATAGAGAGGGATTTCCCATGCATTGGTTCACTCCCCGAATGCCCAGGGTGGCTGAAGCCAGAAGCCAGGAACTCCATCCAGGTCTCCCACATGGGTAGTAGGAGCCTAATTGCTTGAGACATCTCAGGCACCTCAGTAGCAGGAAAATGGAGTCAGGAGTTGCAGAGATATTAAACCTAGGTACGCTGGGCCCAATGGCGCTGGCACTGTGGCGTAGCGGGTAAAGCTTCCGCCTGCAGTGCCAACATCCCATATGGGCACCAGTTTGTGTCCCGGCTGCTCCACTTTGATCCAGCTCTCTGCTGTAGCCGAGGAAAGTAGAAGATGACCCAACTGCTTGGGCCCCTGCACCGGCATGGAAGACCTGAAAGAAGCTCCTGGCTCCTGGCTTTGGATCAGCACAGCTCCGGCCATTGTGGCCAATTGGGGCATGAACCATTGGATGGAAGACCTCTCTTTCTCTGTCTCTGTCTCTCTCTGTCTCGCTCTCTCTTTCTTTCTCTCTCTTTGCCTCTCCTTCTCTCTGTGTAACTCTTTCAAATAAAGAAATAAATCTTTTAAAAAATAAATAAATAAACCTAGGTACTTTGATATGGGATGCAGGCATCTTCACTGGGGTCTTAATCACTGGGCCACACGCCTGCTCCAACAGCAGCTCATTTTAATTCTAAAACAAATTAGCAAGAGACATATTGAAATTCTGAAAACCACTATGAGACACTTGGGCTGCTCTATCCAGTCTTACTCTTCTGAAGCAGTTAAGGAAGCTCCCAGCCTCTCTGTCCATGACTGTCATAACTTGTTTGCTTGCCTTGCCAAGGACAAATGCCTTTCTTTTCTACTCTTGGTCAATTTGAGCTTTATTTATTTATTTATTTTGAAAATCCTCCAGATATTGAGATAGAAGCATAAAAACATTTTATGCTTTTAGAGAAATTGCCTCCCCAACTATGTTATGTGCAACTCCCATCTCCCAGAGAATGGCTGCTCCCTTAACAGTCCTGTAAGGAGATACCATCCTTGTTGCCATATTTGGATGACAAAACCTCAGCCAGCTTTTTCAGACAAAGAAAAGCCACAGCAAAGTGCATTTCCTCCCTCTCTGCTAGGGCTCTGTGACCATAAATCCCACCTCACTCAGAGTCCCATTGTAGATGAAGTATTTCATAATGGTCCATTTAAAGCCATCAATATTTGTATGGTATCTGGATTGTATTCACATAATACAAAAGAAGAAAATTATAAACATGAAGATGGGCTTCAATATAAAAATCAACATGACTACGCACAATGAAGATGCTGGATGATTTTTATATATAGAATAACTATGGGCGTAGCATCCAAGAACACATCCTGACATACTCCATGCTCATGGCTACAGGGAGTGACATGAATTTGTGAAAGAGTAAAAAAGTTGGTGTGTGAGCTCCTTTTTACTCAGCAAATATTTATGTGAGTGTAAAATTTGGAGTATATTTGGTATAAACATATATAATAATGTATTAAGATATATTTTAAGTTCATGTGTGAAAAGAAGTTCAATTCAAGGTTCAAATAACTTTAAGTATGGTTTTTATCTATGTGGATGTCTAAGATGATATTTGGCAGCTATATTGGATGTGGGACAGTTCATTTTATGCAGCAGGGTCCTGGAAAATGTTAGATATCTGACATTGCTCATCCACACCCACAAAAACTATGGAAAATCTTTACACGCTGACATTTTTTTCAAAAGGCCCTCTGGGGGCAGTAGTGCTCCCATGGAGAACATGCCTCGATAGATGGGGTACAGCTGGAGTCTCTTGCTTTCTCCTTTCTTTGCTTTTTTGAGCTTAGATCCTCTGATGCTAGCAAAGGAGGTAAAAAGGCAAGCATCTTCCTAAGCTCAGGGTCTGTTCGCCCCTGGAGTAGCAGTAACAGCTACCTTAGTTAGTTGGACAGTGGGGCTTTAGTTTTCCCCTTGCATTCTGACTGAAGGTGGAGTAGTGTTGGTTGGTAATAGGGCCAATCATCTGATCTAGTCCCTTTTAGAACTTTCCAAGGAGAGATGGCCGAATCTGAAAGCTTAGATTATGAAGGGCACAGAGAGAATTTAGAATTTAGGGCCATTTGTCATTCACTCTGAACTTTCTATGTATTTTTCAGATGGGAATAAACAGATCTACTCCTCGTCACTGACTGGAAGCAGGGTAGATGTGAGAAACCTGCTGGAGGGGAAAACAACCCAGAGCAGAAAACAAATACCTGTTGTAACCCCAGCTCTACAGCCCTCCATTGCATGATTGGGCACTTGGACTCCAGGCACCTTTGTAGATGATATACTGGATTGTGATTCTGTGAGCCCTTGGCATTAATGCGACTTTGAACGTTTGGGATCCCCACATGCACTGCCTATGCTGTGCTTCTCTATGGCCATGAGGAAGGTAAAAACTTTGGTCCCTGACCTCTGAATCATTTTCATGTAAGACCTGTGGCATCAACACCAGCCTTCTTGAATCATTTAAGAATACAGTTCCTTTAAATGAAGTGTTTCTCGTGTTAAACATTATTAAATATAATGAATCACAGCATTTTAGAGAAATTATTTGTTAATTAATAAAATAAAGTTAGATGACTTGCCTTTTATCTAGTATAGGTGATCATTTAAGACAGATTAAGTGCCTTTGTCGGGGCTGGCACCATGGCTCACTTGGTTGATCCTCCGCCTGCGGATTCAGCATCCCATATGGGCGTGGGGTTCTAGTCCCTGTTGCTCCTCTTCCAGTCCAGCTCTCTGCTGTGGCCAGGGAAGGCAGTGGAGGATGGCCCAGGTGCTTGGGCCCTGCACCCCATGGGAGACCAAGAGGAGGCACCTGGCTCCTGGCTTCAGATCAGCACGGCGCCGGCCATGGCGGCCATCTGAGGGGTGAACCAACAGAAGGAAGACCTCTCTGTCCCTCTCTGTCTATAACTCTACCTGTCAAATAAATAATAAATTTTTTTTAAAAGTGCCTTTGTCAAGATTTCCTGATTCTCTTCTGTGTGCTAAACAATACAGACAATAATAGGCAAGCAAAAATGAGCACAAGAAAGTTACAAAGAGTCTGTCCTTCCTAGGAAAGGTCCTAATGATCCATTATATCTAAGGTTGGATCTCCTGGAAGCAGAACCTAAGTGATTTATCAAGGGCAAGCTCACAGAAGAAACCTCTGGAGGAGTAAGAAAAGCAAGATGGAGCAGGAGGAGAAGTTAATAAAAAATGAGGTTTCAGAAGACTAGCATTATCCCAAACCTGAGGAGTTCTGGAAGGTTCCGTATTGCAGAAAGCTTGTCCAGAAGTGAAAGGTGAGGCTGTTTGGACCACACATCAGCCAACCTTTTGTTACGCAATACCCTCAGGGACCAGCTTGGAGAAGAATCTCCTAGTTTCAATCAGTTAATACCTGAGTTCTCATCAGCCAAACCAACCTGTGCAGGAAAGTTTGGAGATATGGGCAGGGCAACAACAGCATCTACTACAAATGATGTCAAGGGAACTAAATGATGCACATGTGGTATCCTGTAAGAGGAATCCCTGTAAGGGCACCACTTGGCTACCATGAAATATTTCCTAGAGAATTTCACAGGAGGATCACTTGAATCAATGTGTAATGAGGAAGATGGCTCCAACTGAAGAGATGAGAAGATTCCTAGTAGGATGGAGGGGTCTATTCTTGTTGAGATGTGCATTGGTACCCCTGCTAACCTACTGCATTTGTTTATCCTTGTTATACAATTCATGAGAGTTACATAGAAATCCCAGGTATTGCTTGGAGACACAGTTGTAAATAGTACACTACTTTATTTCTGATGAAGAAGGTTGTTTATAGTATTTCCAAATTAATCACTTTTCAAGTCATTATACTGAAGTATAATAACACTTTTTATACGGTTCCTTTTAAATACCAGATTAAGTACGCTAGTGATTTAGCAGATTAATGAGCAGTCCTCAAAATGACCTCGAACTAGGTTAAATGGCACAAATTATAAAGTGAGCAGCTTTGGAACTGGAAGATGAAGGTTGATGACCCGAAATCTTACACTATGACAAAGAGAGGGGGGAAGGAGGAGCTTTAAGCATTTCAGATTTTATAGAACGGCACTGACCCCTCCTTGCAAACCCACTGGCAGGTGTTTAGAGTCAGATACTTGGCTTAATCATATTAGAGAAGATTACGAAGAAGCTTTAAAATCCCAAGACTACTGTTCAGTGCTAGAATTGTTCAGAGACGGCTCATGAGAAATTGATTATCACAGGAAATTTAAAATAAAACAAAGAACAGCTTGCTTAGTAAGTGACAAACTGAGAGCACAGTTGGCTAAGGTGGACTCAAAGTGATTCCAGCAACTCAGTTCTATGTGTTCACTTCCTATCTTTTTGGCAGGTGAAAGATGCCAGTGATCAATATCGAAGACCTGACGGAAAAGGACAAGTTGAAGATGGAAGTTGACCAGCTCAAGAAAGAGGTGACTCTGGAAAGAATGCTGGTAATTTCCTGCTTGCTTCTGGATTTAGTTTAAGCTAAAGATGTTGTGGAATGCTAAATTGGAAAGCATTAACTGTCTTTCATTTATTTATTATTGACTGAGGAGGCTAAATATGGTTCAAAATAAACTGTTCAAGTAAAACTTCATCAGAGACTGATAAAATTAATAATCATAATTCTTTGTTGATTGAGACTTTAATTCAAGGAGTAAGCAGATTATTTTCCATAAGCCAAATTTAACCTTTAATCTGTGCTTTGCATGACTGCCAAACTAGGAAAGATTTTACAGTTTAAAGAGTTATTTTTTTAAAAAGGAAAGAAAGAGGAAGGAAGGAAGGAAGGAAGGAAGGAAGGAAGGAAGGAAGGAAGGAAGAAGGAAGGAAGGAAGGAAGGAAGAAAGGACAGACAAAGGACAGAAGAGAGGGAAGAAGAATATGAAATAGAGATCGTATTTTAGCTATAGAATAAAGTGAAGCAATGCATACAGGTATTTTGTTTTTACTTTTCTAAATTCACAAGCTTTTCCTTTTTTCCATGTAATATTTTGTGATTGTTGAGACACTTAGAGCCATGACCTCAGATCCCAGCACTGTCATGGTCAGAAATAAATGAATGCATTCCATTCTTCTTTTGCAAATTTTCTTTTACCTAACAAAGAATTCAAGCACAAGAACTCCTTGGCTCCTCCTAGACACATCTGGCAGGTCTCAGAAATGGTTACAAGAGTTCTCTGCACTTAGAAGGAATAGAAATGGCAAAGGAATAAAGCTTCCAACAATAAACAGTGACTGAAGCTTGGAAAACACAGATGTGCATTTTAGATTTCTTCATTTTAGGAAATTTGTAGAACAAAAACTTCTCTGTAGATGATAACAGCATATTACATATTTTTTTAAAAAAATCTAACTTTATCAAGACAAAGTGGAAAGGGAGTTTATATTCTCTTCGTACTTTGCTTACAATTTTACTCCCAATCAAAATTGGGATTTTAGCTTCTTTTATATTTATAATTGTCTCAAACTTACCTGCTCTCCTTTCCATGAAATAAAATGTGTTTCACTGTAAAGATAAAACTAAGTCTATAACCAGCACAAAACTTGGAACATGCAAGAAATAAGTTGAAACCCTTATCTTTGTAATTTGAAGGAAAAATAAATGTCTGCGGTAAAGGAATGTTTTTCTTTCTTCTTTATTTGAAAAAAAAAATCCAAACACTGTCTTATTATTTGTGTACTCAGGATTGTTGTTTTGTAAGCAATCTGGTTGTCTTCATACTTATTATTCACTTGTGGTAAATTTACCTCAGAATTCTTATATGGGATAAAGTTCATATACATCACCATCCACCAGGCTTTGGGGTCCTTTTCCCCTATTATTCAGTTTCCAGGCTCTTGGAATATCAGATGGCAAGCACTTGCACACACACACACACACACACACACGCACACACACACACAGAAAGAGAGAGAAGTGTGTGTGGGGGGAGGTACATTGTCTTAGTCTGTTCAGCCTGTTATAGCAGAGTGCTACAGCCTGGGTAGCTTATAAACAACCGAAATTTATTCCTTACTATTCAGGAAACTGGGAAATCCAAGGTCAAGGTGCACAGCAGGTTCGGTGTTTGGTGAGGGCCCACTCCCTCATTCACAGTGCTCTGTTCCCTCCGTCCTTGCTTGGTGATTGCAACTAGGAAGCTCCCTGGGTCTTTTCACTAAGGACACTGCTTCCATTTGTGAGGGTTCTGCTCCCATGATCTAATACCACCACTTTAGGGGTTAGGATTTCAGTGCACAGGTTTGCAGGAGATAAAGCATTCAGGTGAACACATATTCATCATGGAAGCGCCAGGTCCTGAACCTAGAGTTCTGACTGACGTAGTATCACTACCATGGTTCAATGGGTAGATTCGGAACCATATTCCTGACTCAGATTCTGGTTCCACAACAACTTTCGGCCTGTGTCACCTTCACTTAAGCTAATCTACGTAATTGACATCTGCCTGTGTTCTTCAAAGTGGAGGTAGTAATAGCATTTAATTGAGAGGACAATTGGGAGAAATAAATATGACAATGGTCACAAAGTTCTGAGAACAACGTCCAGGACACAAGTGCTTTCTACACTATTTTACTATTGATATTTAAAATTATTAATATCTATGAACCAAACTTGTCATATTATGCCTCAATCTATTTTGTTGTCAATGCACTAGTATTGTCAGAGTAAGAAAACCCTTTGCATCTAGTTTCTAAAACTGACAGATTCTCAATGATGAGGCAGGCAATGGCTAAAAACAATCTTTGTAGTGTTTGCTAAAAGAAGTTACCTTTGATGGTGCATCTTCTTGCGTCAGGCTCTTGTTAGGCGCTTAATGCAACCAGTGTTGCTATTCTTATTTTACAGTAATGGGACCCTAGATGAGCTGTCTTCACCAAAGAATGCACTTCTCACTGTGGCATGCAATCCTATTTTAAACCACATATGCATATAAGAAATGTCACAGAAATAATTTTTAGACACATACTCATATATCATTCTAAGTAACCATATAAGAAGACATTGGTCCTTTTGACTTCAGATTCTACCCAGATACTGTTAAAACCAGCCCCTCACTGACTGATTTTTACCTGTGTTCCTGGCATCTGGGTGGGGTTAAGGGAGGGAGCATTTGGGAGGGAGTGTGGGAACACTGAGGAGGGGGAAAAACAGGAGTGAATCTAAATCATATTTCAAAAGTATGAATCTGCAAGTTATTGTTCTATGAAGCAGACACTGGACTCTCCTTGCCCAAAGTTGGAAACAATTTCTTCTAATAGGTAGAGGATGGGACTTCAGGGTTGCAAAACAATATAAAGTCTTATGTCTAACGTGGCTGGGAATTAGCATATAAAAATGCCACAAAAATGTTCCTTGAAAAAAAAATATGTTGGTTAAATAACTCTTGGAATGGACACTTACTGGACTGCCCAAACTGAATTAGTTCTGTGTTGCTGTCATGAAGCATATATTAATTGAAAACATAACAAGTTGAAGCTATAAGAGTATGAAAAATTGATTCTAAAGGTAGGTGGCATATGCATATGTACATTCACACATATTTATATTTATGTATTAATTGGACATTGCCTATCTCTAGAAAGAGTGTTTAATGGTACATTAATAGACTCTGGCTGTATCCATTCAGATACCAAAATCTGATTTTTCTACTAAGCCATTACTATAATGGTGCAGATAAGTGCGAAGCAAGCTCATAGACAAAATAAATACTTTGGTTCAGCAAAAGTTCAGAGCATCAGCTGAATGCAGGCTGTGTTCTGGATGCCTGGAAGATATTGAACAACTTAGCCAAGGGTCCCTGACCCATTAACACTCATCACTGTAGACGAGTTTTATGTAAAAGTGTGTGCGTATACTTCTGAGAATCCAGGAGTGGTGATAAGCCTGGGCGTGAGTAATGATTCATTTCCTTCTGCCTTTACAAGTCACATTTATGGAATGAGGAAAACTGATTGGATCAATGCTGACCAGGTGACATTCTTATGTTTCCAGCTGTGTTCTGATCGCTGGATCCCGATTTGAAGAAGCTAGAGGCTGTGTGTGCTGGGAACCCTAGGCTGAGATGTGGCCAGGAGGTCCGGGAAAGGGGGCAGCCCTTTCTTCTCTCCTAGGAGATGTATGCACATTGGCGGAAAGCAGAAACATTCACATTAGAATGATACAAAATGAAAATTCATTGTCATAAAAAATTCTTGCCATCTGCAGTATTCTGTTTTGCACCAAATGAGTCATCTGTTTCTCCTTCTCCTTAAGGTATCCAAATGCTGTGAAGAAGTCAGGGATTATGTTGAAGAAAGATCTGGAGAGGATCCACTAGTAAAAGGTGTCCCAGAGGACAAAAATCCCTTCAAGGAGCTCAAAGGAGGCTGTGTGATTTCATAAGGAAAAAAATTCTTGCAGTATCTTGAATTTTAATGACCATGTGGATTTTCCTCTATGTAAGAATACTATTAAGCACATGCATGTATTTTTAAATTTATAAAAGTAAACTTTTAATAAAAATTGGATGTGATAATGCATAAGTCTGTGTCTTTCTTGAAAGGATTTATCACAGGGATTGCACATAATTAATGAGATATTCATGGGAATGGGAGAGGGAGCGGGAAATTGGAGGGTTGCGGGTGAGAGGGAAGTTATGGGGGGAAAGCCTCTGTAATCCAAAAGCTGTACTTTGGAAATTTATATTTATTAAATAAAAGTTAAAAAATAAAATAAAAATGAGATATTCATGCATTCTTCTTTAAAAATAACCTGTACATTTGTAAGTGAATTTATATTATATCAACTTTATTGTCATACTTTTGAAACACAGACAAAATAATCTATTATCTGGTCTGGAATGGAGTATGGGTGCCAGATCAGGTCCCAGCTGCTCCTCTTCCAATCCAGCTCTCTGCTATGGCCTGGGAGAGCAGTAGAAGATGGCCTAAGGCCTTGGGCCCCTGCACACATGTGGGAGACCTGGAAGGGCTCCTGGCTTCTGGATTCAGATCAGCTTAGCTTTGGCCATTGCGGTCATTCAAGGAGTGAACCAACAGATGGAAGACCTCTCTCTCTTTCTCTCTCTCTCTCTCTCTCTCTCTGGCTCTGCCTTGCTCTGTAACTCTGCCTTTCAAATAAATAAAATAAATCTTTAAAAAAAGTGAGAAAATTTCTCAGGTTAAGACTGAGTATCTGGCTGAACTGTCAGCAGCAAACTCTCACCCATGTCTTCATCCAATATGCTTTGGGTGTTAAAGGATTCCAGGCTAAACTGTGGAATCTTCTGTGTCTTTTTTCCTCAGGAGAGGATCTTTTCCTATTATTTGGAATTATACAATCTGTCTCCAGCTAGTCCCTCGGGATTTCCTGTCTCCCTGCTTCACTCCATTTCCCTTCAAGGCACCCATCAAAATCTAGCATGCTATTTATTTTATTAATTCACTTAGTTGTGGTCTGTCTAGGGATTTTTCATGTGTAAACTAGTGTTTATTTAGTGAATTCCATGTATCTGATTAAAATAAATATAAAGTCTTTGCTGTGATATTCAGTAACATGTAGAGTATAATCATAGCCAACATCTTTGGCTTTCATTTACAAATGAAGATGGATTTTGGAGCCAGACAAGTCTTAATTAAAACCTTGGCTCTTGCTTTTTCTAGTTGAAAGCATTGGAAAAGTGACTTCAACTCTCTTAGCCTTCAATTTTCTTATACATAAAATGAAGGATTAGAATGGATCCTTATATGGACATATTAAATCAACGATGGACAAAATAAGCTTTATTTATTTATTTTTTCTTCCCAGAAACCTTTTATTTATTTTTTAAGAATTATTTTATTTATTTATTTGAAAGAGTTACAGAGAGAAGTAGAGCCAGAGAGAGTCTTCCATTCCGATGGTTCACTCCCCAAAAGGGCGCAATGGCCGAAGCTGAGCTGATCCGAAGCCAGGAGCCAGGAGATTCTTCCAGGTCTCCCACGTGAGTGCAGGGGCCCAGCACTTGGGCCATCTTCTACTGCTTTCCCAGGCCATAGCAAAGAGTTGGATTGGAAGTGGAGCAGCTGGGACTCGAACCAGCGCTCATATGAGATGCTGGCACTGCAGGCGGTGGCTTTACCCACTACACCACAGCACTGGCCCCCTTATTTCATTTTTAATTTATTTTTTTTTAAACTTTTATTTAATGAATATAAATTTCCAAAGTACGACTTATGGATTACAATGGCTTCCTCCCCATACCGTCCTTCCCACCCACAACCCTCCCCTTTCCCACTCCCTCTCCCCTTCCATTCACATCAAGATTCATTTTCGATTATCTTAATATACAGAAGATCAGCTTAGTATACATTAAGTATGGATTTCAACAGTTTGCTCCCACACAGAAACATAAAGTGAAAAATAATAGATGATTTTTTTTTAAATGATGATGAAATCAGAGCAGACCTATTGTCATGTTTAATCCCAGTGAGAGTCAAGTTGGGAATTGATGATTTTTTTTTTTTTTTTACAGAGGATCAGTTTAGTATGCATTAAGTAAGGATTTCAACAGTTTGCACCCCCATAGAAACACAAAGTGAAATATATTGTTTGAGTACTCATTATAGCATTAAATCTCAATGTACAGCACATTAAGGATAGAGATCCTACATGAGGAGTAAGTGCACAGTGACTCCTGTTGTTGACTTTACCAATTGACACTCCTGTTTATGGCATCAGTAATCTCCCTATGCTCCAGTCATGAGTTTCCAAGGCTATGGAAGCCCTCTGAGTTCTCTGACTCTTATCTTGTTTAGACAAGGTCATAGTCAAAGTGGAGGTTCTCTCCTCCCTTCAGAGAAAGGTACCTCCTTCTTTGAAGACCTGTTCTTTCCACTGGGATCTCACTCACAGAGATCTTTTGCCAGAGTGTCTTGGCTTTCCATGCCTGAAATACTCTCATGGGCTTTTCAGCCAGATCCGAATGCCTTTAGGGCTGATTCTGAGGCCAGAGTGCTATTTAGGACATCTGCCATTCTATGAGTCTGCTGAGTATCTCACTTCCCATGTTGGATCACTCTCCCCCTTATTTACTCCATTGGTTAGCGTTAGCAGGTACTAGACTTGCTTATGTGCTCCCTTTGACTCCCAGTCCCTCCACCATGACCAACTGTGAACTGAAATTGATCACCTGGAACAGTGAGATGGCATTGGTACATGCCACCTCGATGGGATTGAATTGGAATCCCCTGGTATGCTTCCAACTCCACCACTTGGGGCAAGTCAGCCTGAGCATGTCCCAAATTATACATCTCTTCCCTCTCCCATTCCCACTCCCATGTTCAACAGGGATCACATTTCAGTTAATTTTCAACACTTAAGAATAACTGTGCATCAATTACAGAACTAAACCAGTCATATTAAGTAGAACAGATAAAAAAACTACTAAGAGGGATAATGTATTAAGTTGTTCATTAACAGTCAGGGCTATGGAGAGAGAAACAGAGGCTGAGACAGAGCTAGATCTGTCTGAGGGAGAGCTCTCCTATCCACTGGCTCATTCCATGAGTGCTCTAGTCTGAAGCTGTGAGCTGGGTACTTCCCAAAGTGAGGGGCATAGACCCTAAAACCTGAGCTACCACCTGCTGCTTCCCAGGGTGCACTTAAGTAGGATGCTAGAATCAAGATGGATTTGGGGGGATGCTGCCTGCAGTGCTGGCATCCCATGTGGTTGCCAATTTGGGTCCTGGCTGCTCCACTTCGGATTCAGCTCTCTGCTGTGGCCTGGGGAAGCAGTGGAGGATGGCACAATTCCTTGGGCACCTGTGCCCACATGGAGGACGTGGAGGAAGCTCCTGGCTCCTGGCTTCGAATGAGCACAGCTCCAGCCGTTGCAGCCAACTGGGCAGCGAGGCAGCGGATGGAGGACCTCTCTCTTTCTCTCTCTCTCTCTCTCTCTCTCTGCCTCTCCTTCTCTCTGTGTGTAGCTCTGACTTTCAAATAAATAAATAAATAAATCTTAAAAAAAAAAAAAGTGGATTTGGTATTGAACCCAGGCACTCTGAAATAGAATGCAGAAGTCCCGAGCAGTGTCTTAATCGCCATGTCAAACGACCCCCACCAACAGATTTTACTCTCTCTCTTGTTATAATTTATATAGTTGTCTTAATTTCAATGCTCTGTTGTAAATGTCCCAAGCCAGAAGCTCTGTTCATCTTTAAAACTGCTATACCAACTGTCTCTATAATGTAATTGACTTCATAAATATTTAATTCAATTAAAAGCAAGCAAGGAAAATATTTATGAAATGCTTATGTTGGGTAATTCAGCATTCTTGTGGTTTAATTAATGATTGAATCAACAGTGGCATAAAATTCTTGTTTAAAAATACAAATTGTCAGCAAAAGTTTGAATAAGAGAGAACTCACAGGAAGGAAATATAAGGAAAGAAGGCACGAGAAGAAGGAAATGGAATCATGGCTTCCCCGCAGGGAACTTCCCTGGCAGTAAGTGTTCTGACCAGAAGCTGTTCTTTCACTGTCAGGTATTCCCAGGTAGAAGGGAGTAAGGCACTACCCACACACCTTTAGCCATTTGCTCTTCAACAAAACCTCCTGGCATCATTAGTGAGAATGAGTTATTATAGATACTGTATCATTTGAGCTACTTGGAGATTCTTGCATACATAAGTGAATTCAAGCTTTGGCAAGAAAGAACAAAGCATTTCACGTATTTTAAGTTGGACTGATTTGATCGCAGTCAGATTTCAAAACAAAGCTAATAACAAACTTCCTAAATCTCTAAAAGAAAGTATTAACATGAAGAAACATAGTAAAGTGAATAATGAAAATGACCCATTATGGAATTGAAAATTAAAGTCTTGTAGGAAGATCATGAAAAAGAGAACTCATTTGATTTTTACCTTTTCATTTGAGAGGCAGAGGGACAGATAGGGACAGAGAAGGAGAGGAGTTCCTGTCTGCTGGTTCTCTATCCAACTGCCTGCAACAGCCGGGCCTGGACCAAGGTAAAGCCTGGGACTGGGAAGTCCATCCAGATTTCTCACAGCAGTGGCAAAAACCCAACTGGAGACACCAGGGCCAGCACTGTAGCATAGAGTAAAGCTGGTACCATGCACCGGCATCCCATATGGGCACAGGTTCAAGTCCTGGCTGCTCCACTTCCAATCCAGCTCTCTGCTATGGCCTGGGAAAGAAGTAGAAGATGGCCCAAGTCCTTGGGCCCCTGTTACTCATGTGAGAGACCGGGAAGAAGCTCCTGGCTCTTGGCTTCAGATAGGCCCAGCTCCAGTCATTGGGAGCCGTTTAGGGAGTGAACCAGCAGATGGAAGACCTTTCTCTCTGTCTCTCCCTCTCTCTGTAACTCTACCTCTCAAATGAATAAATAAATAAATCTTGAAGGAAAACAAACAAACAAACAAAAAACGACTTGAGAGATCGCTGCTGCTTCCCAGTGTCTGCATTAGCAGGAAGCTGGAGTCAGGAGCCGAAGTTGGACAGGAGCTCAGGTTCTACAATGTGCGGTTCAGGTGCCTTTACCAATCTCTAACTGCTAGGCTAGACGCACACGCTGAAAACTTTTTGATATCATTAATTAAAAGTCATTGTTGAGATAAGTGGAACACCAGATACATCATCTCATGGGTTGATGTTATATACGTCTAGAAAATGAAAATTATACATAGTTATGTGAAATAAGTGAGCTCCTAAAACTTGCCACGCAAATATTTTTAACAAATTGAAGCAAATAAGTGAATCAAGAGTGCATCAACTATGTATTTAATAATTTAAAAAAATCTTCAATTCAATGAGCTAACCAGTCACTGTTTATCAGTTTTAGAGGAGCAGAATTTGGGAAATAACATAGCTTATTTGTTCAACAAAAATCACAGGGCAAAATAAGACCAGAACCTTGATCATTTTTGAGTTCAAGTAGTATTAAATCATTTCCTTATGACGACTTTGAATACTTTTTTTTTTTTTTTTTTTTTTTTGACAGGCAGAGTGGACAGTGAGAGAGAGAGACAGAGAGAGAAAGGTCTTCCTTTGCCGTTGGTTCACCCTCCAATGGCCGCCGCGGCCGGCGCGCTGCGGCCAGCGTACCGCGCTGATCCGATGGCAGGAGCCAGGAGCCAGGTGCTTTTCCTGGTCTCCCATGGGGTGTAGGGCCCAAGCACCTGGGCCATCCTCCACTGCACTCCCTGGCCACGGCAGAGAGCTGGCCTGGAAGAGGGGCAACCGGGACAGAATCCGGCGCCCCGACCGGGACTAGAACCCGGTGTGCCGGCACCGCTAGGCGGAGGATTAGCCTAGTGAGCCGCGGCGCCGGCCTCAATACTTTCTTATGGAGTTTTTTCATATTGACTTTTAGCAACTTAGGAAAAGAGCCAAAAAACTATTTTCCCCTTGTTTGCACAGCAAAGTGGAAATTACATGGTCATTGTTCTTATAATTGAAAAGTGAAAATGGTTGTTTTCACTAAAAATTTTGTCCAAAACATTTTTCAAAGACCACTAGAGTGCTTCATAAAAGGTCATTTCTGGCTACAGCTTTCATTTGTACTATAGAATCAGTTCATACCATGTCCATACTGTTTTGTATCAATACATAAAAATTTATAAATATATAAACTTATAAATATATAAAAATTTATATAAAATGATAAAATATATAAATAAAATATAAGTTAAAAGTTACACTATATTCAGATACAGCTATTATGAATTAAAATGTTTCAAATTATTGCTAATAGAATATTTCTGCAAGAGTACGTGAGAAATTGCTGACCATGGTTCTTCCCTGGGACTCTCAGTGTCTGGGGTCAGGGAATATGGAAACTTTTGTTTAAAAAAAAAAAAAAAAAGCGTGGGGCCAGCGTTGTGTTATAACAGTAAAGACACCACCTGTGACACCAGCATCTCATATGTGTACTGGTTCATGTCTTGGTTGGTACACTTTTGATCCAGCTCTCTGCTAATGGCCTGGAAAAAGCAGTAGAAGATGGCTCAAGTGTCTGGGCGCCCACCACACATGTGGAAGACCTAGATGAAACTCCTGGCTTCTGTCTGGCCCAGCCATGACCATTGTGGTCATCGTAGGGTAAACCAGCAGATGGAAGCTCTCTCTCTCTCTCTGTCTTTGTCTCTTGCTCTCTCTGTAGCACTGACTTTCAGATAAATAAAAAATCCTAAAAACAAAAATAAAAAGTGTTACCATCATTTTACCATTTAAAACCAATTAACAATAAAACATTTTCCAGAGCACTGTGTGGTCATGGGATGTCAGCATTTCACCATTCATTTTGGTTTAATCAGTTTATTTAATAAGATACTAACATATGAATTGTGTGATAACAATCAAAAGTTTTTAAAAGTACACTGCTAAGTACTTCATCTCTAATTTAAGCCTCCTAAATACTGTGGAAAAAGCTAAAGCACCAATATGGGTTTATAAATATTTATCCCATTATGTAACTAGATGATTTCAGAGGGAAGAAATTTCCAGGCCAAAATAATTCTATTTTTAGGACTTAGAAAAGATATACTCACCTTAATTTACTTAACCAACTTATTTAATTTAGGCCACTTTAGATCACTTTCACCAACTTGGTTAAGCAATTTTAACCAACCTTTCAAATTTAAGGAATAGGAATTTTTTTTAAAGGAGTCTGTTCTGGAGAGAAATGTCGGTTTTGCCTTGGCTCCCTGCTTCCTAACAAGGAAAACTCTGGCAGAGGAGCTAACTTCTGTGAGCCTGGGAGATCTGGCTGTTCCCATTACAGAAAATGCAGCTGCTTCACGTTTTCTCCATCAAAGCGGTTTATCATTTGCAAACGCGCAAATTCGGGCAGAGCCACAGCAAACAGCTGGTTCACGCCCTCCCCACCACGTATTTGACAAATTAGAAAATCCAAACCCAGAAAAATGTAACTGATGCTTTTCCTGTGACAGCCAGGGGCAGAGCTGGGAACACAATCTAGGAGGGCCCGTTAAGTAGCTCCCGGTTCCTAACACTGCACTCCAGGAGCAGAAGTAGGCGGAGCCTGGTGAGAAAAAAATGCACCAACCGGGGAATGTCGGAAGTCAGGGACCTGAAATTTTCAGTGAAGACCCCCACTCTCCTCCTGATATTGACTCTGGAGAGAAAGGGAAATACCCTGCTGTTTGGGAAAGTTGCTTGCACGGATGTTTTATTTTCTTCTAGGCTTTTGAGCACGGTTAACAGATTTGAGTTTACAGTCAAAGGGAAGGTTTACGTTACACGCAAGCATGGTTCACATCAGACACTTCTTCTGGCTACCCAAAGCTGCAAGTACATGCACATTATTTTCCCACAAGGACAGACACCAGTACTCCGAGAACCCACTGCCTACATCCAGGAAAGTGCACGGGCCAGGAATGGAAACTGCACAGCGTCAGATGTCAAGCAGACCGTAGGGGTGGGCGCGCGCCAGCCACCCGCAGCCCCGCCACCCTCGCTCTGAGCAGGACGCTGACCACCTGTCGGCCAGCCTGCCTGGTGCCACTCTTCCGCCGCAGAGAGCGCTACCACACGTCTCTCCGGTTAGGCAGACGGCCCTGCGGGCGCGGGAGGCTCCACGTGCTACCGGACGGTAACAGGATCCCAAGCCCTGGTTGCAGGATTGGTCAGGAGTCCCGGTCTCCCGCCGTCCTGCAGCGAACCAGCGAACCGCAGGGCTGGGCCGCGGCGGCCGTGGGCGCCCGTCTGGGGTCCCCCGTGTGAGTTGCCCTAAGGACCTTCTTAGTGCTCAAGGCTCAGACAAGGCGGAGCGCGGGAACTCTGCCGAGAAAGTTCAAGGTCTCTGCTCCGTGGAGCGCGCGTCTCCCACCCAGTGCAGAGCATCCCCCGGAGAAAACGCAGACTCCGCTACTGCGGCGAAAGCGCGCCCGCGAGCTGTCCCCAAGGGCCGTCCCAGACGCGTGCATGCATTTCAGGCCTGGGGCCAGCGCGGGCGCGGCCTCCTGGGGACCCCAGCCCCCGCACGCCGCTCTGGCCCCAGCTGGGGAAGGAGCCCACTTTGCGCAGTTTTGAAGTTCTTGGGGGGAGTTGATGGCCCCTGTTTCCTGCTGTGGTTAGTGTCCTCCTTTTCCTCTCTTTGCAAACAAAACCCGGATGTGACTTGGACGCAGAGGTTAAACCAAAAAAAAAAAAATCAAAAAGTCGAACTCGTGCGGGGCCCAGCCCGGCCGCCCCCCGCCCCCGCCCCGCCCCGCGGGCGTGGCGGGACCCGAGCCAGCGCCGCTCCAACCCGGCCTGGCCGCGCGCCCGGGCAGGCCTCCCGGGATTGGAAGCCCCCCGGACGCGGGCGAGGACTGGCGCGGCGGAGCGACCCGGGGGAGGCGAGCCCTGCGGAGCGGCGGCCGCAGCCGGCGCCGGGAGGCGGTCACAGCCCCGGGGCGGGCGGGCAGTGGCGGCCCGCGGTTATTTCTGGGCGCGCCCTGGTGCGCAGCGCTCGCAGCGGCTGCACGGCCCCCGCGCCCCCTGGGCCCAGCCCCGCGGCCAAAATGCCTGCCCTGCACATCGAAGACCTGCCCGAGAAGGAAAAGCTGAAGATGGAAGTTGAGCAACTGCGCAAAGAAGTGAAGTTGCAGAGACAGCAGGTAAATGGGCTGCTGCGGAATCTGCATTGGAGCCGGCGTCAGCATCGCCCGGCCAGGTCCGGGGACGCCTAGAGGGGTCTTTCTGTTGGGTTGATTGGTTTCTTGCAGTTTGTCTATGGCAGTGCCTAGGGGCTGCCAGGCTATGCGAGATCTCGGGGGCTAAAGGAGGGGAAGGGGAAGCCGGAGGAATGGGGACGCCGACAGTAGGCAGCTGCTTGCCCAAGTTCAGGGGCAGGGAACAGGCGAGGCGGCCGGGTTCTCTGGATAGTTTCCCTACTGGAAGCGGTGGTACTGGGGAGCCGTTTTCAAACACCACGTTTCGGAGCCTCCCAGCCGCATCCCCTGGGTTTGGATTTTACCAGGGGCCTGCAGCGGCGCCCTCAAACAGCCCGCCGGGCCCCGAGCACGGTGTCAGAACCTCCGCTTTTACGTGTGGATCTCATCCCTGTCTAGCGCCCAGTCTGTGTCGTATAAGGACGCCTCAGGGATAGAGAGAGTCTGCAGTGATCGTCAGATATCAGTAAACCACTGCGCGCCCACGGGTGTGCGTGGGATCCCGAATGTTCGACCCAGTTGAGGCTTGGCCGCGCCAGTGCCAGCCCAGGGCTCACAAGTCCCCGCCGAGACTTAGGGGCAGTTTTATCAGTTAACTTCCATTTCTTACCGGTAACAGGGCTTCCTTAAGACATTATTTCTTCTTCCTCCTCCTCCTCTTCTTCATCCCAGACAACTTGTGTAGGAAAGGGCTTTTGGATAGCTATTTGTTTTTCAAAGACATTAATCTTTTCTCCACTGCAAGAGAATTTTGAATTCATTTTATGTGTTTATATTTAACACCAAAAAAATTAAGAAAAGCAATGGAAATGATGCAAATGCTGTAGATATTCTCTCTGGCCTGCCTGCTCCGAGTTATGATAAATTAGTGGTAAAGGTCTCATTATTCCTGAGAGATGGGTTTTCCTTTTTGCAGTTCTTTTCTGAATGTAATCCTTCATCTTCAAATTCCTGCTTGGGCTGCCTAGGGTTTTGTATCCGGATGTCCCTTCTAACCAGGTTGAGAGTTTTGTAGCTTTGAAAATACTGTCAACGAGTTTAAAGGAAAAAGCAGAGTGACAGCACCTGATTAATCAACCTACTTCTCAAAACCTCAAGTCACTCGAGCTTAGAAATGGCCAAGCCCCCAGTACAGCAAGTGTTGGACGCCTGACTTGGCGCCCACACGGAGGCTTGGGGTTGTGTGGTATAGTTACCTGTGCCGTAGGAAAATATTGTCCTATTTGGTGACACTGTGCAGAATTTACAGAGAGAGAGGGAGAGGAGTGTCTTCTACTTATTTAAGTTTCAGTGGGCAGGGGAATGGAGTCACTCATTTGCAGTTTCTCCCTGCTGGGCACTGCATTCCTGGCCACACCCTGTCGGATCAGCTCCTCAATGCCAGAACCCACAGGTGTATGCCAGAGGGAGGAAAACTTTCAGGATATTCACAGAGGATAAAAGAAGAGGCCTTTAAGTCCTACTAATAATTTGCAAACTCCTTCTGGTAGCTCCTAGAGACCATGCAGCCCCTCACAGGGAGGCTAACTGGCTTCTCACTCAGGGCTCACTCAGGGCCAGGGCTGAACCGGGTCCGTTATTCCATCACTGGATAGTTGGCTTCTAAGCTGTGAGTTCTGCTCTGGCGAAGGAGCCACAGTTCGCAGGTTGCATTCTGGCTCAAGGTCCCAATGGTTGGTCAAATGTGTCTTCTTGATCATGGAAGGAAATGCGTCACAAGAGCAGCTACCCATGTTGGGTGTGTGTGTGTGTGTGTGTGTGTGTGCAGATCTCTTGGGAAACCTCAGGAAGTCTCTTGTAGAACAAATCAGTACAAGGACTATGAATCGTATCCAGGTTATGGACACTTGTACCTCAGATTCTGAGAAATCGTTTAAAACATGCATGTGATGAAGGTAGCAAAAATTGTTAGCAAATGTTATTTGAAAAATGGTATTTGGGAAGATTTTATTTTGCCATATTTTAAGTCATGTAACTACTTCATCTAGTTTTAAATACCAGATCAGTGGGCTCTGCACTTACTTGAATGAAGAGCGCTTTGGGTTGCAGGGGATGAAATAGTAAAATTTCTGGTTTTTGTTTAGTTTTAAATCTCATCCTTTTATAATTACAGGTGTAGGTTTTATAATTATGCATGGTGTATTAACAGTACTATCTGAACTTCTTTGTAAGTAAAAAATGACATACATTTTGAGATACATATACAAACTTGTTTTAATGATGACCATTTAAGGAGTTCAAGGTTACCAACCTGGATTAGAAATTCAGTGGGAACAGTTGCCCAGTTTTAATGTGTATCTTGAAATTTGCTGGAGTTTAGATAACTTGTAGTTCTAATTTCTTCCTAGTGATGCAGGCCTTCATTAAGACAAATTATTTTTTCTTTTCCTTTTTATTCCTTAAAAAAAAAAAACTCACTCTTGCAATTTGCCTCAAAGGGTAGACTTCGAAGAAACTACTCAATTCTTTCTCTATTGCAGAGAAAATTTAAACTGATTATGTAAACAGAGTTTCAGATAAGCCTACTGTACCCCAGATAAGCCTTTTGTTATGATAATTGCCTTCCTGCTGAGGATGGAATTCTGAGCTGGGAAAGAGTGGGCAATTTGGGCAGCACCAGCTTTTCCAGAACAGTCTTTTCCCAAAGGCTTTATCATTTTGTGAAATTCCAGAATCGGGCACACACCCATAGTGAGAATGGTGGCTTTACACACCTCAAAAACACCTGGGGATTATCTACTCCTGCACCTGCTCATTAGCATGGAAGATTGCAGTCGGAATGTTTCAGTTCCTAAAATATTATAGACACATCATAATTGTTTTTTAACCCAAGAAGGAAATCATATGAGGTATGATGGATGGAAATTGCTGGGGATGACCTATTTAATGCATAGACTTTCCAACTTTTTTGACCATGACCAATAGAAAGAAATAGATTTTACATACCTCAAATCAAATTCATGCCTATATGATTTATACTAGAATAAGAGTAGAGAAACACAAAGATATACATATATGTATGTGTATAATTTTTTATAAGCTGGTTGTGCTCAGTTCTATTAATTTCACTAAAGGGTAGTACAATGTTTGAACAACTCTGATCCAATTCATTCTCTTTTATTTTTTTCCTTACTTAAGGTGTCTAAATGTTCTGAAGAAATAAAGAATTATATTGAAGAGCGCTCTGGAGAGGATCCCCTGGTGAAGGGCATTCCAGAAGACAAGAATCCTTTCAAAGAAAAAGGCAGCTGTGTTATCTCATGAACAACTCTGGGGAGAAGCCTCATCCTCCTTGGAGCAGCTCATTTTCGGTTTCCCGCAGAAAACCACCATGCCTTTTAAGGAAGAACAAGCAAAACTTAAAGGAGACTTCCTTAAGCACTATAGAGATAGAGTTGCGGGGGGGAAAAGCATGCACGCCTCTCATCTTTGCTCACTTCGCAGAGTGGCAGATGTAAAATTATGAAATTAAGGATGTTATTTGTGCTTGATTCGCCTCTTTTTTAAGTATATTGCTTGATGCCTCAAATAAAATTTTATCTTGGGAAAATGAGTGTCGTTAATTAAAAAGAGCTCTTTTCCCACACCCACATTTTTATTTCTTTCTATGACTTTTCAGGTGTTAACGATAGGTTTCCGAAAACTTGGGTTTAGAGATCAGGTCTCCAGTATGGCTCTCTCTGCTTCACAGATGCGTGCTGTTGAGTTCTCACTTCTGGAATATGTTTGATCTGTAATTACTAGAAATCTGAGCAGGTAGAATACCTGTAACATTGACAGGAATCAGATGAGTAGAACCAGGAACTGTGCCAAGCCACCTGGTTTATCCTCTAGATCTTGTTCAGAGTGTTCCTACAGGAGTGGCCTTGGAGAAGGGACCCGGATGGCCATCAGAAAGAGGCCCCGCCTCCCTGCAGTGCTGTGGCCCTGGGACCTGATAGTCCAGGCTGCTTCCGGGGATGCTCCAGCTCATGGCCTTGATCCTGCTCCAGTCCTGGGGTGTTGGCTCAGACACTTGGGGTTCTGCAATCACTCCCGCCACCCTTTCCCCCCAGGCTGGGGCCAACCAGGCCTCTTCTTTTCCTCCAAAGTCCTTTAAACTCCTAGGAATGTTAGATGTTGAAAACATCTGCATGAGATTCAGTATTAGACGGTTCGTTAGGATCTGTTGTGCCTGGCTTTGGACACTTTTTTGTTGTTGCTGTTGACTAGCAGAAACAGATGATCATGTGACTTTTGGAGTAGGAGGATTTATTTTGTTGACTTTACGATGCTGGTTCCACTGTAGGCATAATTATGCCTAGCAAAGAATCCATGAAAGAATTGCCAGAGAAGGAATTAAAAATAAGATTTTAGATGAAAGTACCCACCTTGGTACTGAAAGGAAACAAACCAACAGCAACAGCAGCTGTTGAGAAAGCTTAAGCCTAGAAAAACAAAACACAACTCCCTGAAATGAGTGTGAACAGCAGGGAGAAACCTTTTGTGTATAATAAGAAACCTTTCAGCCGAGTAAATAAGCTATGTTTTAGTTGTCAAGAAAAAGAAATAATGAATCTTGGCTCACGATAAATATTAGTTTGCCTTTTTCTCACTGATTTGTAGGGATTCTTCACAGGTTATAGCCATTCACCCTTTGTCAGTGCTACGTATTGCAAATAAATGCCTTCTCCCAGTCCAAGGCTTAGCCTTTCCCAGTGACCTCAGCTTTGTGGTGCTAGCCTGTGGGTGGAGTACAACACCTGCTCAAGTCCTTTGGGAAGTTAACTGCAGCCAACAGTTCCTCAAAGGAAGGGACCTATCCTTTGAGCATTTTTTTCCCCCTTTCCTGTCCGCTAGATGCAAAGGAAAAACAAGCAAAACCCTTGCAGGTTAGCTCTGGCTCAAACTAGCTTAGTCAGTAATTTGTTCTAAAATTTTAAATGTGGCACCAGAACCCCTCTCATCTGGGTCTTCTGGTTGGACTTGCTGCACCTGACCTACCACACTGGGGAATGCCTGTGACCTACAGCAGTTCATAAAGTACATTCTCACCTTCTCTGAAGTCCACTTTCCTCTCTGGAAGGAACAGGATCTCCCAGGCTTTTGAAAAGGAGCTTACAGCAAACCCAGTGCAGGGACTATTTCCTTCTGTTTCCTGTCACTTTCCAAATGATGACGTCAAACGGGGTTATTGGGAGTCCAGGGGTAATTTTAGCCCAAACCATGATCTACTCCAAGATAAGACTTAAAAACAGTAATGACATATTTCTTTCAAGCACCCCCAAACAATTAGTATTTGGGGTGTTCTGCTACTACTAACCATTTAACATTAAACACAGCCTGGGATTTAGGACCTTGGTGCCTATAAAGTTTTATGTTAAGGGGAGGTTTCATTTCTTTCTGTCACCAGGAAAGAGAATTTTGGAGAGAAGATATAATAATCCATCAGGCCAATATGATGGTTGAACCATTAAATCAAAAATACATGGGGGATGGGACAATTAAAACCCTGAATTCAAGGGGAAAATAAATAAGATGAAACAATTGTCGTAGGGCAAAACCAAGAATCCTTAGTCACACAGAACCCAGGACCACTCCAAGTTAAGACACTAGAGAATTTAGACAAATAGAAGAATAAGGATTGCATTTCAGAAAAGAAAGGAAATCTGGAAAAGGAACACAGATTCATTAAAGTTAGTTGTAAGTGGCCTAGTGTAACCATATTGTGATTCTTAAACTGAATATACAAAAAATATTATTTAACATATGATCCAAAACACAATGTTATTTTATACAAAAAATATGTACTGCTATATGATATAAATATCTCTATTTTCATGCAACAAAAATGTTCTGTTCTCTGTAATCCTGTAAAACACATATTAAATGTTTTTATTACATTTATTAAGACCTTAAACTTGCTTAATGAATGCATAAATGTACTTTAAAGATTTATTAATGACAATGAAAAAAATAGTATCTTCCTTAAATCCAACAATTAATTATGTATAATTAAATAGATTTAGGTGAAATTACTAAGAATCCTCTTTATTATGTAAATTATACACAGAAAACAAAGGAAATAAAATATATTGGTGTGGTAGCAATGACTATTATATTCTAGATACCCATCGTTGGAAGGAATGGAGAAACATAAAGAAGGTATCAAGGTTTAGATGATTTGTCAATATCTGAATTATAAATCCACTTATGCAGGGATCCTAGTTTGGCATTTATAATTGTTTATGCATAAAATTTTATCTTTAAGATTATTCATTGCAGCATAGCCCATGATAATAAAAGGCTGGCAATAATTCAGGTAGACTTACTCAAAGTGTAACACAGCCACACATGAACACTCTGCAGCTATAAAAAGGAAAGACGTTGTTTCTGCCTAATACAGAGAAAGACCTCTCAACTTACAGTTAACTGAATAAAAGACAGGATGCAGAAAACTGTATATGGTACATGTTGTGTAACACATGAGAAAAAATAAGAAATGCATGTCTGTTGTGTGTAATTCGCTTAAAGAAATGGTGGACATTTATACAGGTGTGGAAGGATGAATTTGTCACAGTTTTCTATAGAGTTTTGATTTCTGGATGCTGTGAACATATTATACAGTTTAAAATGAAGTTACTTCAAAAATTACAAAATGGTAGCAAAATCCATATTGCCAGTTCAGGCTTTGGAGCATGAGTGTATTTTGTTATTAATGTCCTATGAGTCAAAAAACTAGATTTATAAAGTTAATATTACCTGAATAACAGCATATTTTGATTCATTAAGCTTATCCCCTTATCAAAGGTACTGAATTAGTAACAGATATGTGAGCATACTTCAAAAAGTTCATAGAAAATGGGAGTAAAAGAGAAATTTATTTTGGTGCAAAGAGTTTTTGAAATCCATACAGTTTATGAAAAAGGTGAATTATTAGAATACTGCATGAATTTTTTTTTTTTTTTTTTTTTGGACAGGCAGAGTGGACAGTGAGAGAGAGACAGAGAGAAAGGTCTTCCTTTTTCCGTTGGTTCACCCTCCAGTGGCCGCTGTGGCCGGCGCACCACGCTGATCTGATGGCAGGAGCCAGGTGCTTCTCCTGGTCTCCCATGGGGTGTAGGGCCCAAGCACTTGGGCCATCCTCCACTGCCTTCCCAGGCCACAGCAGAGAGCTGGCCTGGAAGAGGGGCAACCGGGACAGAATCCGGCGCCCCGACCGGGACTAGAACCCAGTGTGCCGGTGCCGCTAGGTGGAGGATTAGCTTATTGAGCCGCGGCGCCGGCCAGAATACTGCATGGATTTTAAACTTTGCACCAAGGGGCCAGCGCCATGGCTCACTTGGTTAATCCTCCACCTGCAGCACTGGCATCCCATATGGGCACCTGGCTTCGGATCGGAGTAGTTCTGGCTGTGGCGGCCATTTGGGGGGTGAACCAAAGGAAGGAAGACCTTTTTCTCTGTCTCTCTCTCTCACTGTCTAACTCTGTCAAATAAATAAAATATTTCATTTAAAAAAAAGGCAGATTTACAGAGAGGCAGAGGCAGAGAGAGAGGGAAGGAGGGAGGGAGGCAGGGAGGGAGGGAGAGAAGTCTTCAATCCGCTGGTTCGGAGATGGGCCGATCTGAAGCCAGGAACTTCTTCCGGGTCTCCCACATGAGTGCAAGGGCCCAAAGACTTGGGTCATCTTCTAATGCTTTCCCAGGCCATAGCAGAGAGCTGGATCGGAAGTGAAGCAGCTTGAACTGGCATTCATATGGGATGCTGGCACTGTAGGTGGTGGCTTTACCTGCTACACCACAGAACTGGCCCCTAAATCCATTTTCACACAGACTTTTACAAGTCCGCTTTTTTCCCCCACTGTTATTCTTGTTAATCTCCTCTAAGCAAGATAATCCATGAGAAATAAGCTTCAATGTCTAATGTGACAGAGTGGGAGACCAGGGATGAAAGGGACGTTATCTTCGATTTGATGGAGAGGCATGGTACGTCACAGAAATAAACTGCTGTAAGAGGAGCCCTGATACCCTGCTCTGTGCAGCAGGCTGTCCTAAACAGGGGTGATCAGGAAGCATCATCAGCATCTTTTCCACTCGAGCTTCATGCAGGCTAAGGGGCTGAACCCACAGGTGGTTAGCAACCATTCGCTGGCACTGGGAGACCAGGGAGTCACTGGTGCCATTCCTTCCTTTTTCAGTTGATTCACACACACATTCGATGCTGATCGCCTTTTCTTTAAAAAAAAAAAAGTGACATTTAAGAGTGCCTGATTTTGTTGAATGTGAAAAATGGAAGGGAGGAGATTAAATAGGTGATTTATAAATTACAGAAAAAAGCCCAGAAATTACTGTGCAAAAGTTACACTTAAAGAAAAAATATTTTTATAAAATTCAACAGTCATGATAAGTAATTTCTTGGGTTTATAACTATAGATATAGATATATGTACATCTATTTATTCAACAACAAAAATATCTGAAATTCTCACTATGGAATTTCATAGACCTAGACCTAGGTACTTGTAGGTCCAAGGGATATAGTGATGAATTAGATAAAATCTTAACATTGTGGAATTTATGTAAATAATAAAAGTGAAATTCATAGAGTATATTATGATGTATAAGGTAGGATGGATAGGAAAGGTTTATGTGTCTTTTTTTTTAAGACTTATTTATTTATTTGAAAGTCAGAGTTACACAGAGAGAGAAGGAGAGGCAGAGAGAGAGGTCTTCCATCCACTGATTGACTCTCCAACTGGCCACAACGCCCAGAGCTGCACCGATCCAAAGCCAGGGGCCAAGAGCTTCTTCTGGACTCCCATGAGGGTGCAGGGGCCCAAAGATGTTGGCAATCTTCTACTGCTTTCCCAAACCATAGCAGAGCGCTGGATCAGAAGAGGAGCAGCCGGAACTCAAACCCTCGCCCATACTTGATGCCAGCACTGCAGGCGACAGCTTTACCCTCTATGCCACATCACCAGCCCTGAAGAATAAATTGTTTATTAATATTTGGATGTTCCTATGAGATGGGAAGCAATTTAGACATTTGAAAACTATTCATTTCAATTAGATTTAACAAATGGATGAAAGTCCTCAAATGTGATATTTTATAGACAAATTTAGCCAATATTTTCCCTGAATTCTAGGAACTGGCAGATGAAACAAATGATAGTGACATTTGTTAGGTTCAATTAATTAAGTCATTGTGCACAAATTATAAGTGGGTTAAGTGTTTGAAAAAAGGAAGGATAATACATGATTAGAGGAACACTAGGACATTTTCCACTCTTCTGGTAACACTTCATGCAAGAATAGTTGCTTAAGTGAAGAAGAATTTGCAAAAATCTGAACTAAAGAAATTTCACATGTTAGACTGATTTGGCAGATCAAAAAGAATTATTAAATTTACATATGAAGACCAGAAAAAACCTACTAGTTGACTGAGTTCATTGTGTTTGGTTAAAAAAAAAAAGTCTCTGATATATTTTGACTATCCCATATCAATGACTTAAAAAAAAACAATGGATTTCTGATTGCTTATAAGTCTACCAGTTAGCTTATCTCAGCCTGACTCTGTTTCGCATGTTCATCTGCAGCCAGCTGGTGATCAGCTTGGGGCTGGCTGGTTAGCTGACTGTTGGTTAGAAGGTAGCTGGGACAGAGTGGGTGATTGGGTCAAGCATCTTTCATTCTTCAATAGGCTTGGTTAGGCTCGTGTTTGTGGCATAATAGGCCATTAAGTAAAAGAGATTATATGCATAAAGATGTCTTAATGCCTAGGGAAAAAACTCGTGCACTATCACTTCCACTGAATTCAATTGTCCAAAGCAAGACACAAGTCCAACTTAGACTCAAAGGGAAGAAAAGCAGATGATTCCCTTTGGGTGGGAAAGCTACAGAGACACACGGCAAAGGGCACAAGGACGATGGAGAATTAAGGTTATTTTCAGTCAGTCTGAGACTCTTATTGGGTAAGGATCTTTGTTTTGCAAGCTATCAGGATGATCTTGGAGTATGCAGCAAAAGAAGTACCCTAAGGGAAAATGGCACATTCTGATGTTCCAGACGACAACGTGAGTCAGGGCAAACGTTCACTGATCCAAAAAGGTGGATGGAAAACTGCTGTGAGAAAAGCATCAAGACGAGTTAGAGTTTTTGTAACTTGACAAATCCTCACAGCTCGTGTGGCAAAGCCTAGCTGTACTTAGGAGAAAATTAATTAATTCTAATTAGTTAATTAACTGAATTAATGGATGTATCAACTGCTGAAGAGGAAGGCTGATCTTTTTCTCATCTTAGAGTAGAAAGAACCTCTGCTGCATCGTTACCTCTTCATGCAGAGGGATCAGCTCCAATAAAACCAAACTCCCAGGGGTCCCAAGCTTTATTCCTGTTCCCAACACTGGTCAATCAGGCTGGAGAGGGGGACTGTTACAATCCGCTAACCCAGGCAATATATTTTTTAAAGATTTATTTATTTATTTGAAAGGCAGAGTTACAGAGAGGTAGAGGTAGAGAGAGGGAGAGGTCTTCCATCTAATGGCTCACTCCCCAGTTGGCCACAACAGCCAGAGCTGTGCCTCTCCAAAGCCAGGAGCCAGGAGCTTTCTCCAGGTCTCCCACATGGGTGCAGGGGCCCAAGCACTTGGGCCATCTTCTACTGCTTTCCCAGGCCATAGCAGAGAGCTGGATTGGAAGAGAAGCAGCTGGGTCTCGGACCAGCGCCTATACACTGCAGACGGCAGTGTTACCTGCTGTGCACAACGTGGGCCCAGTAACCCAGACAATATTTCAGAGATTACTGTATTGGGGCCTGCTGTCTTCCATCAGTCTTAGCTAGGTCTCTGGGTCTGCCTAGATTTCTTTCCAGTCTTTTCCTAGTATTCAGTCTAACATGGCAGAGATGAGAGATGCCCAGAAAACGTGGGTTTGCTGTTTAATGTAGTCCGCACTTCCTAAGTCTGCTCCTGTTGCAGCTGTTCTGTCTACTCTGTCTGAATTTGGACTGTAGAAGGTCACAGAGTGGTATTTCTTTGGATGTGTGTCTGCGTGGGAAGGTTTGGTTTTGCTTTGCCTTGGCACAGTACGTTTCTCTCCTTAACACTGAACTTTCTCCCCTTCACCCTGATCAGTATTTCATAGGCTTCTGATTCCTTTTACTATGACAAAGTTTTCTCTCATAGTTATTCATATTTTGCTATAGTTGAAGGACACAGTTTATCTCAAAGGGATGAAGTTTGCTAATATTTTTTGATTAATGAGTAACACAAACAGAGGCTTGAGGATAAACAAATCATGCGCTTAAAGCATCCCATAACCTTAGTGTATCCATTGACTTGGTAGCTGACCCAGGCAATATGAGATTCTTTTACCCATTTTCAAAGAATGGTTCTCAAAACAGCATTTCAGACCACTTTTGAAAAATTTGCATGGGTGACTGGATGGAATCTAAAATTTATAAGATTATCGTCCATTTGTATGAACTAAAAAGTGGGTAGTATAGGTATTGGTTCATTTGTCTTATATTAGAAGGGATGTAAGATAAATGTACTTTACTGAAGTCATAAATCATAATGATATACCAAATAATAAGTCACCATACTTTTTCTGTAAAGGGCTAGACAGTAAAGATTTTATTCTTTGTAGGTCTATCTCTGCAGCAAGTATTTCAGTAGAAAAAAATTTTAAAAAACCACAGACAGTACATACAAAACCGATGAGCATAACTATGTCCTAAAAAGAAAAACAGTTCTAATAGAAGTGAGCAGAAGGTTGGATTTGGCTCCCAGGCCATAGTCTGCTGACCCCTCCTCTAGCTTAATGGTTTTGAAAATATATGCTAGCCATTATTAGTGGATTTAGCAAAATGCGACCAATAGTTTGAATCAAGTAAAAATAAAGTATCAGCATACATTCCACTAAGTAAGAGAGTAGGTATTCGTCTTACTAAATATGAGCTCAAATCAATATGTAATTTTTTGGTAGCTTCCCAATAAAAATTGGAAGGCTGCTGGACAAGAATGTCAGAACTGGAGGTCTAGTTTTGGTGGTGCACGTGGACTTACACTTGCCCCGAGAGAGGTCTGGCTTTTGCATCTGGCTCCTGGGAGGTAATCTGTAAGCCCTTTGGATGTCTTGCCTCATAAGAGTGTTGTTTCCTTGGGGAATTCGGACCATAAGAGAGCCTATCCTGCCCTATCAACTTGGTGCAGACCATGGCCAGTAGACCAGTAAGCCCCATTGAGGACTGTGGATACCCAGGTTTAAGTGCACTTCCCTGGGGGTTTAGGCTCCTTGTTTGAGTCACCCAGTGTTTCTGAGACAGCAGCACTGCCCTGGACTCCATAGTGAGAGGATGCCTGGAAGCTCTGTGCTTAGAACTTTCTTGGGGGGCCTGCGCTGTGGCGCAGGGGGTTAAAGCCCTGGCTTGAGGTGCCAGCATCCCATATGGGTGCCAGTTCTAGTCCCAGCTGCTCCTCTTCTGATCCAGCTCTCTGCTATGGCCTGGGAAAGTAATAGTAGATGGCCCAGGTCCTTGAGCTCCTGAACCCACGTGGGAGACCCAGAGGAAGCTCCTGGCTCCTGGCTTCTGGTCATTGCAGCTCCGGCTGTTGCAGCCATCTGGGCAATGAACCAGCAGATGGAAGAGCTCTCTCTCTGTATCTACCTCTCTCTGTAACTCTGTCTTTCAAATAAATAAAATAAATCTTAAAAAAAATTACTTTCTTGGACTCTGTCCCATGCATCACTTGATTTTAACAGGTACCCTTTAGCTTAGTCAACTGTAGCCATGAGTACAACATCTTTCACTGAGTTCTGAATCCTTCTCACGCATCAGTGACTCTAAGGCAGTCTTGGGCAATGTTAAACTTCTAATTGGAAACCACAAGTCAGTGACCTTTACAAAGGTTGCACAGCAATTTAGTGGCAAGGCCACAACAAGAGTACAAGGATTATGGTCCCCACGTTGGGAGGTTTCTTCCAGCTCTTTTGCTTCTTTGTGGTGTTTTCCAACAGTTGTTGAGTGTTTCTGATTTTGTGCCAAGGGCTTGGTACACATTGTCTTTTTTAAATGAATTAATTCATTTGAAAGGCAGAGTTACAGAGAGAGGTACACATTATTTTATTTTGTCCTTACAAGAATCCAAATATATGCGCGCGCCCACACACACACACACACACACACACACAGTAGGAGCTTAGATAGATTTTCCTAAGTCACAGAGGTTTTAAATGGTGGAACAAGAATGTAAAGCCAGGCATTCTGAATCAACCTGAATCCTTATTTCTTCACTGATTAATATTATTTCCTTGGAGTTTATACATTGTACTCTTTAAGGTAGTTCAGTTTAATTCTTTTGACTTGAAACCATCAGGTTACCTGGTGTACATAACAAAACTGCATCATAAGCATCATTTGTGTTCCCTTTGGTATTTGATGTAGTTAACCCTTAATAAAGAGAGGTTGGATTAATGAACGAAGATCAGATATACAGGGTTAGAATCCCAGGTATTGTATTGTATTGCATTGCATATTTGTCTTCCACGTTATTCTTGACATCTTGCCTTTCTCTTTCCCACCCCTCTTCTTTCTCTTACTTCCTCTTATTCTCACATCACGTCCATCATCATCTTTACTGTTCTTATTATAGAAACATGGTTAGACTAACCACAGTTTCCTATGTTTCCTAAAAGCTGAATTAAGCCAAAATTTCTGCTGAATGGGGTATTTGGTTGGACTTTAAACAGATTATTTCTTTTATTCTTTCTCAGAGGGTTTTACTGCTGTACAATACAACATGAATTTTCTATTTTTCCCTTCATATACTTAAATAAGTATATCCAGATGAAATCTGGAACTAGGAAGAAATGGAAAAAATGGGTACAGGATAACTTCTAATAGTATTATTTATCAGGCACTTAAATCTGAAATCAGAGGACTATTCTGACTACATAATTCATATATGAGACACTTAAAGTGTCTATAGGAGAATTCTCTTTTGATATAAAATACTTGCATTCTTTTTCCAGTCTTGTTTGTAACTTATAGTTTAGGACATTCACCCATTGAGTTACCAGTGGAAAGAAGAAACATGTTTTTCTGCTCCTCCCCAGCTTAATGTTCTGAAAAAAAAAAAAAAACTGGATGTCTGGGGATGAATGAGCTAACAAGTGATAAGTAAACACAACATTGATAGAGATTCCAATTTGTATGAAGTTTTGATGTTTCTATGCATGATCACCTCATTTCATTTGACTCCGAGAAGTAAACTGAGTAAGTACAGAACCCCATGACTTATTTTCATTCTCAAGATGAGAAAATTAAGCCCTAGGGTTAGGGATTTCCCATTGTAATACTTTCAGTCTGATCTTGCAACTTTAAACCCATGTTTCTCCCACTACACACTGTCTTTACCTTGTTTAAATAAGTGTCCTCAGCATGCTATTTTTTCCTCAAATACACATTTCCTTAAACCAACAGCCCCTAGCTTGTAATATATAAGTGTCTACGCAAATGAGTTTCAGAAGTCAGTTTACATCTGAAATGTAGTTTAAAATACCATGTGTATTTGCTCTGCACTCTACGTATAAGACAATCTACCTGGTTCATTTCAAAACCATGGATAAGGCAAAAACGAATTCTTTTTCTTTAGAGAAACACTGCCTATATCCTGCCCTGTAGGAAAGGATTGCTCTGGGCCTTAAGTTTTGAACATGTTGCTGCTTCACTGCATTGAAGCTTCCAGAACATTCATAGCACTTGGCTTCCACTGTGCCCAGTCTACTGTCCATTTCACAGAACACATGTGCCCATCTGCCCTACAGTCTCCTTCCATCAGCTTTCGTTGCCATCACAACCGGAGGCTGCTTCTTCCCCTACTCCTTTCCCTTCATGGACCAGGAGTCTCCCCACTACCCTATTCTGATCACCACTTCGTCAACCCCAGTTGTGAGCATTTTAAGCTCATGCTGTTTGCTCTCCAACCTCTCTCCCTGGATACAGACACCAACTCACCCCAACACTTGACTTATGACATTAACATGCCTATCAGGGATCTGGTTCCACCCTTGCCCATATCCTCTTCCAACTTCTTTTTTTTTTTTTAAAGATTTATTTATTTGAAAAGCAGAGTTACAGAGAGAGTCAGAGGCAGAGACAGAGACAGAGGTCTTCCATCTGCTGGTTCACTACCCAGATGGCCACAACGGCCAGAGCTGAGCCCATTGGGAGCCAGGAGCCTGGAGCTTCCTCCAGGTCTCCCACATAGGTGCAGGTGACTAAGGACTTGGGCCATCTCCCACTGCTTTCCCAAGCCATAGCAGAGAGCTGGATCAGAAGTGGAGCAGCCAGGACTCAAACCAGCACCCATATGGGATGCCAGCACTGCAGGCAGCAGCTTTACTCACTAAGCCACGATGCTGATCCCCGTTGCTAACTTCTGAAGAGTTTCTGAATTTCCCTCCTCTAAGTGATTACAGTATTGATTTTGCACTTCCTGTTGCTCCATTATATGGTACTACTTGTAAGCATCAAAATACCAGTGTTTTTATTGGTATATCACCAGTTTGGGAGATTATTTTTTTCTTGAGTCCAGAGAGTATTAAAAATCTGTGATCTGTGGCACTAGGGGTAAAACTGTGCTTTCTCTTGGGTGTAACTGAAGAGGAAATGTGCAGGGGCTTCTGGAAGACAGGCAATGTTACAGGGTGGGGTGGTGCCTGGAAACTCAGTGCCATTCACCTTGTAAACATCCTCTGGGATGTGTATTCTTACAATGTTGATAACTACGCTAGCACTGACTTCTTTCTCTTCTGGATATGTTCAGCTACTTTTGTTTTAAAACTGATTTCTCTGCCTAGGGGTGAGTTCAGCCTCCTTACTTATATTGCAGTCATTGGTAATTCCCCAAAGCTACTTTGTCCTGTGCTCCCTGAGTTCTGTGGTGGGGTCTTCCTCAGCATTGTGAGGGAGGGGCAACCAGGACAGAGGAGTGTATGGTGGGGCACTATGGGAATTTGGAAGAGTCACAAAAAGTGGGAGGTCATTGCCTCATCTAATTCCTATTCTATCTCTAAAGTTGATTAATAATGCACTTCACTCCCATTCTGTTTTTATTCTAAGCCTGCTAAATTGTCAGGGTTCTGACCTCAGCTGCTCCTGGATGATTTATTTAAACCAGAACTTTCAAAAGCAAAATCAGTCATCTGAGCCAGGAGGTCAAAGGGACTGCAGACCTGGACCTTGACCCTTTTTCAGGGAGACCCGCACCTTGGGCAGAACTTGGACTGTGATGGCAACAGCATCATGCCTCTATAAAGTATTAGCTGAAACACCATGGTCCTTCCACGTCAGTGCTGCAGGCGCTATTTAATTTCTATTACCTTCCTTCCCCACAACTTGTCTGCCAACATTGGCTTATCCTAATATTCTTCCTTCTTCCATATCCTAAGCTTGGAAATATTCAAGACTTCCCTTGCTCTCTTTTTGTATAAATACTAGAATATGTCCACATCTTACTCTCTAGTCTCCTTACTTCCCCAATTCCCCTCTCCCAACCACATTTCCATACTCTATTTGCTGCTCTATTGCATCTCCAAATTCCTATTAATTTCTAGTGAAAATCAGTGAGTTTATTCTCTTGTTTCTCTTCTCTCAGATACCCTACTTTCATTGTTTGTCTTTTCATCTAAATTGTTTCTAAGTTCTTTTTAAAAGACAACTCTTTTCCTAATATCAGGTCTTGTGCTATTTTCCCCATTTTATTGTAAATGTTTACCTTTGTAAAGCACTCACCAATTTAATTATATATGTCCAGACTAATTGTATACTTTTGGGGGCAAACTGTTCCTTCTTTTTAATCACATTTATTTATTTATTTTTAAGGAGTTACAGAGATAGAGGAAAAGAAGAAGAAGCCATCCATCACTGGTTCACTCACCAAATGGCTTCAATGGCTGTGGCTGTGCCAAGCTGAAGCCAGGAGTCTGGAACTGCGTCCTGAAACGCCCATGTGGGTGGCATTCTCCTCTGTTGTCACAGGCACATCAGCAGAGAGCTGGCTGGGAAGTGAGGCAGCCAAGACTGGCACCTGTGCTCATATGGGATGCCCACATCACGTGAAGCAGCTTAGCCCTCCGTGCCACAACACTGGCCTCGGTTTGTATAATCTTTTTAAGAAGCCAGGATGGAGTGCTTAGGATTCTAACACTGACACATTCATGTATAATTAAATCTGTCTTAACATCTGAGTTAATGCATTTTCCTTGCTTTCCAATGTCCCCTCCATCTCCACTCCTCCTGTTTTATTTTAGCTTGTTTGGGTCTGGAAGTCACCTTGTGTCCCCAGCTTCATCTTAGTTTGTCTACTGAAATTGCTCCTGGGAGTTTGCCTCTCCCCTGGTGGCAAATCCCTCACACCAACCCATTTCTGATAGGTGGCCTCTGCTATCAGACTTGATGTTACCGTTCAAGTGCTCTTGCTGTCCCAACAGCCTTGGCCCAGTTGAACTCCAGCTCCCTCTCCTCCTGGTCAGCTCTTGAGCAAGAGATGGGTTATTTTGCTCCAGTTCCTCCCTGGAGGCTGCTATGTTCCTTTCCCTCCTCATCACCCTACTTTCCATTTACTTTCCTTCGTGCCATCATTCTGTCCATCAAAACGTATTGAGTGTGGCTCAGCTACCTTAAACACTGAAGATATCCTGGTGATTACATCTGTATCTGTGTTCTTGGTGCTCATAGTTCAGTGGAGAAGATACCTAGCCAGGTAATTATATGTGATCTGGAAAAAGGTCTTCACTGCCTTGGGGTAATAGTACCATGATCTTCTTTCTCTTCCCAATAAATTGTTCAATTTTTACAAAGCCATGAGTGTCTCATCCATGGAAGAAACCAACTGAGCATCAGAAATGTAGTTAGATTTATGATGGCTATTTCTATACTGAACATATATGCATTTTTTCCTTGTTATTATTCTCTAAACAATACAGCAAAATAACTGTTTATATAACATTGATTTTGTATTAGGTATTATAAGTAATATAGAGATGATTTAAAGTACACAGGAGAGTGTACTTACATTATATGCAAATATTATGCCATTTTGAAAGAGATTTACACATTTATGAATTTTTATATCTGCAAAGGGTCCTAGAACCAATCATTCACAAATTCCAAGGGAAACCTGTTTCCCACTTGAACTTAATTATTCACTCTAATATTTAAGAGTCCTAGGGCCATTCTCAGTCCAAATGGGCACCAGCTAAGTTTGAAAATGTAGTCTAGGCCAGCGCCGCGGCTCACTAGGCTCATCCTCCACCTTGCGGCGCCAGCACAACGGGTTCCAGTCCTGGTCAGGGTGCCGGATTCTGTCCCGGTTGCCCCTCTTCCAGGCCAGCTCTCTGCTGTGGCCAGGGAGTGCAGTGGAGGATGGCCCAAGTGCTTGGGCCCTGCACCCCATGGGAGACCAGGATAAGTACCCAGCTCCTGCCATCGGATCAGTGCGGTGCTCCAGCTGCAGCGCGCCGGCCGTGGCGGCCATTGGAGGGTGAACCAACGGCAAAGGAAACCTTTCTCTCTGTCTCTCTCACTGTCCACTCTGCCTGTCCAAAAAAAATGAGAGAGAGAGAGAGAAAATGTAGTCTAGAAAAATGGAAAGCCTCATAAATTCATATATTTTGCTTCTGAACAGTCTAATCAAGGCTTTTCAGTCTTTCAGTACCTGTTTGCTGGATCAAATCACATTTGTTTCATGCTTAGGTTCGAAATTTATAGTTCTCTTGCTTGATTTCCACATCTACGAAACAGCTATTTCCCAAAGCACAATCCAGACCCGGATGGATGAACCTGGAAATGACTGCTGTTCTAGCCACCTGCAGTGGAGCCCAAGTTGCAAAAACACAATGGCCCTGCCCTTCTAGTGCACCTCTCTTGAAGCCCATGCCATCTTCTCATGCCTTCCAACTTTGGGCTACCTTGGACCAATTCAGAAGATATCCTGGAAAGCAGATGTGCCTTCCCTTTGTTAAGATTCTGCCCATCTTAAGCAGCTTGGTTTACTCCTTCCCCTGTGATCAGCCTTGCCATCAATAAACTGAACAGCCTTCCTTAGGTCTCAAGGGTCATCCTAGTGGCAAGAGTTCAGGGGTCTTCCTTCCCAGAATAAAGTAGGTTTTTCTCCTCCCCTCCCCTCCCCTCCCCTCCCCTCCCCTCCCCTCCCCTCTCCTCTCCTCTCCTCTCCTCTCCTCTCCTCTCCTCTCCTCTCCTCTCCTCTCCTCTCCTTCATCCTAGTGGCAAGAGTTCAGGGGTCTTTCTTCCCAGAATAAAGTAGGTTTTTCCCCTTCCCTTCCCTTCCCTTCCCTTCCCTTCCCTTCCCTTCCCTTCCCTTCCCTTCCTTCCCTTCCCTCCTCTCCCCTCTCCTCCCCTCCCCTTTTCCCTCCCCTCCCCTCTCCCCTCCCCTCTTCCCTCCCCCTCTCCTCCCCTCTTCCCTCCCCTCCCCTCTCCTCTCCCCTCCCCTCTCCCCTCCCTCCCTCCATCCCTTCCTCCCTTCCTCCCTCCTTCCCTCCTTTCCTTCCTTCCCTCCTTCCTTGCTTCCTTCCTTCCAGTAGGTCTTTTCTTCTACTCAGTTAGAGGCATACATTTTTCCTTCTAGTCAATTGATTACATGTAAGATGATGTGGTAAGAAAGTGATAGATTGATATAAGATTCCATAGCTTCTCAGTGGGAAAGTGACCATCCCTCTCTCATCACAATCTCATCATTTGTATGTTTCTGGGTTGTTGCCCAGGTATGGAGAGAACCTGACTTTGCTGCACCGACTGGGGCTCACCTACTGTATCAGTGACTAACTTTCTTCTCTTGGAGATTCCAGCCCAGTCGCAGCCTGCCATCTCGCTGGAAAATATCCTATGCTTCTACAGAGTAGAAAAGTTGGAGAACATAAATAGCCATCCCTCCCTCCTACTTTTTCTACTTTTTTCATAAGAAAGTGTCAAGTGTTCTGCTGTCTCCCTCCATATTGGTCTTTTCTGATGGGAAGCAATGTTTCCCTTTTTGAATAAGCCTATTATCTTGACACTTGCGTCCCTGGATCTTCTGGTACCTAAAGGTACAAGCTGTATCTCTTAGACTTTTTTTTTTATCTCTTTTCCTTGATTTCCTCTTTTCTGCCTAAAAATGTGATTTTTCACAACCTATTCAAAGTGACCATAGTACCCATTATACTGATAAAACAAAAGAGAAACTTTCCCTTGTTCCTCTTTGCTGCAACAGCAGCATCTGCCATGCTTTTATTCAATTTCATGCTTTTTAGAGCATTGCTTGCCATATTTGAGTGCCTCCCTTCCTTACTAATTTATCACTTGTTGAAGTCTCGCAGTCCCTTTCCCATTCTCACTACTAACTTTCTCCCTGTGACCTTCCCCACATCCCGGGAATTAAAACTCTCATTCACTTGTGACTTTCTGTATTATTGGAAGCTGGTTCCCACTTGAAGCCCTCCCCACCCCAACTTTGACACTGATAGCTTCCAACTGCTTCTCTGGCTCTCTCTGCCACCGGAGCTTTTCCAACTGGGTTAGCGACAACATTTCAGGCTCTTAAACGCAGACAAACCGTGACCCTGCCCTTTATCCTTCTCACCACCAATCCAATATGCATTTTTCTTTCAGAAACCTGTCTGTTGGTATAAGTACAAACTATTTAAATTAGCCTCACCATTGTATGTGCCATATTTTGAATGTACCTTGACACATTTTTCTCCATCGTTCTCCTGTATGTATCTATCCGGGGACTGCTGGTCAGTAGCTTGGTGAGCCTTCAGCTTCTCTGCCTCTCGAGCACTGAAATGCTATTTGTCTGTCTGCAAATCTGTCCTCTCTCCCACCTTGTCTCCAATCAAGGTGGCCCCAAGGCTGAAGCGCAGACCTCTCAGGGTGCCACAACTATCTGGAATGATTTTAATAACAAATTGCTTAGCAATTATCCTTTTCAATTTAATTTTAAGCAAGTTCATGTTTCATCTTATCATTGAAATGAGTCTCCATTTTTCAGAAGAGAGAAAATCTGAATTTTATTCTGCTTATGGAAGAGTCTTGTGATATTATAAAGCACATTTCTTTCTTTTGTGGATTAAGAATTTAAAAACGAAGACGACACATGGTATTTTCAGGAGGAACGGTAAGACTGTTTGAATGATGTTCCTTGCTTGTTCTGTTTTGTTTCTAACTTTTTAGCGCTCACGTTTTGTTATGTGCTAAAATGTTGGTCTCTATCAGAGGGGAGCTGTGGGTGGTACACAAGGCCAGATCATGCTGTTGACTGGTTTGGCTTAGACAGTAGGAAACATCTGGCTGTTTCCTGATATTTATCAAGACAGAACTGTGTTTCCTTTAAAAACAGCTTCACATGAACAATGCATTACATAATAGCAGAGGAATTTTATAACCCAAGTATAGAAAACAAGAATGTGACTATTATATATGGAAATCAGTGTTGACAATGTTAGTGAAAAAGTTAAATATACTCCAGAAGTATTTCAACATCCATGTTCTCCAAAAGACTCAGTTAACAACTGATGGATCTTCCTGCAAATAATTCCATCTTCAGCGTAAAGTGAGGCAGGGAAGCCATGAAGAGGACTGCTGCCTGGACCCACCCTGCTGTTTTCCTACTTCCACTAGTATCTGCACCGCGGAGAGGAGCGAACACTGTGAAAGATGCTCCGCGTGGTCATCCCACCTGCCTGACTCATTTGCAGGACTTCTTTAGGCAAAGACATCCTCTCTCTCTTTCCCCTCACCACCATCCTTCCCCCACTTCATCCTGCTCAAAAGAATACACTTTGAGGGGCCCACGCTGTGGCACAGCAGGTTAACGCCCTGGCCTGCAGTGCTGGCATCCCATATGGGTGCCGGTTCAAGTCCCGGTTGCTCCACTTCCCATCCCGCTCTATGCTATGGCCTGGGACAGCAGTAGAAGATGGCCCAAGTCCTTGGGCCCCTGCACCCGCAGGGGAGACCCAGAGAAGCTCCTGGCTCTTGGCTTCAGATTGGCGCAGCTCTGGCCATTGTGGCCATCTGGGGAGTGAACCAGTGGATGGAAGACCTCTCTCTCTCTCTCTCTCTCTCTGCCTCTCCTCTCTTTGTGTAACTCTTTCAAGTAAATAAATATATCTTTTAAGAAAAGAATACACTTCGAAAACTTTAAAATCCAGAACAAGGTGTTTTCATTCTCCTGAAAAGAGTATCAGAAAACTCGTCAGGTGTTTGAATGTAGAGTCCAAATATTTTTACAAGCCAATCTCAAATGAACTTGCAAGAAAGAGTGAAAATGAAATCTGAAGGTGGGTTGGAGAAACAAATAGGGTCTGATTTCATGTTTGAATTCTAGGTCTCAAAACCCATGTTTTAAAGTCCAGGTCTTCCAGGGAAGCGATTTTAAAGCAGGGAAGGTTTGTCTGACTTTTGTACTTTCATATAAACCTATGATGGATATCTAAATACTGCCTTGCTTCTGATCTGTATATCAGAAAATTGGACTAAATGACTTACAGTTATGGCTTTACAGTGAGCAAATAGACCCACCTTTTATGCCTGGCCCAGAGTAGACATCGCTGATCAATCACAGGGTGCCCTCCTGCTGAGCTAGAACAGGCCTCAGAATCCTTTCCTAAACATTTCATGTTCGCTAAGCAATTGGACTTGACATGAAGTATTAAATCTCTTTGCCTCCCCAGGTGTAGACCTTTCTAAAGATAATATATACCACAATCAGTTGAGCAAAACTTATTAGTTATTTTCCAAAAAGATTCCAAAAAGCAATTTTGACCACCCCCTTCCTTCTGGGTAGTGCATGACTATTTTAGGAGACAAATGACTGCATGTGACCTGATTCCTACCTTATCTTTCTTTACCAATAGTGGCTGAAAACTTTATCTCATGCAGGCTGAATAGACTTCTGAGCATATCAGTCCCAGGTCTACACAGCTCATCTATTTCCAACCTCCTGGGACAAGGTGTCCTTCCTTTTTGCTGTAACTTATCTTTTCCTGTCCCTTTCATTCCTTTGGCTTTTTCCATCCTCCAAAAAGTCTATCACCAACCCACTTCTTTACCAGGCTATGTCTTCTTTTTCTAATAATTGCTTCTTTTTCAACGAACAGAATGTACACAAGTGATGCCTTATCCTTAACACATTAGAACAAAAACAGAAAGTGATCATTATCAATTCTGCCCCTACTTAACCTAATGTGTTGTAATTTTTTTTCCCCTTAAGTACAACATTTTTCAAATGGGCTAGAACACTGATCTCTTTTTAATTCCTTGAAAGGGTTAAAACTCCTCAAACTTTGCCTGATGCTTTCCACAGCTCCTCAGTAGCATTCCTGAGGTGTTGTCTCCTGGGCTTAGCTGGCCCTGCACAAATTAAGCGTCCTTTTGTTCTTTCCCTGTTTCCTTCCTGAACAGTTTCTATGTTTCCTGAGGTTTTACCTTGACCATCTACTCTTCCTGTTCTACATCCTTCTCTTTGGAAAACTAACTTTGAACATTTCAGCTGCCCCTTTTCATGACTTTCAAATTAATATGAGCACTCAAGACTTCTCTCCTGGATGTTGTTTTTGCATTTTAACTCCCCCCCCCCCTTTTTTTTTGACAGGCAGAGTGGACAGTGAGAGAGAGACAGAGAGAAAGGTCTTCCTTTTTCCATTGGTTCACTCCCTCGCACTGATCCAAAGCCAGGAGCCAGGTGCTTCTCCTGGTCTCCCATGCGGGTGCAGGGCCCAAGGACTTGGGCCATCCTCCACTGCACTCCCTGGCCACAGCAGAGAGCTGGCCTGGAAGAGGAGCAACCAGGACAGAATCCGGTGCCCCGACCGGGACTAGAACCCCATGTGCCGGCGCCGCAGGCGGAGGATTAGCCTATTGAGCCACAGCGCCGGCCAGCTCCCTTTCCAAATATCAAATAATGAGTCTGTTTTCCTAATTACTTTCTACCTTAAAGAAACATTTTAGCCTGAATTTGCATATGCAACATATCCTATAACCCAAATTTATTTATTTATTTAAAGACTTATTTATTTGAAAGGCAGAGTTACGGAGACAGCAGAGAGAGAGAAAGAGAGAGATCTTCTATCAGATGGTTCACTTCCCAAATGCTTGCAACAGCCCGGGGCGGACTCAGGCCATCTTCTACTGCTTTCCCAGGCACATTACCAGGGAGCTGGATAGGAAATGCTGCAGCTGAGACTTGGACTGATGCCCATATGGAACGCCGGTGTCCATGGCAACCTGCTTCACCACAATGTCAGCCCTCGTACACAAAATTTGGTTGCTGTCTTTTAGTATGTTTTCTGTTGCCCATTCTTTCTTCCCGTTCTCATTGTCATCTTGATTACAGCTTTTATCCCTTCAAAATAGAACATGTAAACCAGTTGTATTCCAATGCTGTATTCCAGTCTCAATAGTGTCTTTTCTTTAAAAAAATTATTTTATTTATTTGAAAGGTAGGGTTACACAGAGAGAAGAGATAGAGCTTCCATCTGCTGATCCACTCCCTAGATGACTGCAACAGCCACCACTGGGCCAGGCCAAAGCCAGGGGCCAAGAGCTTCATCCAGGTCTCCCACATGCGTGGCAGGGACCCAAACTCTTGGATCATATTCTGCTGCTTTTCCCAGTCCATTAGCAGGGAACTGGATCGGAAGTGGAGTAACTGGGACTCAAACTGGAACCCACATGGGATACTGGCATTATGCTCAGTACCTACCTGTGAGTGAGTGAGTAGGGGAAGGGAAGAAGGACGGAGCTGACAGAAACAACGGCATGCTTTGTTTTGGTCTCTGTTCACAGCCTGTTTTCAACACAAATTTTACTGTGTTTTCCTTTTTTGCAACTTTAAAGAGTGAAGGAAGGTCTTCTAGTCCTTTATTGATCAAAAAACACAAACATTAGGTTACACAAACTAAAAAAATAAATGTTTTATTTGTTCACTAAACATACACTTGTGCATTCTTTTTATTCACGCTATGGAGAAGAAACTTGTGAATTTTCCAGTAACTGGAATTTAGTCCAAAAGGCCAGTCTGGAAGGAGTCGCCCCCTTGTCTGGACAGTAAGAGGCTGCTCTTCACGTGGGTATGCCTCAAGGCTGCGATTCTCGCTGATCCCACGAGGCAGCAAAGCTCTGCTCTTCCAGGGCCACTTTGGTCTCTTCTTTTAAGAAAAAAATCATTGAAAGCCTGAGTTTGCTGCTGATGACACGAATGCTGTTTCTACGCACCAATAATTAACTAACTGCTAAAATGTGAATTTTCACAAGTTTAGTTCTGAACCAGTGAAGAATACAATCAAATCTGATTTGCCTCTTTGGCATCTTAATGACGATTATGGTAATGTTTTCATATTCTGTCCTTTAGTGGTTAAACATAGTTAATGCGGTGTCAAAGGATAGGAAAAAAGGTAAATGGTTTTAATATAAGATAGAAAACTGTTACTTCGATAGAAGTTGGGAATAGAATGGTGGTTTCCAAAGGCTGGGCAGAGTAGGGGAAGGAGCTAGATGGTGACGTGTTACTTTGATTACAGTGCTGAATCCGTATCTGCTGTTTTGGGACTGAATTGAGTGGATTTTTTTCACTTGCAGAGATAAAACACAAAGCTATTTTTTTTTTTAACTGAAGACATCAAAGTATTCACACATGCTGCCTAGTGGCCTAATTAAGCAATAATGTGTGCTATGGAAAGAACTTTGGTCTCCAACTTTCCTAGTGCTGGCTAGTGCTTCTCCATAGGAATGCTCACCACCATGACCATCACCACTAGCCTACCAGGTATCTCGAGGCCAGCAGGTGACAGTGAGCCTCTTTCTATAGGGTACAGTTAAAGGCTTCCTGACGGAGGTGAGGTAATATACAGCACTTCCAAGGGCAAATGCACCTGCTATGGCTCTTCTACTGCTTATTCACTTTCTGGACATTTCCACATTTCCAACTAAGTGTGGGGTGACATAAAGAGAAATGAGAAGAATATGTGGATACAGAGTGGTCCAGGTTCAAATCTTGGATTTACTGTCTATTTGCCTGACTCCTTTGCTTTGAATTTTTAACAGACATAAATTACCCATATTTATTGTAGACCATGTGATGTCTTAATACATGTATATACTGTGTAATGTACAGTTAAGGTAAATATATTTATCTCCTTAAACATTTATGGTGAAAATGCTCAAAATCTTAACTGTCAATTTCTAATAGCATAATATAGCCACCCTACTGTGCAACTCCTATATAACCATATATCACATGTGCTAACTCCTATATAACCAAAATATAGTGCCTGTCAATCAGCCTTCCTCATCCCTCTTCAGTCTCTTGTAACCGTCTTGACCTTTCACCTTCTTTGAGATCACCTTTTCTTTCTTTCTTTCTTTCTTTCTTTCTTTCTTTCTTTCTCTCTCTCTCTCTCTCTCTCTCTCTCTCTCTCTCTCTTTATTTGAAAAGGTTACAGAGAGAGGTCGAGTCAGAGAGAGGTCTTCCATCCGCTGGTTTACTCCCCAGATGGCTGCAATGGCGGGAGACGCGCCGATCTGAAGCCAGGAACCAGCAGCTTCTTCCGAGTCTCCCACATGGGTGCAGGGGCCCAAGCACTTGGGTCATCTTCCACTGCTTTCCCAGGCCACAGCAGAGAGCTGGATCAAAAGTGGAGCAGCTGGGACTAGAACTGGCTCCCATATGGAATACTGGTGCATCAGGCCAGGGCTTTAACCCACTGTATCACAGCGCTGGCCCTGGGGTCACCTTTTTAAAGATTCTATGTATGGGTGCAACTCTGCATAGATTAATGTGGCATTACAGCCTCAGTCACTGCATCTGTAGGTTATGGCTAATTGCCACCTGCTGTGGCTCACTCGTTTAGTATATAGTGTGAGCAAGACAAACAGCTGTTGACCTTCGGGGACCTAGAGTTTAATGAAGACATCAAGTGGGCGATTTTTGTTTGAGTGACAGCACATGCAGTGATTGAGAGCTCAAGGTCTGGAGCTAGTCACCTGGGTCTAAAACTCAGCTCTGCCAGCCACAGCACCGGAAATTGCCTAATCTCACAGTGTCTCAGTCTCCTCCTCCATACAATGGAGCCAACATCAGTATCATATTATAGGTTGACAATGAGAATCAAATTAAATATTATGGGTAAAGGTGGATTTTCTTTTTTTGCTGATGAGATGGCCAAAATTCAGAGGACATTTCTTAACTCTTAAGACAGATTTTCAAGAAAAAAAATACCTCTCATCCTGTAGAAACCCAAAGAAAAGTGGAGAAACTCTGCAGTTCTATAAATAGATGCTTTGAGTTCTCAGGTCTCCATTGGGAACCAGCACTGGAACACTGAGGTCCAATTGGGAACCTTGAGCTACCATCTGAATGTGTTTCAGTGCCTCTGAGGATGCTCGTGCAGATCAAGCCCAACTCAGAGACATACAGCAGGAAAGATAGAAAGGGATGTGGTGCAGAGAACACGCCAGATATGGGCAGGCTCAAACGTGAATCTTATGCAAAGATTTCCAGCCCAGGATTATAGGAAGGTATTTGTCATTTTGTAAAAAGGAAGACAATAATGAAAATATTTATATAATTCATATAACTCTAAATCTCTTTTCCTGTATTAGAGCATTCAGAATGCATTTAGTTTCAAAACCAAACATGAAGAAACTTTGTTGAAAATATAAAGATCCAAGAAAACAAAAAGAATGTTTGTTGAAAATTTATTTTTTACCAGAATAAAAGTTAATTGCTTGTATCATTTCATTAATTTTCATAACATATAGTTACTTGTAGAATTTATAACAGGACCAATTAAAAACCTGTATAATTATTTTCTGTAAACCTTTCTGTAGCATTATTTCATACCAGGCATTATTGTAACATCCTATATAGGCCAGCGCCATGGCTCAATAGGCTAATCCTCCGCCTGTGGCGCCGGTACCCCGGGTTCTTCCAGTCCTGGTCGGGGCACCAGTTCTGTCCCAGTTGCTCCTCTTCCAGTTCAGCTCTCTGCTGTGGCTCGGGAGTGCAGTGGAGGATGGCCCAAGTGCTTAGGCCCTGCACCCGCATAGGAGACCAGGAGGAAGCACCTGGCTCCTGGCTTTGGATCAGCACAGCGCACCGGCTGCAACGCGCCAGCCATAGCGGCCACTGGGGGGTGAACCAACGGAAGGAAGACCTTTCTCTCTGTCTCTCTCTCTCTCTCTCTAACTCTGCCTGTCCAAAAAAACAAACAAAAAAAAAAAACAAAAACCAACCCTATATATAAGGTTCTACAGTTGAGTAGTAATTAACAAATGTTTGCTAACTTCGATTAGATTTAAGATTTCCTCTTCTACTTTTTTGATGGGAAAATTCTGACATTAATGGCCTTCTGTATTTTATCAAATGCTGTATCTGCATCTGTTAAATGGATTGTGCTGTATTTCGCACTGACTTTATTAATATTGTGAATTGCACATTTGATTGATTGCTAATCTAACTTGGCATTTCTGAGATAGACCTCAGTAGATCATGATATATCATCTTTTCTATACAATTAGATTGTACAGCTTAATACATTATTAATTATTTTTATATGTGTGTTCATGAGGGATGTTGATCTATGGTTTTCATTTCTCGTAGTGTTTTTGTTAGTTGGCTTTAAGGTTATATGGGCCTCTTGAGAAGTGAGTTAAAAACAATTCCAGTATCCTTTATTTTATGAAAATGTTTGGGTAGCAATTCTGTTATTCCATCCTGAGGGTTTATTAAATTAATGAGTGGATATATCTAGGCCTATTATTATTTTTGCTTCTGATGATGAATTTAATTTTTTAAATACAGTGGTTCCTAAGTTTCATTATGCATCACAACGACATGGTATGCTTATTAAGACACAGATTATTGGATCACTTTCCAGGATTCTGTAAGTCCCCAAAGGTTTCATTTTCAGTAAGTTCCCAAGAAGTTCCACTGCGGTTGGACTTCCAACCACACTCGGAGAACCTCTGCCTGAATAGGCGGAGGGCTGTTGGTGTGACTATTTCGGTCTGTAGCAGTAAAGTTACTTAAAATTCCCAGGCTGGTGATTTGAACATTTCTTTCAGGCCTGCTTTTCTTCCATGGACTGCTTTATCTTGATATACTTTCTCCTTACATACATTGCAGTTTCTTTGTTTCTTTTTTTTTTTTCATTTTCGATTCTCTTTATATACAGAAGATCAGTTTAGCATACATTAAATAAAGATTTCAACAGGTTGCTCCCACACAAACATAAAGTGAAAAATAATAGATGATTTTTTAAATGATGATGAAATCAGATCAGACCTATTGTCATGTTTAATCCCAGTGAGAGTCAAGTTGGGAATTGATAATTTCTTTTTTTTTTTTTTTTTTTTTACAGAAGATCAGTTTAGTATACATTAAGTAAAGATTTCAACAGTTTGCACCCCCATAGAAACACAAAGTGAAATATACTGTTTGAGTACTCATTATAGCATTAAGTCTCAATGTACAGCACATTAAGGACAGAGATCCTACATGAGGAGTAAGTACACAGTGACTCCTGTTGTTGACTTTACAAATTGACACTCCTGTTTATGGCATCAGTAATCTCCCTATGCACCAGTCATGAGTTTCCAAGGCTATGGAAGCCTTTTGAGTTCACCGACTCTTATCTTGTTTAGACAAGGTCATAGTCAAAGTGGAGGTTCTCTCCTCCCTTCAGAGAAAGGTACCTCCTTCTTTGAAGACCTGTTCTTTCCACTGGGATCTCACTCACAGAGATCTTTCATTTAGTTGTGTTTGTTTGTTTTTTGTTTTTTGTTTTTTGTTTTTTTTTTGCCAGAGTGTCTTGGCTTTCCATGCCTGAAATACTCTCATGGGCTTTTCAGCCAGATCCGAATGCCTTTAGGGCTGATTCTGAGGCCCGAGTGCTGTTTAGGACATCCGCCATTCTATGAGTCTGCTGTGTATCTTGCTTCCCATGTTGGATCACTCTCCCCTTTATTTATTCTATCGGTTAGTATTAGCAGGTACTAGACTTGTTTATGTGCTCCCTTTGACTCTTAGTCCTTTCATTATGATCAATTGTGAACTGAAATTGATCACTTGGACTAGTGAGATGACTTTGGTACATGCCACCTTGATGGGATTGAATTGGAGTCCCCTGGTATGTTTCTAACTCTATCATTTGGGGCAAGTCAGCTTGAGCATGTCCCAAATTGTACATCTCTTCCCTCTCTTATTCCCACTCTTATGTTTAACAGGGATCACATTTCAGTTAAATTTCAACACTTAAGAATAACTGTGTATTAATTACAGAATTAAACCAGTCATATTAAGTAGAACTGACAAAAAAAAAAAACTACTAAGAGGGATAATGTATTAAGTTGTTCATTAACAGTCAGGGCTATGCTGATCAAGTCACCGTTTCTCATAGTGTCCATTTCACTTCAACAGGTTTCCTTTTTGGTGTTCAGTCAGTTGTCACCGATCAGGGAGAACATATGGTATTTGTCCCTTTGGGACTGGCTTATTTCACTCAGCATGATGTGTTCCAGATTCCTCCATTTTGTTGCAAATGACTGGATTTCGTTGTTTCTTACTGCAGTATAGTATTCTAAAGAGTACATATCCCATAATTTCTTTATCCAGTCTACCGTTGATGGGCATTTAGGTTGGTTCCAGGTCTTGGCTATTGTGAATTGTGCTGCAATAAACATTAGGGTGCAGACCGCTTTTTTGTTTGCCAATTTAAATTCCTTTGGGTAAATTCCAAGGAGTGGGATGGCTGGGTCGAACGGTAGGGTTATATTCAGGTTTCTGAGGAATCTCCAGACTGACTTCCATAGTGGCTTGACCAGTTTGCATTCCCACCAACAGTGGGTTAGTGTCCCTTTTTCCCCACATCCTCGCCAGCATCTGTTGTTGGTAGATTTCTGTATGTGAGCCATTATAACCGGGGTGAAGTGAAACCTCATTGTGGTTTTGATTTGCATTTCCCTGATTGCTAGTGATCTTGAACATTTTTTCATGTGCCTGTTGGCCATTTGGATTTCCTCTTTTGAAAAATGTCTATTGAGGTCCTTGGCCCATCTCTTAATTGGGTTGTTTGTTTTGTTTTTGTGGAGTTTCTTGATCTCTTTGTAGATTCTGGTTATTAACCCTTTATCTGTTGCATAGTTTGCAAATATTTTTTCCCATTCTGTCGGTTGTCTCTTCACTCTCCTGACTGTTTCTTTTGCAGTACAGAAACTTCTCAATCTGATGCAATCCCAATAGTTGATTTTGGCTTTGACTGCCTGTGCCTCCCGGGTCTTTTCCAGAAACTCTTTGCCTGTGCCAATATCTTGAAGGGTTTCTCCAATGTTCTCTAGTAACTTGATGGTGTCAGGTCGTAGATTTAGGTCTTTAATCCATGTTGAGTGAATTTTTGTGTAAGGTGTAAGGTAGGGGTCTTGCTTCATGCTTCTGCACGTGGAAATCCAGTTTTCCCAGCACCATTTATTGAATAGACTGTCCTTGCTCCAGGAATTGGTTTTAGATCCTTGATCAAATATAAGTTGGCTGTAGATGTTTGGGTTGATTTCTGGTGTTTCAATTCTGTTCCATTGGTCTATCCATCTGTTTCTGTACCAGTACCATGCTGTTTTGATTACAACTGCCCTGTAGTATGTCCTGAAATCTGGTATTGTGATGCCTCCGGCTTTGTTTTTGTTGTACAAGATTGCTTTAGCTATTCGAGGTCTCTTGTGCCTCCATATAAATTTCAGCACCATTTTTTCCAGATCTGAGAAGAAGGTCTTCGGTATCTTGATTGGTATTGCATTGAATCTATAAATTGCTTTTGGGAGAATGGACATTTTGATGATATTGATTCTTCCAATCCATGAGCATGGAAGATTTTTCCATTTCTTGGTATCCTCTTCTATTTTTTTCTTTAAGGTTTTGTAATTTTCATCGTAGAGATCTTTAACATCCTTGGTTAAGTTTATTCCAAGGTATTTGATTGTTTTTGTAGCTATTGTGAATGGGATTGATCTTAGAAGTTCTTCCTCAGCCATGGCATTGTCTGTGTATACAAAGGCTGTTGATTTTTGTGCACTGATTTTATACCCTGCTACTTTGCCAAACTCTTCTATGAGTTCCAATAGTCTCTTAGTAGAGTTCTTTGGGTCCCCTAAATAAAGAATCATGTCATCTGCAAAGAGGGATAGTTTGAGTTCTTCCTTCCCAATTTGTATCCCTTTAATTTCTTTTTCTTGCCTAATAGTTCTGGCTAGAACTTCCAGAACTATATTGAATAGCAGTGGTGAGAGTGGGCATCCCTGTCTGGTACCAGATCTCAGTGGAAATGCTTCCAACTTTTCCCCATTCAATAGGATGTTGGCTGTGGGTTTTTCATAGATTGCTTTGATTGTATTGAGGAATGTTCCTTCCAAACCCAGTTCATTGCAGTTTCTTACTGGATGCTGGTCATCGTGTGTAAATGACACACATAGTGCCAAAGTCCAGAGTGCTGGAGAATTTTTGCCAGTTCTCATTCTCCACTCCCGGACTTCGGCTGGCTGTTTTTCTGCATGTCATTGTGGGTTCCTCTGGGCTTTCCTGGCCCTCCCTCTGGGGTGGATGATCACTGTCTTGTTCGTGGTACAAGCCTGGACTTTAAGAAGCTTCCCCGCTGTTCTGCTCTTCTCTCAGCCTTAGGAAAATCCACCTGCACCCGAGTGGGTGGAGATGGGCATCATCTCTCCCTACATCCCTGCACTCCACCCTCATTGAGATCTGACATTGGCCATGGTGGTGATTTGTGTACAGATCAGTGTGCTTCGTTCATAAGAAGGGCCGAAGACAATATGAATACATGAATTCATTTGTGAAAATGAAAGCATGGGGTTATTTTTAATGCTGAATGTGTTACATATATACTCATTTAATAGGACCATTCACCTGACAGGAAGAATATAAGAGAGGAAAGCAAGAATTTTCCAATTGTGTGTAAGAATGAGAAAAACAAACCAAGGAAGGACTGGCTTCAAAGTTCTATTTGAGCCTGACCTCTGTGCTATCCAAATAAACAGTAGAGTGCTACCTTGGAAAGAACTGGACAGTTGAATAGAGAGCAGGAAGGGCAAGATCTTTGGAGAGAGTCTGCTTTTTTAAAGGCACAGAGTTTTTGGACCGGGCGAAAATTGTTATTTTTATCACATGTGGGTCATGGCCAAGTTCTCAGACACAGCACCGCACACACTGGAGAGGTCACAGATGATTTTGTGCTTAACTCTATGAGCTTTGAGGCAATGACAAGGGAGTTCTACCTCTCTGAAAGGTGGGACCAACGGAATAGTGCAGAACATGCCGTTCCTGATCAACACTGCCTCCGTAGGTTACAGAAAGTCTCACGTGGATCATAACAGGAGCATACATAAAGGTTGACATTCATAGCTTTAATCCTTATAACAGCACTGCAAAGCAGGAGTTACTCATTCTGTTTTCCAAGCTAAAACAAACAAATGAGGCAAAAATTTAGAATCACTAGGTTGCATGCTCTTTCAAAGCACACATAGCCAGTGTAAGGGAAAACAGAGATTTTAAATCCAAACATGTTAGTGAAGTCTCACGTGCTTCTTTGCCATCCCTGTTTCTTTGTGGACTTCATTTATCCAGAACTGGACACTTCGACTTTGTAATGCGGGTGATGTTTATGCTTGTGCATGTAATGTACATCCTTTTGTTTATTTTCTTTGAGTAGTTTATTATATCCTGAGTTGTCTGCACTGAGGAGTAAGAGGAAAGGAAACAGCCTTGTCCATGCTCTTCCTGCAGGGTGAGAGAGAGGGGGAGAGGGAGAGAGAGACGTGCAGGCCCCTGGGGGAGGGTGTTTATTATGAGCTGCTCCCTATAGAAAGTCAGGGACAAAAGAGATCACTCTTTCCTCCACTACCTGGGACAACGCTCTTGCAAAGGCACAGGTGAAAATGCTTGGACTTAATAAAGGAAAAGTTAAGTGTCACACAGATAATACATTCCTGGCGCAGATGACTGTAGAAAGAGTGCACCTTTAAAAAAAGCATGATAGAGGGTATATACACAATGTATATTCCCTTACAATCAAAAATAATTGTAACTATAGCACTGAAAGCCTGTACACTATGCAGTGAATACAATATAGACCGGGACAATGTACACTGTACACTACACTCTAAGCAAATGGAAGTATTTTTATTTTTGTAGTATGATATCTAGATACAGAGTTTTCTAGAAACAAATAAAAATTTTATTCTGTTTCAGGCATTTTTAAATTCCTAACAGGCCATTGTTACTCTTAAGCTTTCAGTACATTTTTAACCCTCTATACAATTACAAATTTTAGTAAAAAAATACCATGAAATACACATTTGGAAATAATTTCAGCATTCATCTCAATATTACTGGTTGCCTGACACCTTGTATTTCCTTGAGACTTAGATTTTTGGTCCTTAATTCAAATGAGTTTCACCACTATTCTCAGCTTACTGATAGGATAATTATGTATTCTGCATCTTAGTGTGCTTTCTGGTGACAAATTATATTGTAGTTGTCCCTGCCAGAGCTGCTTTTCTTAAGCGCCCAGTAGCATTTTCATTGCACAAGTCATTTTCCTCCACAAGGGTTTGTAACTTTACCCTTCTAAAGTCTGCTTTTGTTATTCAGTTACTAATACAATACGAATATGGGAAAAGGGCAAAACCAGATATGCCTGATATTTAGACTTGGTCTCAATGATTGAAATGTTTCTAATGGAAAGGAAGAAACTCTCCTTCCCCTGGTCAATGAAAAAACACTGGTTTAGGGGGCCATACCTGGTTTTTATTTGAATAACATGACAAAGGACAGATTTATTCTGTGTCCAAATATTCTCTCCTTCTTGCACAGGTGCACATGTAATCAGCTCATTTTCACAATGGTCCAATGGAGTTACATAAGATAAAGAGAACTGATGAAAGATGGGCTATTCACTAAAACAATAATGTTACTATCAGCTTTGCACACTGCGTGCATAACATAACTCCTTTCTAAAACAAAACTGAGTGTACTCAATGAAACACAGAGGAGTAAATGGAATTCCTGAAAGATGTGAGATGAGAGTGGAATATGACAGATACATACATACAGAAATTACTGTGTGTTTCAGTTAGCACAATGTTGCAAAACGAGCTGTGGGTGGAGATTTTACATAAACGTGAATGCACTAATATATTTGAACATGCTGTAAACAAATGGGTTGCACAAAAATGTATTTCCTTCAAAATCTTATGCTAATTTACCCAATCACATAATTATTCTTTGGTGACATAAATATTGTGATACATCAGAATTAGTACAGAACCTGAACTTAGATTCAAACCCATATTTGGATCTTTATTTTCTACATAATGCTACAAAATTACTTCTCTTCTTACAGTTTTACTTTTCTCATAAATAAAATGAGTGCAATGGTAACTACCAGGCAGGGTTGTTAATGACAAATAAATGTTATATAAAGTACTTAACCAATTTCTATCACATAGCACAAGGGTCTTCAACTCACTCATACAAAATGTGAACTATGGAAAAACTATGCACGACTTCATTTCTTTTTTGCACCAGAATAAATCTATGTTAACTTATCATCAGATGTCTTTACAGAATCTGGTTTGAAGCTGTAGGATGACACTAATTTGAAAAGAGCCTGTATAACAGGAACAAGATGATGTTGGAGATGAAGCCAGGAGCAGTAGCCCATCCCCATCAACTGGCCAGGAAAGAATCAATCTTGTTTGTGTGCTAGTCGAAGAGAACTGACAACAGCAGAAACAATCGCCAACGTCATGGGCATCTCAATTGGCTTAGCTTACACAGGTATGATTCAAAAATTAAACTGATGCAAACGTCCTACTCTGTGGCTATCACAATTTTTGCACCTAGATGAGCTTCAGACAAGCACAGAGCTTTTAAAGGAAATTTTCATCAAGTGGAATCAAGATTCTGGAGCATGTCTTTGAAGAGTTGGAACAAGAAACAAAACATGGCCTTACCAGTATGATCCTAAAGCAAGCCGCAATCAAAGTGTTGGCTTCCAAGAGGTAGAAGTGGTCCAGTCAAAGCAAGAACAGGTTGATCAACAGTGAAGGTCATGGCGACAACTTTGCTTAAGGCATTTTGCTTGTTGACTTTCAAGAGGGCAAAGGAATGACACAGCTGCTTACTACGTAAGTGTTTTGCAAAGGTTAGCAGGATGATACCTAGGATGTTTCATTAGAGAAGCCCTCCCCACCATGGCAACGAGCCTCCTCATTCCTCTCATCAGCTCTGCAGGAGTTCCTGTGGGAAATCACCGGGCATTCACCTTGCAGTTCTCGTTCGGCTCTTTCTGGTTCTATTTGTTTCCTTATTTCAAAAAAAAGTTCGGCAAGTTACAAAGCAATATTTTTAAAGGCAATGATCTTCCTAGATTCAAACTCGGTGTCTAGTTACAGTTGCTTTTTTTTCCCCCTAAGAACACCTTAGGCCCATGATGTCCTAGTCAGCCCTTGGGACTGCCTCTGAAACAGACGTTCAGGCAGCTGTCAGACAGCTCCCAAAGGTGATTGTAGGCCAGCGGCCGATGCACCAAAGACAAGAAATCCACTGGGGTGGAGGTCAAAAGACCTGATTTTCCTGTCCGGCAATTTGTTTTAACAGGTTTCTGATGTTATAGACTGTCTATGAAAAATAGTTCAATGCTGCTTAAAAGTAACTAAGGCTGATATTTGATGTGTTACCTTATTTAAAAAATGTTGTCTTTGTTTGGAGACTTTTAACAGGTTATTTCAAAATGTAAATCAAGGAAATTGGCAGATGGAAAACATCACAGGTATAGAAATGTGTGCTTGGTAAGAAAGGTTAAGAAGGAAAGAGTTTTTGAATAAAGAAAGGACATAGTTTTTGAATAAAGAAAGGACATGGTTTATAACAATTACTTCATTTTCTTGGCTAACTTACTCTAGACTGGAATAGAAATGATAGAACATTTCAAGTAAGTTGAAGAAGGTATGTGGAAGTCACGGAAAGTCATGAAAGAAATTTTGGAATACAAAAGCTATTAATCTATTTCTCTATTTGACATAGAATTAGAATCTGATCCTCTGTTAAAGGAGCAAATCCCATTAGGATGGGGATGGGGCTGACACTGGTGGTTGGGCCATGTGGCCACCTTGCTTCCAGCCATGGCAGCGGGACTAGAGCCTAGGATGGTGTCCCGGTGTAGATCGCGCCATAGATGAGACTGTGCCGTTTTACTAACAGTAGTAAGACTTTGACTGAAGTATCAAGGAAGACGGGACTGGGAGAGAAGGAACGCTGGAAAGGCAGTCCATGTCTCTCTAGCAGATGCAACTGTTGGCATGGCTTCTCCTCCTCCTTACTGTGCTCATTTCTCCCACCTGTGTTCCTTCTTTCTTTATTTTTTTTTTTTAAAGATTTATTTATTTATTTGAAAGACAGAGATACAGAGAGGCAGAGGCAGAGGCAGAGGCGGGGGGGTGGATAAAGAGAGAGAGAGAGAGGCCGGCGCCGCGGCTCACTAGGCTAATCCTCCACCTTGCGGCGCCGGCACACTGGGTTCTAGTCCCGGTCGGGGCGCCAGATTCTGTCCCGGTTGCCCCTCTTCCAGGACAGCTCTCTGCTGTGGCCAGGGAAGTGCAGTGGAGAATGGCCCAAGTACTTGGGCCCTGCACCCCATGGGAGACCAGGAGAAGTACCTGGCTCCTGCCATCGAATCAGCGCGGTGCACCGGCCACGGCGGCCATTGGAGGGTGAACCAATGGCAAAGGAAGACCTTTCTTTCTGTCTCTCTCTCTCTCACTGTCCACTCTGCCTGTCAAAAAAAATTAAAAAAAAAAAATTAAAAAAAAAGAGAGAGAGAGAGAGAGAGAGAGGTCTTCCATCCATTAGTTCACTCCCCAGATGGCTGCAACAGCCAGAGTTGCGCTGATCCAAAGCCAGGAGCCAGGAGCTTCCTCTGGGTCCCACACGTGGGTGCAGGGTTCCAAGGACTTGGGCCATCTTCTGCTGCTTTCCCAGGCCACAGCAGAGAGCTGGATGGGAAGTGGAGCAGCTGGAACTCGAACCGGTGCCCACATGGGATGCCGGCACTGCAGGCTGGGCCTTTAACCTGCTGCACCACAGCACCGGCCCCCCTCCTTTATTTCTAAGCCCACTCTCTCTGATGGCCTTACTATTACCTCTCTTTCCATCATTTGTTTTCTTACATGTTCCATTCTGCACACTTTTCAAATTTTCCTAATTCTTCTACTCATCAGTTCCTGTCCATCTTCCTTTAGCCAAAGTAGTACAAAAAAACCTTTGGCCTGGCAAGGACAGAAAACCAGACGGAGGTGAACAACGACCAAGCCTGAGTCCTTTACAGAATAGACCAGGCCTAGAGGACTTAGGGACACTGTGGCAGCCATTTGGTAGCTCAGTTGTTTAATGCACGAAATTTCCCTACGTTGGCACAAAAGGAATAGCATTTCATATGTTAAGTTGTCATTCCCCCTAGAAGATGCTGCAAGAGCACTAACATGTAAAGAAAGCTCTGTGTATTGAAAATGTAATACATTTACACACCTATTTTCATGCTCTGAATGTGAAACATTCAGAATGTGGGGCCTCCGAGAGGATGCTATACTCTTCGCCTCACACCAAAAGGAAGAGGACTGTGGAGGGGACGTTTCTGTACTTGAAGGGAGGACCCAGAGTTTACCTTTAATGTGCTTCCTCCGGGTGGAACACTAATCCCTGTGTTTCACTGACACTGGAAACATTCATATGCAAAAGGATGAGTACTGGTGGTTGCAGGAGTTTGCAAGGAAAGCTCTTTTCTTACGGGCTTCAAATTTTGTCTTCTTGTATCTGTGGTTGAAAAGTCTGAGAATCATAGCTCGGAGGAATTTCGTTATTTCATCGCACTCTTCTAGCATGGTACTAGTAAAGCTTGTGGTAGGTCCCACTGGCAAGGAGAATGCGGCAGTTTGCCTGTGGTAACAGCCGGAGTGGAGGCAAATTCCAGATTCATGGGAGGGGTACTGGAGTCCGACACGGAGCAGACACCCAGGTCAGACTCTCTTCCTCCTTTCCCGCTCTGCTAAAAATCGTGATCCTGACATAAGTTACAGTCATCTGCGGGCAGCACTGCCCTTCCCTAGTGGGCTTAGCCACACCTCCCGTGTTCCCTTTCATTTCCTCTCCCACAGTGGGGCTGGGAGTTTTCCTCTCCTAATGCAGCTCTGATCCTCCAGGAAGAACACGGCTGTTTGCATCAGCACTTTTTTACTCTCCTCCTGGAATCATCCAAAAAGTAATAAGGGGAAATTAAAAATGGACTGAACAAAAAATTAAGCAAACTCCATTTTCAGAACAACTAAGCAACAAATGTGAAGGCAGCCTGTAGCCCTGCTTGCAGCAGATGGCTTAGGGGCTGGCTTGCCTAAGATAAGCAGGGGGAGTAAGACCACATGAAGTTTCACATGTGCGCGTCACAGCAACAGTTCTGATAGCAGCAACAGGAGGCACTGTTACAGTTAGAATGTAGGGCAGGTATTTGCTGTATCAGTGAGATGCTGCTTTGTACAACTGCTTCTACTTCCGATCCAGCTTCCTGCTAATGCACACTCTGTCAGGCAGCAGCTCCTGGCTCAACTACTCAGGTCCCTGACAGCCACATGGGAGCCATGGATTGATGGCTTTGGCCTGGCCCAGTCCTGGATGTAGTGTGTATTTGGAGAGTGAACCAGTGAATGGAGGATCTCTCTTTCTGTCCCTGTCCATGCTCTCTCCGTCTCTCTGCCCATAAAATAAAAACTTAAACATGAATAAATTTAAAAAGATAAAGTAACTAAGGTAGCTAGGGATGTTTTCAACAAATAGCCACAACAAGTGATCACCTTGTATTCTACTGATGCATCCTG